>NC_089509.1:37118006-37428576 GCF_036850995.1 Saccopteryx leptura
GTGGATCTCGGTCGGGTGCATGCGGGAGTCTGTCTGACTGCCTCCCCATTTCCAACTTCAGAGAAATACAAAAAATAAAAAATAAAATAAAATAATAGATGTAGATCAGGTAAGTTTTTAGGTGAATTTTTCAGTATTATTTATGTTTTATGGTATGTCCACTTAGTTTCTCAAAATCTTTTGGCAATTTGAAACCATGGAGTTTTGACAAGTTAAATTAAATGATAAGTCAAGTTAAAATTATTGAATATGTATAGATCATTTCCAAAGAGGACAAAATACTGAAACGTTAAATAAGTTGATCTACATTTGACTTCTTATGGCAGAGAAAATAAGAAGATAAGCTTGGATTTGTTATTTAATGTGTGTTGTGTTTTGTTAAAGAAGTATTTTTGAAGAAAGTTTTATGAAAAGGAATCTTAAGAAATTTTATGATCAAACAGAATAATTTTGAATAATTTGTTATGAGCGTGTTTTTTTTTTTAAATTCAGCGAGAGGAGGGGAGGAAGCAGAGAGACAAACTCCCGCATGTGCCCTGACCAGGATCCTCCTGGCAAGCCCACTAGGGGGCGGTGTACTGACCATCTGGGGTGTTGCTCCATTGCTCAGCAACCGAGCTCTTCTTAGTGCCTGAGGTGGAGACCATGGAGCCATCCTCAGTGCCTGGAGTCAACTTGCTTCAATTGAGCCATGGCTGAAGGAGGGGAAGAAAGAGAGAGAGAAGAGAGAGGGGGAGGGGTGGAGAAGTAAATGAGTGCTTCTCCTGTGTGCCCTGACCAGGAATCAAACCTGGGACATCCACATGCCTGGCTGACACTCTACTACTGAGCCAACCGGCCAGGTCTTCAAGAATAAAACCTTCAAAAAGGTTTTCAAAAATAAGCTTTATTATCAGTATTGTACTATATGTATTATTTTTATCATCTGTTAAAAGGACGTTTGCTTGGACAATTGGTCTGCTGTCGACAAGATGTTATGAAAGTTTTCTGTCAAGAAAGCAAAGATTCTGTTTCATCAAAATAATTTCTGCGTTTTATGTCATCTTAATCAGATCTTTAAGAAAACAGAAAAATGTGACCCATAACCAAAAGAAAAATCACTCTACAGATATAGATCCAGGCACAGGGAAGTTAAATGATTTCCCCATGCTCATAAGCTAGTTATTCTAGATCTAGGCTTTGAACCCAGACAAGAGTTAGGGCTCTCAGTGTAGCCACTATGCTAATCTACATGTTATATGACAGAACAAACAAGGTGTTTCTACAATCTGTCTTATTAGTGGAGATTTGCTGATGACAAGAGAGGTGGCTGCAGGCATATGACCAGGTTGATAGAGTGATTGCAGGGAGCTGCAATTCTTCCAGTTTGGAGTTTTGGATTGTTGGCTGAAATGTCTTGATAGTTGAGGCAGCCTTATATAGCACTTCAATAACTGAGATACCATTCATTTAGTCAACATTTATGGCATTCCGGGCATAGTTTTGTATGCTTCAGATGACTAGCAGCTTAAAAGCATTTATTGCATGTATTTTTAAATAAAAGTATTTTAGGGAGAAAAGTTACAGTGAACTTTGGTTTCCTCATTTGAAGTTGGGTCTAATAATCTATGCCCTGCCTATTTTCCAGGGCAGTCAGGTGGGTTAAATGTGATAAAGCTCTCAAAATAACTTGGCTGCAGTAAATCAGTGTAGACTTCTAATGCAGTGATAATAATCAACATGGTATATATTCCTTTTCAAATTCTTGGACATTGCAATGAGAGAAAAGTCAAATGCTGATCAAATTATAGCAGGGACAACTGACCATGAGCACATGAAATTCAAGTCATAGCCATATGGAATTCTTACAGGTACAGAATATCTTTGGAAACATCTGATAACTGCTACGTTAAATTAATTATTTGGGAATTTCTTGTGAACAATACGGTTTGTCTAGTTTATTTGCTTATATTGTATTCAATCCTATTTCACGCATATCATATAAAATATTCTATTTAATGTGTGCATGTGTTTAACTTACAAGCTCTTTCCTAATGCTATAGTACTTCTTTTGTGATCACTCATAGCACCTAACAGAAGTGTAAAGAGACAGTCATTTAACTGAATCTGTGTTTTGAGGGTAAATATTTAGACATTTTCTTTTTCTATAAGAATATTATAAAGGAGAGGTATAACGCTGGTTTCAGTGTTGTTTTTTTTTCATTTATTATATAAAAGAAAAGTATTAATGCAGTTAGTTTGTACACATTGAAATTCCATAAAACAAATCCATAGAAATTAGGATACTATATGCATGCACTCTGCATTTTCTTTGTTAAATGTTTTGGTTCACAAAAATAACAACACCTTTTTCCCTTTTGAAGCCACTAAAGCAGAGGGAGAACAAAACATGCAGCACTGTACACATTTGCATAGTATATTTTACCCAGCATGCCTTGGAGAATGCTACACGTTTACCTACATAAGAAAAATAAAGGGGGGTAAATTGTCAAAATAATAACCAAAGTTTAAAGAAAGAAAAAAATTACTTGACAAAGGTAATTTCCCCCCATATGTGGCTGGTAATATAGCAACAGCTTGTGATATCAACAGCCCTCAGGATAGTAGGGAAAATCTTTTTACATCAAATTGCCATTCCATATTTATTTTTAGTATTAGTTAGTTGGTTTTTCCCTCCCACCACCCCTTAAAAAAAAAAGAGCAGTTAATGGCCTCAACTTACATTTTAAAATAGTATTCAGTACAAACAAATTGAAGAATCCCTAAATACTTTTTGTTGTTGAGACATTTTTATTTATCATTCTGACTTTAGGCTGTGAAAAATATAAAACATTTCAAACATATCTGGAACTCAGAGGAGCTCTATAAGCTCACTTGCTGTTACTTTCTGTAGTTGTGATTGAAGAAGAAATAAGAACAGTAAGTAAAGTATGCGTCTTATCACAAAATAAAATTTAATAAGTTCCACAGAGGGAAATAAAGTAAAATAAATTATATCCACAGATTGCAAGGCTATGAAGCAAATTTCTGGAAAGGTATTATGCAGCAAGTTAGAAAGATGATAAATGAAATAAACCTGATAAAATTTAGGATTAAATCTATATCCTTTTAAAAAATACAACTGCCAATTTTAACAATGGATTTGTTGCATGTTTGTGCTATAACAAATGTGCTTCTTTCTCCTCAATCTATTTTCATATTATTGGCAAAATATATATCTTTTATAATTTTGTACTGTACAATATATGTTTTTGCTACATTATTTTTCTACTGCTAATGCAGATTAGAAGTAACAACATAGATTTATTTTGGCAATAAAATGCTTTCATTTTAATAACATCCCAGAAAATATTGTAAGGCATATGAAAACTAGTATGCAACAATATAGCATTAATGATCCTGTATCTTTAATATATCCCTTAGGCATACAGAATTCACACTGATTTCAGTTAAAAGTGTGTGAAAGTGGCATGCAAGTAGGGCAAGAGTGGCCCCTACATAAATATAGACATAGCCATTTGTTGAGAAATTTAAGTGTTCAACACATAACCAAGAACACTTACAAGTATTGAAAAGCTAAAGGCTAGCTACTTTTGGTTCTTAAATCTCATTTTAACTCGTTATAATTTTCAAAGAGGAAGCATCAGTGTATTTCCCAAACCACTCTAAATTCATTGAAACATTTTTTTTTCAGTTATCTGCAAAACACTTTACATACATCAAAACAAACAAAGGAAAGTTTCATATGTAACTACAACTCCCTCAAGCTAATCGCTATTCACTTATTTATACATTTTTTTCATGGTAAGTGGGAGTTACAGCCCTTAGTCAAGGTTATCTGAGGAGATAGTTTCTAGTCTTCTGATAAAGTCCCTCAATTATATAAAGCATTTGGGATTAAATCATCCACAAGCAGAGATAGTTGCTATAAGAAGATGTATTTTATTTGAGAATGTTTAAGAAAAGAAGAAACCTTTAAAAAGTAATTCTTGAATGTTGTAGCTCTCTGTCTGTTCATATAAACCAATTTTACTACTTTGACTAACTTGACTGTTTAAGTGAGCAACAAAAAAAGTTATCCTTGTTGTCTGACAACTGTTGAATTGACTAGTTTGATCATGACTGTCATTTAAAAGAGCTGGACTGTTCTCTGACCTACAGACACAGCTTGACAAAGTAATTTAGTAACAGTTATAAGATGAACAATATTTAAAGGTATGTGGAGCTAAGAAACAAATTTTATTATATGATTTATTATGTGTTCATTCATATGGTCATTCAAAGATGAGTTTTATACAATTAAAAAGAAAACAACATGTAACATTGTCATGAAAGACAAAGGCAGAAATAGAAAAGAACTAAGGGGTACATTCTCATTTATTTGAAATATTTTATAAAGTTTTTTTTCAATGACATGGCAGTCCAACAGACTGTATATCCTTATCCAGTGAATGCCTAAGAATCCATAGGAAAAGTCAAGGTTCAACAAAATTTGAATTTACAAACCAGCTGCACTTAAACATCAAGTATCTGGATCTATTCTCTTTCAGAGTTAGAGCTAGATATTATAAGTTGCATAAAAAGACAATTCCCTTGCAGTTTGATTTGTTCTCTATGATGAATGATTTATTAAATTAACCTTGCCTTCTAATAAACTATGAACCAATTCAAAGAAAACTTGACTTACATGGAAGAAATGAAAGGGTGATAAGAGCATTTTGGAAACAGTTTAAAATATGAAGGGAAGGCATATTTTAACAAATTGTATATTTCAGCAAGCTTTTCAGCAAGGTTAGCAGAAATAGTAATAAATTTGATCACTACTTATTGAAAAGTGTTTTTCTCTTTAAAGACAGCTTGTCTTCTCTAGAGAAGAGGTAGTATAAATACCAATATATAGGGCAATTTCTATAATGGTATTACATTATTTGTATTATTAGCAAATACCAAAATAAAATTGTATAACTAAGAAAATACACTAGCATGCAAATTAAGGTTGCCTAGCAATATTCTTAACTGACATCCTGGGTCTCAAAAGCATTTTATGATATGTTCATTCGAAGAGTTTAAATTTGCAAACCAACTATTGGCATAATTTCTTCTCCCCCTCCCTTTCACTGCCCTAGCTCCTATTATGAATTTTAAGGCCCCCACACAAAAGACAAGTTCAAGTATGCAGGTATGAAAAGAGGTTAACATTTCAATAATACATTTTGCAAACAACAAAAATAATAAATAAAGTAATTGACATATTATTTAAAGGAACAAATAACTTGCTCAGAATTTGTGTTATATTTAAAAAATTCATTTCCTTAAGAACTAAGTGCAATGGAATATTGTCACATAATTAAGACTCTCTTACTAATAAAGACTATCAGTCAAAATTATTAATTTTAATTTTTTTTCTAATAGAACTGTATAAAGATAAGAGAGAATCATTTGTCATTTATAAACATTTCTAAGTGTTGCTTTAAATAGTGGAGTAAACAAGATCACATTGTTGATTATAATATTGAAGTCACATTACAGCCTTGAGAATTAACATCAGTATAGACAAATTGTATTCTCTTTTCTCCAGGACTACATTTCCAATTCACACGAGTTTACACTGTTACATGTTCAATGACTGAAATGACAGAATATGCAATTTACATACTCTGAAATTACATATACTGAAATGACAGAATATGTGATTTATACTACAAGTTAAAACAGCCTCAAAACATTATGATTTCTTTCTCCCGCTTATCATTTGCTATTTTCAAATGAAATCAGTTAAAAACAAAGTACTTGTAGAATATGTATTTTCCAAAGGTGCTTGATGTGCTTGGCAAAAATAAAACTTTTCATTTAGTATATATCTGTATTTTAGTATCATTTACACAATAAACTCTAAGGCTTAAAAAAAGGAAAACGCCTCTCTTATTCATTTGGAGAAGATAAACATTACAAAAGGAATGGGAAAAATATGCCATATCAAAGTAAAATTTTAAATATATCCATCAAGAAAATATACATTATACCCTTTTCCAAGATTGTTAGCTTTTGAATAAGAATGCAAAGCAAAATAGATATAGACACTTTATGGTAAATGACAGATTGGTTTGTGCAGCTATTGAACAGACCTCTCTCTTTATAGCATGACATGGAAGACTTAGAAACAAGGCTTTGAGAGGCCTTTAAAAACAAGTGATTTCCAAAAGTTGAAAGACTATGGTAATCTTGCTGACTAGGAAATATATGTAAATGCTGTTATAGCTACCTGCCATAAAATGTAAATATCTCAAAGTAGTTAAATGACTAGATTGCTAATGCTACTACAGAAAAAGCTGAACAGCTGTCTAGTCTAAATTTATACACCTTGGTGCACTCCTTGCAATTAAATACTTTAATGCGTACAAACAAGAAACCAGAGAAGCATCTAGAAGAATGTTTTGGCTAATGTTTTTTTTTCTCATGCAAATATGTGCTGTACATGTAATAAATATATTTTTGTTTGCTGGAAAATGCTCTTCTGTGCTCTACCAAAGTATTCAGTAATGGCAGGTTATATGTTTATTAAAGTGCCTAATGGATACAGCTCTTTTAAATGTCTGAATTGAAAGTTCTGTAAGCTTCACTAGATGACAAAAAATCCTCCTAAGCCAGTATCACATGTTAACTTTTAAAAGGTACTGAGCCCATATTTTTTAATTGTGTCAAATATTTGAGATAACTCACATAGTTATAGGCATCCCCATTATCAGCTACACAGGTTCATCAAGCAGGATGCACAGTGAATGGAAGGCATAATGGAGTTTAAGATATGTGTAATTAACCAAAAACATGGAGCTTATTTTCATGATCTGGGAAATTAACTGGTGCATACTTTGAAAGCCTAACTATTGAAAGGTTGGGGGGGGGAATGAGATAATAGAAAATTAATTATTATCGTTTTCAAAAAATAGGTTTTATGACATGTACCAGTACAAAAGGACTTTGATGCATGGTCCAATTGGGGCTTTAGAAAAATACATGCATTGTAGACTTTTAGAAACAAGAGCCTTTTTTTTCTAAAGGCATTTGTGTATTGTATAAAATGGTCAACTTTAATCATTTCTTGGATCATAGTGAATTTTAATAATTTTTTGGATCATAGTGAATCTAAATCTTCCTTAAAAATATCAGACAGAAGGTCAACAATTCCATAATTATAGTCACCAGAAAAACTGTGAAGATGAGTGTAGATTAGAAATAAGGCAGCTCAATCTTCAAAATCTTTAGAATTCTTTGCAATAAAAATGCTACAAGTTTAGTGAACAGATCTATTCTGAGTCTATGAGTTGGTTTTTATTGCAAGCTTTTAAAGTCATCATTTGTTTTCATATTTTCAATGAATTGTTTTGTACAAACACACCTTTCAATATCAAAATTGAATGTGTCTATATAAAACTAACATCCTCAGTACAATTGTTAAGAATTTGGTGAGGGGTAGAGTGTTCAGCTATTCAAAGACAGAGGTTGAAGTGAAGCAATGAAAAAATATGCAATTGTGCCTGGTGGGAAATACTGACCCATGTTTGTGGAAAGTGGACGGATAAATTCCCCCTGGAGATGTTTAGCTTTGCACTCAGGAGAATCTGTGCCCATCCTTACTGCCTGACCTTAGATTCCTGGATGTATGGAGTTGTGCTCAGATTGATTCAAAGGGAAACTATACTCCATTTTCCATTTCACACAACCAGCTATAATGGGCTTTCCTTTATTCTTCTCTCTCTGTGAAAGCAATTTTGAGATTTTTTGCCAACTTCAAACGAGCTAACAGTAGTGACTAAACAAAAAGCAAAACACTTTGAAACAACAGCTGTGCCAGGAAAGAAAAAAATATATTAAAATCTGAGAAGACTGTATAATTTCTTCATTAATTTGAGATTTTTTTGGCACTATCAATATATTTCGTAAGTTTGAAAAGCCATTCTGGCAACATGAACATATACGAAATGTGTACTCATTCCTACTTTAAGTGTAAATTTAGCTTCCAGCAAATAAATACCATAGCTTGCTTTGGCTTTTATTGATATTTTGATATCCTCATTAATTAGTTTTTTTCAGATTTGTTAATGGATTGCAACATGCTCAAGGAGACTGTCTAGTCAATTCACCCAAATTCCAACAGGAATTGGTTTATAAATTGGTTCCAACTGGAACTGGTCATTTGGAATTTCCAGCATGGGAAATTATTTTATATGTGCCTTGATAAGTACCCTAAATTACAAACCGATGTGTCTATATCTAATGAAGAAAACATAGGTACTGTTATGTAAATGCTGCACTTAAAAATATCTATATGATTGGGCATTTAACATCCATCTAGACTTAAGGGCATAATGTACATTTTTTTTTTGCCCCTTACATAGCAATAAATGACAGCAGCCCATAAACACAGTGAACACTGTGCTGTACTTGCCAAGTTAAGATGATTGGTTTATCCTAGCAGTGCTATGGCAAATCGTCAACAGATGAATTTTTTGTTTGTTTCTGCAGACTCAGAGCCTATGTCGGGAGTCATGGCTATATCCCCCAGGCGATCCTCGGTTCCGATGGGGTTTGTAAGTGTCCTGGTATGAGTCAGGGTAATCTTCTTCCACAAGAGGATAGTGATCTCGGCTATGTTGGGAACTGGAAGACAAGCGGTTCCTACTCTTCCGAGCCCTTTCATTGTGGTAATTTTCATCAGAGGTCATTAGACTTCGTCTTTCAATTGGAGAGTTCTCTGTGGAATGGTTGCTGTGCCTTACACGCTGACTCTAAAAATATCAGATAGTTCATTGATTAAATAATGTCAGCTTCATTCATCTAGAACATGTACATGTGTGTACAAACAGTAGGATCTGTACAATAAGATGCTGACTATCTGACCTAATAAAACATTCTGATGAACAAATGGTCTGTTCAAAATACTATCTGATCTTATCTGAGATATAACATGCAAAGATGGCAAAGTGCTGATACTTTATGAATTTAATCACATAATGCTGCATGATTATGCTTCTTATTAAAAATATAGAATTGAAAGTGAAGTGCCAAATAGAACTTAATATATTTAGGAAGTTCTAATATTCCACTTCTGTTGCAAAAATGAGGATTATTTTACTATTGGGAAATAAGGTTCAGAATAGCACCTATTATTTTATTTCTCTCTTGAATTGATAAAATCTTTCTCTTCTTATGGTCACACACTTCACCTTTACCTAGCTAAATGTTCCTTATACCATTTAAAAATATTTTAACGCAATTATGATCTGTACTCATAAAACAATGCATTTGTTTCTGCATCCTACATAAATGTATACAACAATTACGTAACCAACTAATTGATACATTTACAAACATTGCTTTCTCAACTGAAATATCCTGCAAAAATAATCTTTGGATATAAACTAAATTCCTCTAATACTACCAATTGAAATTATCTTCAGACACTTATTTGACATCTTAGAAAATATCATTTAACATTTTTCTTTCAAATCATGGGAAAACATGTATCATTGTTGTGTCTACCTGCTTAGGTGGGTCACCTCAGTTAAGAAACAGGATCATGATAAACCAAAGACCCAGATACATTTCCTGTAAAAGACACCTTCATATAGAAGAAAACTCATTCAATAGTCTCAGCCTGTGCCTTTAACCTCAGCCAAGGGTCTAGTAATTAAATGCCATGGTTACTAGGGGAAATAGGTCACAGGGTAAAGGGCACTGCGTTAACCCAAGTGAAACTGGCAGAACCACTGTAGGAGGATGTCTTAGAGGTGATGTAAGCATGTTGTATTTATAGACAAAGAGTAACAATTCATTTCGACATACGTTACAGAGCATATTGCTTCATACATCCTTTTCTCAGCTTGCAATGTACAATTTGGAACCAACCCGTGGAAATGCCACACTCAGATCAGCACATAGGCAGTGAAACAAGGCAAGAAATAGTCTTGGTGCATACATCTATACTGTGCATATTCTATGCAGTATACATGTATATTATATAGTAGTACATTTCCCATGTTCATGTCCAGTCTCAAAAGCTATTCATTTATACAGCAGTTTTTCTGCTTACAAAGATGCAATTTTATAGCAGAGTAATAGAGTTATAATAGCATTTCAGAGAGTGCTGTTTATCTCAGAGTTAACTCTACATGATCTCCAATTATAACTATCATTATAACCCATTAGTACAAAACTAGTCATGACCAAGAGGGCTCAATTGACTACCTGTTCCTCAGTCAGCTGGGGATTTGGCCACATTCCAGCAGCTTCTTGATAAATGGTAAATAATAATTGATGTAGGAAGGCAAGATTCACTTTGTATCATAATGCCTCTGGCTCCCCACACCTAGCTCTGAGTACAGCATCAGAGCAGCTGGGGAGGTAACCTATGCTCGTCCCCAACTTCCCCAAAGGATACTTGTCACAGCCGCTGACCAAGGTGGGCCCCTACAAGCCCCAAGGAAACTCTGGGGTCCGTCCATGTTTCTAGACAGAGCAGTTCTACTTGTGTGCATATTCTGTATTGATTGGGCAAGCTACAGGACTCAGCAGCCTGTGGAGGGCAGTCTAAAGGCCCATCTGTCCCAAAATGTTATACACAGCTTGCCACTAAATATAATTGTTACAGACGTGACACAGAAAAATAATGAACAGTTGCATTGAGTAGGTAGAGTCTGAGGGGTTAAGTTATCTAAGTGAAAGCCATTATAGATTAACAGACAACAAAGTTCTAAAGAAAGGATCACTGTCTGGGTAACTCTGTCTAGGATAGATCACAATTAAATAATATATTTTAGATTTTTTTTTAATATAATGCTTACAACATGTTTCCCTCTTCAGATTAAGGACAATTCCAGTCTCCACCCCAATCAGGTTCCCTATAGAATCTTAAAATAAGGATGTAAAAGCATGAGTGAAGAGAGACAATACCTGTAACCCGGACATCGCTGTGGGGTATGGTGAGAGTGCCGTGGAGCCCAAGCTCCTCCCGAGCAGCGGGGTCATGGGGGTGCTGCTGGCCGTGTGGGTGGCCCGCCAGTACGCCTCCAGGTACTCGCCCAGGTGTTCGCAGGCGTCCTCCAGCTGGTTCTCGTCCAGGATGACGTCAAACATTTCCTGCAGGAAAAACCCATTTTATCTGTACTGCACATTTCAGGCAATGACACCTAAAATTCTACTTAGTGCAGATCATAGTGTTTCTAAGGTCTAGTAGCAAATGTCAGATTTGAGGGGCAGTTTCCAAAGTTACAGTCAAGTGAAGAGCCCTGGCTAGATAGCTCAGGTGGAGCATCATCCAGAAGCCCAGGGTTGCTGGTTCCATCACCGGTCCATCGTCTCTCAGCAAAATTAATAATAATAATAGTAAAGTCAAGTGAAGAAAGAGCTGCACAGGTAACCATGTGCAAACTTGGACAGTGACTTAAAAATGGCTATACTCACTAAATATTTAGTTTTCATTATTTAGAACAGCGGTTCTCAACCTGTGGGTCGTGACTCTGGCGGGGGTCGAACGATCAAAACACAGGGGTCGCCTAAAGCTATCGGATGTATTGTATAATAAATATGTATTTCCAATGGACCCCTGTGTTTTGGTTGTTCGACCCCCGCCGGGGTCGCGACCCACAGGTTGAGAACCACTGATTTAGAAGAAAAAGATAAGCATAAAGGTATTCTAAGCAGAATACAGTGGGAAGATCATATATTCACATCTTTATCCATATCTTCCTACAGTGTTAAATTATACTTAGTTCAGAATAAGAGAATAGCAATTAGTGTACTGAAAAAGGAGTTCTAAAAATGTTATGGGGAATGACAATATCATTGGGATAAACATTTAATCTCCCCAAGTGACTATGTTGAAGGGAATAACATTTACTTAGATAACTTTCAGAATGTTTATGAAAATGACGTTATCTGTCTCATGATAAAACAATAGGTAAAGAAGAGCTAAGATTAATACTAGTAAGTCACATTACAGTGATTTCTGCTAACAGAAGGTCATTGTGTGAAATCAG
This sequence comes from Saccopteryx leptura, assembly GCF_036850995.1. Lineage (NCBI taxonomy): Eukaryota > Metazoa > Chordata > Mammalia > Chiroptera > Emballonuridae > Saccopteryx > Saccopteryx leptura. The sequence goes on from NC_089509.1 coordinate 37,130,042, forward strand.
TGAAATGGTTTAAAAAGGACAAAAACCAGAGTATTTAATTGTGGGAGGGGGGTGCATAAGAAATATCTGCTGTCCATGTTTCTGGCAGTAACAACTTCATCTAGCCTATTATCAAGAAGTATTCTTCTGCCCCAAAAGAACAGAGTGGCCCACTGCCACTGCAGTGTGACTGGGAACACAGAATATACCTGGGACACGGATTCCCTGGAAGGACAGTCAGAAAGCCATCGCAAAGAGAAAAGCCGTCCCACAGGGAGTGAAAGCACATCCCAACTATCAACAGCAGGATCTGCACCTTCTCTCTCCAACCACATCCACCACCACCCACTGCTCTTTTGAATTTTTTTTTTTAACGAAAACAAGAATCTCGCAATAATGAATCAAACAGGGTGACTGCCATCAGTACTAATACTGTGGGTGGACTATAGGCTAAATGCAATGAGATGACTTTGAGTTGGGTGGATAAACTGACTCATTCATTCCTTAGTGTAAGGGCTTCCTGAAGTAGAAGTCACCATGGAAACGATCTCTCCCTCAACATTTACTATTTGAATATTTTCATCATCTTATTCTTTACTGAACATTTTGACCTCAAATAAGGTGACATCAGTCCAAACCGTTTGGGGTCGGAGAAGACTCAGACAATTCAACTTACATGAGAACCTTTCCCTCACAAGGATTTTTTTAGTAGACTTCAGGTGGTTTACTGCATATTTTATTAATTCATCAAATATTTACTCAGTACCTATTTTTTACTAGGCATTGTGGGTATACAGTAGCAAAGAAAACAGACGTCATTCTTATGCTTAAGAAACATACAGCCTGGTGGGAGAGACAAGTATTAAAATCCTTAATAACCTATGTCACACTTTAATTCACAATAATAAAGAGACTGAGTTAATGTTTGAACCTGCAGCTTAAAGTTCTAGATTTGAAAGGAGGCCCAGAAAGACATGTGAAAGTTGAACTTGTTAGGAAGAGGAAATTAAGAGTAAGTCAAAGAATTCTATCTGTAGAGGTAAAACAGATAAAGAGAAGCAAAGACATAGTGGAAGAAAGAGACTATACGGCCCACCAGAAACTGGGAAAACAGCAGTTCCTACAGGTCCATGAACCTATAGCCCTTCAATAAATCCCCTTTCCCACTGAAGCAAGTCAAGAGAGTTTCTGTCTCTTGAAATTAAAAGCTCCCTCCCCCATTAATGTAAAGTTTAACAGTTACTTTACAAATACAGAATCTAAAAGTTGTCCATGATGCTCTGATGGAAGCATTCCATTCTCCAATAGCACTGCAGTGCTAACTTGAGTAGGACAAGAACTACTCTGTCCCAAACAGCGTGCACAGGCTCAGACTGAGACAGGAGACACAGAAAGAGGAAACTGGCCCCCATGCAAACTAAGGAAACTCTGTCAGCCACTCTAGGCTAAAATCGTTAGCAAATTCTAGACTGTATGTTGTTGATGTCAGCTATTTATATAACTTTATTTATGTTAACTGTATAATTCAATTACTAGGCTTCACTCTATAATGGGGTTCTCACCAATGTAGAGTCTCAATAAGTTAAAGAACCCTCCAGGGACACCTGAACCAGGGTCTTGTCTGTCACAGCCAGGACTGCAAAGCCCAGAGAGGGCACACTGGAAAAGCGGCACCTGTTCTGAATGTTACTTGAATGAGGCTTATATGTACTTGAATGTCCCTCATGTTACATTGTCATGGCTGCAGGCATAATTAACATACATTTAATTACAAGTAATTTTAATAAAGTACTTCTCTTTGCTAATAGATAGACTTTGCCTATATAAGCACTGGTCCATTTGCTTAAGGCTTAATCATTTCTAGGAAACTGTGTTTACACTGCTAAAAAGACAGCTATATATGATGGAAAATGATTTGAAACTGCTTTCAGGCTTTCAAAAGCACAGAGGGAAGCAAATTTCAGCTTCTGAGTGAAATACTGACAGTGTATGTGACTTATTTTCAACTAAGAGTTTTATAGGCTGTGTATCTGACAATTTTTCTTTTGAACTGTTTAGGAAACATTGCACCTGATTAAACCAGAGTGTTAGAAAGTGAGTATAATGGGGGGGAAATTAATTATAGAATTATGCATGAAATTCAAAGAGAATAGCCCAATGAATTATGCAAACCAGCTTTGCCTATTTTTTCATAAATTTACAAACTCAAGTCTAGTGAGCTTCTTCTTGTGCAGTACATGAGGCCTCAAGGGTAGAACATGGGTTCAGAGAGCTATCTAATCAGCAGAACAGGCCATGAACAGATAGATACCCACTCTATGAAATCATGCCCTTGGTGACTGCCACAGATAAGGGTAACACTGAGCTGTTGTCAAAGTACTGCCACATTTTGTGGTAGGATATTTTCTTCAGCTGAGGGGGGGGGGCAGAAATAATGCCACTGAAGTACATAAGAGTGAACAAAGGGCTCAAAACAAACCACTAGAAAACCAACCCTTGTCTGGATAAGCTCTTTCAAGAAAATTTAAAAATTAAAGCATTACAAATGACAAGAGTGAAAAACATGCCTCTAGCTCAGGGGTCGGGAAACTTTTTGGCTGAGAAAGCCATGAATGCCACATATTTTAAAATGTAATTCCATGAGAGCCATACAATGACCCGTGTACATTATGCATTATCCAATAAAAATTTGGTGTTGTCCCGGAGAACAGCTGTGATTGGCTCCAGCCACCCGCAACCATGAGCATGAGCAGTAGGAAATGAATGGATTGTAATACATAAGAATGTTTTATATTTTTAATGTTATTATTATTTTTATTAAATATTTGTCTGCAAGCCAGATGCAGCCATCAAAAGAGCCACATCTGGCTCGCGAGCCATAGGTTCCCGACCCCTGCTCTAGCTCATCCAGTGGTTCAGAAAATGAAAATGACATTGACAGCGAAGAAAGAAAAGGACAGCTTGAAGTTGAATAGAGTGGAAATAAAGAAGATCTGCCATGTCTTTTGTAAAAATTGTAAGTATTTCATGATCTGTCTGGGTCCCCATGCACAGAGCATCACAAACCTTCCTAGTGAAGGCACCTGATTTAAAAGCAGCCGACTGTCTTGGTTTGCCCAGGACTGAGTGGGTACTTGGGACTATCAGCATCAAAATCTGGAAAATCGGGGAAGAATTACAATATTGGTAATCCTAGTTTTTACCAAAGACAGAGCACTTTTTAATTCCTACAGTGAGGATTGCAGCACTTACTTCTTTTACATTCTTTTGGGAGGGAAGATATAGAGAGAGAGTGGGCAAGCCTTTATGACTATGAAAAACATACTTTACAGCAGCGGTCCCCAACCTTTTTTGGGCCACAGACCGGTTTAATGTCAGAAAATATTTTCACGGACCAGCCTTTAGGGTGGGACGGATAAATGTATCACGTGACTGAGACAAGCGTCAAGAGTGAGTTGGATATAACAGAGGGAATCTGATCATTTTTTTAAAATAAAACATCGTTCAGACTTAAATATAAATAAAATGGAAATAATGTAAGTTATTTATTCTTTCTCTGCGGACTGGTACCAAATGGCCCACGGACCGGTACCGGTTCATGGCCCAGGGGTTGGGGACCACTGCTTTAGAGCATAGAGGGGAGAATCCCACTAAAACTAACAATTTCTAATGTGTTTTATCTAGAAAGTTGTTAATGAACATTTTAAATAAAAAGTTTATGAATCTTAAACATTAATTTTGCAGTTTAATTTTTAACCTTTTTTAAAAAGTTGGTGCCTTACTGAATATTAGCTGTCTAGGATATTAAATCTATAAAAACTCTCCCATGGTTTATGCATTGCTTTACATTTATTTATGGTACATATATAAAACCTCACATGGGACAACTTTCTTGTTTCTAAGTGGAAATAAATACATAATAGGGGTGAGAATACTTTTATTTCTTTGCTATTGGACTATAAAGACCCTGAATCTGCCATCATTAAGGAAAAAAAATGACTGGTAAATACCGTTCAGTGAGATAAACGGCTGAATGGCAAACATGTAATGCTAATTAGCAAATAACCAACCAGTGTTTTTTTCATATCACAACAGCATTCTTTATATTACAAAAGTTTTTTAAGTCCTGAGTACTTAACTCACTGGTCAGCTAGTGATAGGAACTGGACTGTAAGTTAAGGGGTTCCCCAAGGTTTAGGTGGTCTTACAAGGAAAGCCCACCGATATCCTGGCGCTCCAGCAGCGAGTCTCAGGCAGTTTCCACTCTAATGAGCTAACCTGGAAAGTATCAGAATTCTTGCCTCTAATTGGTGGGGGAAGACATAAAGACAAAGAACATCAGTGACTTTGACCCCTTCTAGTTTCTCTGTTTTAATAACCTGTGATTTTCATTATGAACCCAACCATTTCCCCTTCCTCCTTCCATCCTTATGCTTCAAGGATTAAACAAGGCACCAGGGGTTTTAGAGTTCGTATGGAGCCAATGCTGTAAGTCAGCACCAGTGGGCGTGAACTACACCTAACTCAATATATCCACCTTGGGTGGCGGAAGTCCTGGCAGCAAGCGTTGTCTCCTTTGGGCTGAGAGAAACACGATCCTATGTTTCTTTTGTGAAGGAAACATCTGAAATCGATTACTCTCTTTTTCAAATGCAGTGGTATGCATTATACTAGGAACATCCAGAGGCTCTGTAATAATGAATGCACCAGTGGAGACAGCGTGCTTCAAATAGATGGGTCAGTCCACACGATTCTAAATAATTTAAATAAAATGACTGCAAAGGGCCATAGAAAGTGACTACTGCGATAGGAATACAATCAAGGATACTGGGCACTATCATTCTGTTCAGAGTTCTTGTGTTTAATAGAATAAATCTGAGTCCTTTCAGCAATGGAAGATAAAGGGTGATAGATGAGAGAACTACTATGGTTACTGTAACAGTAGAGGTTGCAACACTCTGTGGAGGAGACGTGTTCCCCTTTGTAGAGAAGGCGATTATTGTCATTTTACACACATGCACATGCACACGCACACACACACAATTACACAGCTCAAAGAGCCTCTGGGTCAGCTTTTGGTAACACAAGCCAGCTTGTAACTAAGTAGGATGAAAGGATTACATTTCATTTATAGATTCAATTGTCTGCCTATCTGCTTTTCTCACCATGCATTATGAGCTCGTATTACCATACTACTGGGGCAATTTGAACTTTGGCCTTCTTAAAATGTGCTATTTTCAAATTCTCTGAAAAGGAACTGGGTACTAGTACCTGGTAGAAATCAAATGAAATCTAACAATATCCTGTGTATCTAACAATATCCTGTGTATTATAAATACAAATTCAGGCAGGTCAGATAGAAAAGTGTGTATGAGATGGGCTTGCGGCCCCGGTCTCACAGCTGTCTTCTGTCTGCACCCTTCCTTACCTTCTGTGAGTGCAGAGTGGGCGGCAGAGGGAGGCCTCCCGCCACCGGAGGGGCACCCTTCAGAAGCCCAGCCTCCCAGCTCACCTTTCTGCCTGTGGCAGGTCAAAAATGGCCACAATTTTTTTTAACACTTCCCACTTTGAGATGGGGGGTGTGTCCCTCTCCATGAATCCGGGCAGCCTCTGTGACTCCTCTGACCCGCAGAAATCTGTGGAAGTGGTGCTGTGTACATATCTAAGCCCAGAATCTAAGCTCCATAGGTCAGAATCTTTGCTCTGGGAGCCCTGGGAGCTGCTATGTATGAGGCACATATCGCTGCTGGAGGGATCCCACGGCAAGGCCTGGAACTACACAGCGGGTGGGGAGCTGGCTGAGCCCAGCCTTCCAGTCATCCTTGCTTAGGACCAGGTCAGCCATCAGTGAGATCCCACCTCTGCAATGGGTGGTTAGTTAAAGTCACTAAGTTTGGGAGTAACTTTTTGCACAGTAATAAACAACTTATCCCTTGTCCTAGCAGAACAAAGGTGGCAACTTTGGTGGGCTGACTACATCAAGCCTGCCTCCCGCTCCCACAAAAACAGTTTGACTGGAACATTCTGATTCATTATGCATTGTCTATGACTGCTTTCCTGCTACAAAGGCAGAGTTGAGTAGTTTTGTGAAGAAGACCAACTAGGCCACAAAGCCTAAAATATTTACTATCTGACCTTTACTGAAAAAGTTTTAGAAGAAGCCTTACCCAGGAAACTCAGGGGAAGCATGGTTGACCCCCCAAAATATTCCTTTTTGGGATATTGATTGTTTTAAGCTGGTTATTTTTAAGAAACAAAAGTCTCAGGAATAACCTATGATCCCTAACTGCCTAAAAGGAATTTAGACAGAGGACTTGATCCAGAAAGGGAGATATCATCACAGATACCATATTCCCCTGTGTATAAGATGCACCTTTTCCCTGAAAAATTTGGGATAAAAAAACTGGGTGCATCTTATACAGTGGTTATAGATTTTTTTAACTTGCATTTCCCGCTTTTTCATGCTTGTTTTTGTGCTCACTGTTGAAGATAGTGATTCGTCATCAGACACAGATGAGGACAAGCTAATGGATGGGAGTTTTGACAGTGATGAGTTGTATGAATTTTATGAAGAATAAATCTTGAGTTCAATAACTTTATGTAATACATCTTTTTTCAAATTTTAGGCCCTATAATTTAGGTGCGTCTTATACATGGAAGAATCTTATACAAGAGGAAATACAGTAATTAGAATTTAATATGAATGAGGTGTGAGGGACAGGGAGGAACCCAGGAAGGCCCATTTGATCAACATCCTATCTGTGTCCCATTGTTAAAAATGCTTGAACAAACATTTATTTACCAAGGGTTTGCTTCCATCTCCATACGAATTGCCTCTGGCCCTCTGAAGTCCCAAACCACAATGCCCCTTTCTCCTGAGCTTAAAATGGGCCTGACCTGTGGTGGCGCAGTGGATAAAGTGTCGACCTGGAACACTGAGGTCGCCAGTTCAAAACCCTGCACTTGTCTGGTAAGGTACACATGGGAGTTGATGCTTCCTGCTCCTCCCCCTTCTCTCTGTCTCTCTCTCCTCTCTTTCTAAAAATTAACAAATAAAAATCTAACAACAAAAAAATGATTTAACTGCCAGATTTGTCCTTGGCTCCTATATTCTCATGGGAACCCCTGTATATATATATATATATATATACACACATAATTAAATTTGGTTATTTTCTCTTGCTGATCTGTCTGTCAATTTGATTATTAGATCAGCCAGAAAAACTAGGGAAAAGGGGGGGAATGTTTCTTTCCTCCACAAAACCCATGATTTCTTTCCAGGAGAACGTATAATAACCAGCCTGTTGCCGTTCACTATCTAAAGTCTCGCTAAAGGAGGACAGAGATCTTATGCTGACTTTGGTCAAAGTAAATGACATTTGGAAAGCCCATCCACCTCTCTAGGTCTTAGTTCCCTCACTAGTAAAACGAGGAGGTTGGGCTGGATCAATCTCTCCCTGGAAATATTCCGCCAAACACTAGACCCATAGGAAGCTGTGTAGAAAAACGGTTCTATAGTCAACATCTAGCGCAAGTACTGCACACTATCTGCCCAAATGGAAATATAACATGCTCAGTATTAAGGCTTGAGTATTAAGGCTCAGTATTAAGGTTTGTTTAAGCAAGTGTTTTCGCAAACATTTTTGGTATCAGAGCTCATTCCTCATCACACCTGTTGACTTCGTATTGTATCCCGGAATTTAGTATTCATTTTTCTGGTTACAGAGAGTTAAAACTTCTTTCAGTACTCTCTTAGATTTCACTTTGCAAGAACTGTTGCCTTTCAATTTCTTAGCAATGTGACACTCTGCCAGTGTAATCTGCTGACTTTACAGATTGGAGATGTAGTGGCCAATTAAGCAAGTAGCAAATTCTTCTTCTAGAACTACCATGACAGAGTGATCACCAATCTTTGGATGACATTATAACTATGGACTTGAAACAGAGCAGGGACAAATGCAGACACATTTTTAGATCACTACTACTTTTTAATAATCCAGAGATTTCTTCAAGCAGGCCAAAGTAGAGTGTACAATTCCTTCTTAGCATTACAAATGCTGCTCACAGAATACCAAATGAACATGTTTAATAATGTAAACAGTTTTAAAATATTAAATACAAGGTAACCTTGCTGATCTAGACTGCTTGTTTAAAATTCCAGGTTATCTGACCAATTATACACAACAAAGAATTATTTATCCTGCCGAAAGATAAAGAGAGTGTCTTCCCCATGTATGAAGCTGTCTGAAATTTCTGACCCGGGGACAAGTCCTAAGGCAGCTCACAGTATTATTTGCATTTAGTATGCACATATCTTTTCTTGGTTCCAGCTATTTCAGATGTCATAAGTTGTATTATATGTACAACTACTCAATTATTACCCCCCAACAGTAAAATACCTCATTTTAATGGAGCACAAGTATTTTCTCTAGTAATTAGAAATAAATCTTAATAAACTCATTCTCATAAAAAGATCAATTTAATAAGAAACAACTTCAATTTACCTAAAATGTATCACAAGGAATTACTTACTGAGACTTCTTATAACATTATTACCCAAAACTTGTGCATATATTAATCTAATCCAGTGGTTCTCAATCTGGAGTGATTCCCCCCCCCCCCATAGGAGACATTTGGCAATGTCTGGAGATGCTCTCAGTGGTCACACTTGGGGAGTTGCTAACAACCACGATCCTGCTAAGCATCCTACTATGCACAGGACTGCCAACAAAATATATCCGGCCTAAAATGTCAACAGCGCTGAGGTAGAAGAGCTTTGAGCTACACCACTCTCTAATCTATGAGATTTATGACCTACCAAATTGTTTGCCAAGAGTTGATACAACAAACTGTAATCCTATTAGTCTAGTGACTTTCAATCTTTTGCATATCATGATACATATAAACTAATTACTAAAATTTTGCAGCACACCAAAAATACACTTTAGCCGATCCGACAAAAAAATAGATATAATGTTGATTCATTCACATCGGTTGACTGTTCTCATTTTCTTATTTGACAATCTAAGAGAAAAGAGGTCAGTGCCCCTGACTAGACAGTCAGGTACATATTGCATGTTTTAAAAATTCTTGTAGCACACCAGTTGAAAATCACTGTATTAGTCTATATACTGCTTGGTGGCAGGAACATGCCTTTGTATCCCTCACACGTAGGAAGGTACCAAGCCTAATGCTTAAAACATGTTTGCTGAATGTATTTTAATACTTGCCAAGAGGTTAACTGCAGGCAAGCCACATGGACTAAATATTTGGAGTCTGTCTGGTTTAACCACATAGAGGCACGGATACCATATTCTCAGACATGCCCATATGGTGACCTGTAGAAGTATCTGATCTTAATGATTAAAATTATATAGGTTTCAGGTGTACACGTTTATAATATATCACTGTACATTGCACTGGGATGTTTTGAAACAATGAAGATAACATCTGACTTGATGTATCTTATTTTCATATTCTCTTCTTCCCTGGGTTCCACAACCCATATGCGTTCAATAATATCTCTATGCTGATCACTTCCAAACTCTAGATAGAATCAGAGTCTTAGAGTAGGGAAGGAATCTTAGATACCATATTCTTGTCTTAGATAGCTTACCATAGTCTTCACTAGAGGAAATTCCTTGTACAGTATCTCTGGCATTTGTTAATAAAGCCTGCTCCACCCCAACCCCTGCCTAAAATCTAATGCATTTAGAGATAAGGAGCTTGCCACTTAGAAAGCCAGCCTATTGCTTTTGGTATCTGCATTTGGGCAGACTTGTGAAATGCCTTCCTCCTAGTCGTCAATCTGATTACACTGCCAGATGGAATTAGAGAGGCCTAACTGCACTTGAGTACACGCCAGCCTGCTCCTGCTCACTCCTGCGGATCTCAGCGCCACCTCTGGGCCTCCCAGAGCTGGTCTGTCCCCACAGTGTAGACCTTCTTACGTCGGTGAAGACAGACATGGCAAACAAGTTTTAAGATACTAGTCTGTGTTTTTCCTTTTGTATTTTCCCCTGTTCCTGTCTACAATTCAAGCAAGTGGCAGGATCTGTTCTGGTGGGTGGGGAGAGGTTGGGGGGGAGAGACAGGGAGTAGGGGATTGGGGTTGTGGCAGGAAATTGCTAGCTCCCCATTTCCCCTCCTGGGTCTTGTTTCCCAAAAGTCTAAATTGGTTGGAGAGATTTTGCTAACTACCCCAGAAACAAAAGCAGGTGGGGATGTTTTTAGTATAGCCAAAGCAGAGGAAGTCTTTTAATAGCAACAAGAGGAGAAAAGAGGAAGACACACCCCTCCCTCAGACAGAGAAAAAAGGGAGCTCCCTTTTCAACGTCCCAGACAGGAAGAGTTATGTGTCTCTGTGCCTTGCTGAGGGTCCCCAGCTCCATCTGAGGTCTGACGCAGCAGACAGCCATCCCTCAGGAGTACTTGGGCCTGGTGAATGATTCTGCAATTTGGACCTCTCCCCCTCACTCCCTCAACTTCCTCAACATCCTCACCAACCCCACCCTACGACTTGGGGTCACTGTTCGGCTGTGGAATAGGGTAAAGGTGCCTGCAAACATAGCTAAATATCCTGTCTGCCCAGTGGGATGGGGGTCGAAATAGAAAATAGACTCTTTCTTGCAAGACCAAGTTGGGGACCAGAGGCTCATCAACACTGCACAGCCCTGTGTAGCAGTGGAGCGGCAAAGTGCAGTGTTTTCCAACTGCCAGGTGTCGGTATGCCAGAAGTTTGTGCTGGGCTGTGAAAGAGTTAACTACCCTGATGTTGTATGAAGATTATAGACCTAGTGATCTTAGTTGAATCTGCTTATGTGTACGGTGATTGCCACTTATCAGCCTGAGTCATCAATGAAAATACTGTTGAGGTTGTATTATATATGCTAGGAATTTGTAGGCTTGTTCGAACAACCTTTTGCACTGTGCAGAGCATTTACAAATCATGAGCAAAAGACAAAAGGCATTCAGATAAACTTATGTAGTACTGAATGCTCCATAGAAGATGTAGAAATGTTTCCACTTTTTCAAGCCCCTTTGATTATTGCAGACATCAACAGGAAATTTGTATTTAATACAATAAGTCAACATTTAAGAGTGTTAGTTCTAAACTATGATCATTATTACTCTGAAAAATGAGGATTCCTGTAAAGGTAACCTCTGAATCAATAACCCCTTCATGAAAGATATCAACTCCTGCTCCTTTAATCATTGTGAAAAAGAAAAACTGATAGATTTATCTTCTGCTATCACTCTGGTGTCCAAACCTAAAATGCAATCACTGTCACAATTTTGGGTATCACTAGAAAAAGAAAATCCATCTTTTAGTTATAAAGCTATTACATTTTTTTTTGTATTTTTCCGAAGCTGGCAACGGGGAGGCAGTCAGACAGACTCCCGCATGCGCCTGACCGGGATCCACCTGGCATGCCCACCAGGAGGCGATGCTCTACCCATCTGGGGCGTCGCTCTGCCGCAATCAGAGCCATTCTAGCGCCTGAGGCAGAGGCCACAGAGCAATCCTCAGCGCCTGGGCAAACTTTGCTCCAGTGGAGCCGTGGCTGTGGGAGGGAAAGAGAGAGGAAGGAGAGGGGGAGGGGTGGAGAAGCAGATGGGCGCTTCTCCTGTGTGCCCTGGCCGGGAATCGAACCCGGGACTCCTGCACGCCAGGCCGACGCTCTACCACTGAGCCAACCAGCCAGGGCCTACTATTACATTTTTAATTGTATTTTCTACTACTTACTTGTATGAGAAGACTTTTTTTTGGCTCTTACGACTAATGAAGACCAAACAGAGAAACTGAATGCAATTCGTCTTTCGGAAACAAAACTGCAGCCTCGGTCATCAAGTGTTCTTCTTGCAAAGAAGCAACAGCAGATTCCACGCTAGCTCTACTTGAATTAGTATTAGTCTCTAGAAATTTCAGTTTTGTTCTATTAAAATATACGTATTTACTGTTCATCTGGTTATTTTAGAGAATTTTCATTTTACAGTACTATAATTAAAACATAATGCGCTAAATCCTTGTAATGGTTTTTATTTTTGCTCTAGCAGGCCCCAAAATAACTCTCCTACTTTCACCAGTCCTCAAGTGTAAAAAGGTTGAGAACCACTGGCATAGTGGACAGGTTTGTTGGAGTCAGAGAGATCTAAGGTCGAATCTTGGGGGTCATTTACTAATTATGACACCCAACAAGTCTTACCCAGGGACTGTCTCCTCAGAAAGTAATGATAGTGTTCTTTACTAGGGCAGTGACAGGGGCGCAGGTTCAGATTTCCCCTGGAGCGAGAGCCTGTGCTGATCTCTCTCGTCTACTTAGGTCTCTGCTTCCCAGAAAACCCCAACTGATATAATTATCATGATAAGGCTGTTCTGAGATTGGAGACAACAGCATAGTTCCTGGCTTTTGGTAGCTGATCAAAAAGGTTCCCGTCCTTTGTCTACATTTGCTCAGTGCTTTAATCATACGTTCCATCAAATAAGTGGACTTCATTAGTAGACAATGTCAAGCTAGATTTCTTACCACAGCACTGCAGACTTCAAGCTATCCAAATTATTTGAAGGCAGGTAACCAGGGCGTGTGTGCACATAACCATATATGTGTGGGCACACGTGTGTATGTGAACAGTTGGGTGCAGTTGTGAGGAGAGAAAATTGATTTTGGAGCCAGACAAATCGTCAATCTGATCCTAATTGGCTGTGTGACCTTAGAGAAAACACTTCACCTCTGTCTTCAGTTGACTCAACTATATAATGAAGATAATACCACTTATCTTACTAGGTAACTGTGAGGATTAGAGATAACCTATGTAAAACATCCAGCACAGTATCTGGCCCATTGTAAGCATCTGATAAATTGATGCATTATTACTCTTATTGCCTGTATGTTCTTTCATTCATTCACTCAAATTGTATCATGGGCACACTGTGATAGGAGTTTGAGATACAACAGCAAACCAGAGAGGCACAGGTCCTCACAGAGCCTGACGGGTTAGGCACACACAGCACAGGTACAACTTGCAATTAACACAGAAACACTTAGATGGGCGTATGGTCTGCCAGACACTGTTCCCAAAGGCTTTTCCACATACTCACTCACTGAGTCTGTTCACAACTCAATGAGAGAGGTACACGCTGAAGACTACCTAACCAGGGATGCAAGCCCTCCTGTGGATTAGTGAGCATTCAAACGTGGGCCACCTGGCTCCAGAGTCTATACTTTTTTTTTTTTTTTCATTTTTTTTTTTTTTTTTCTTTTCTGAAGCTGGAAACAGGGAGAGACAGTCAGACAGACTCCGGCATGCGCCCGACCGGGATCCACTCGGCACGCCCACCAGGGGCGACGCTCTGCCCCCCAGGGGGCGATGCTCTGCCCATCCTGGGTGTCGCCATATTGCGACCAGAGCCACTCTAGCGCCTGAGGCAGAGGCCACAGAGCCATCCCCAGCGCCCGGGCCATCTTTGCTCCAATGGAGCCTTGGCTGCGGGAGGGGAAGAGAGAGACAGAGAGGAAAGCGCGGCGGAGGGGTGGAGAAGCAAATGGGCGCTTCTCCTATGTGCCCTGGCCGGGAATCGAACCCGGGTCCTCCGCACGCTAGGCCGACGCTCTACCGCTGAGCCAACCGGCCAGGGCCAGAGTCTATACTTTTAACAGCTGTATTGTATTGTCTATGTAAACATCTGGATTGGATTTTATGCTCCACACACACAATCCTTATGGAAGTATAAATACAATGAATCAAATCAGTGAAAACAAACAAACAAAACAGTTATTTCTCTTAGAGAAACACAAGTACAGAAATAGTAAGTCAGCTGGGCAGGTGAGGACACCGGTGACCCACACGACAGCCGTTACCTCCTCCACCCACCACCTCCCCCTACTTGCTTGGCTTCCAACTCAGCAGCTGTTATGTGGCCACAGCGCTAGGGGAAATGTTGCTATAATACAACTTTTCACCTTACTCAACCCTGACCTCTTCATTGGCTATAATTCTAGTTCCAATAAATTCTCAACCATCAATGTCATAATCTTTTTGGCTTATCAGAACTTTCAGGAGGAAAAGTTAAGGAAAGACAAATCAATATGTTTCCTTTTACTTTTCTTTTCTTTTCATAAAAGTGTCTGCATGACTGAATTAGTTTGCTGAGTATTTGCTAGGTAGTCATGGTAGCAGTAAGGATCTAGGCACAGGACACTAAGTTCATTTCTTATTACATGGCAGACAACACCCAGTTCCGGATGCCTGCGTGCAGCCAACATCACAGCATTAGTTTGTTCCAAGAAATTCTTTAGGTTGATGACAACATACCATCATCACCGTCATTCAAGAATATAAATGACAATGCTAATATGGAAAAGAAACACAAACACCACCATAGTCTCTTAACTAGTTAAGAATAATCAAGACAAAAAATGAAAAATGACTGTACTTACTGGGGGGCATTGTGCAAGTTTATCAGCTGCCACCAGTTGCACATTTAAATGTTTACTTTGGGATTTTCCTCTCGATTTAATCAACCGCTGTAAAACCTGACAGAAGAAGAATGAATCTGAGATATTGTCAATGAGTTGAAAAAAAACCAAATATACCAAAGATGTCTTTTTATAGTCTGTTTAGCACTGAGGATTAATAGAGAGAAAATGGAATGTGACAAATCATATCTATAAACTCTGTAATGACATCATCTGCTTACACTGGCTTTCAGTTATTGTGGATTTGATAGGTTCGTCCTATTCTCACTCCATGTGAGGTCTTGATGGGATCTTGAGCTCCCACCATAGAGTTTACCCAGAGATTTCAAAGGGAGCCCTGTAAAAGTGGAGGAACTGATCTGTACCAGGTCATTTATGTCCAAATTCACTTGAGTAATATTTTGATTTGCTATCTCAATATCACATAAATATCAGAGTCATTTATATGTTTGGTCCCAGTTAAGTTTTACAGTAGTAAGAGAATCTCATGATAGAAATCTAAGCAAAACATTTGTACTGGTATATTGCCACATATAAGCCAGTGGTACACCTGTCTTTTGGGCACTGCTGTAACTGCATTTTGCCAGAGACTCCACTCTCCCTTAATTTTTTTTTTGTAGCTGAAACAGGAACCTCTGCCCCAAAGCAGTACTAGTGTTTGAGGCTCCATGATACCTCAGCACACATGTCTTCCAGAGCCCCAGTTCCTGCACCTGTGAGCCACACGGTCACGGGGGCAGGGCTGAGAGGTTGAAATCGATTCCACTGCAATGAAGGGCACCTGCATCTCCTTCAGTCCCCTTAAAGAGTCCTCCAGGTGGTTAACGTGATTTCAGCCAATTCTAATGATTCCCAAAAGGTCCTGGTTTGGTTAGGATTCCCAAGCTCATCCTAGGCAGAACCAGTGCCCAAGATGATGGGAGAGGGCAAAGCTTCTGGTGAAACTGTCCACCACAACAGGAGACTACTGTTCCGGATGGAATTGAATTGCCAGGTAAGTACTAAAATGCACTGCTGTAGGCACTGGAAAAGAAACTGATTATTAAGGTGGTACTCCCCAAAGGTACAGACTTCATATTAAACTTTTAAAACAGTTTTTAAAAATGAAAGAACACCCAAATCAAAAGTGACCATTCTGAGGCTGTCTCACTTTCATTTTTCTCTCCCCTGGTGGCATGAAGGTACATGGCAAATACCCCATGTGCTTACAGAATAACTGTACGGGGTCATCGGGTTATAACAGTCTTGACATACGATGTTTTGAGTTTATGATGTTCACTCCCATAAAAACTTTAAAAAATTGAGATGTGAGTGTTTTGGCTTATGCCCCTAGTGTCCTACATATGAACCATGTGGGTGAACTAGTTTGGTTGCACGCAGCAGAAGAATATGCAGTAATGTGGTGTATGAGTGAGGGGGTTGGCATCCCCCAGTATGCTCACCTACGCCATTCTGGACTGTTAAAAGCACAAGTGTTCCATTTGTGTTAGGCTAGGGTGTGTTTTGACTTACACCAAAATTCAGGTTACGTCACTGACATAGGAACGAAATGGTGTTGTAACCCGAGGACCCTCTGTATTCCTCAAAGAACCCAACTAAGCACAAATATAAGGATCTACAATGTTTCCATAAGAGATTTTAGACAGTGAGGTTTTATTTTCTATATGATAAATCTAGATACCTTTCTTGAACTAGGTACTCTTTTAACTGGGGAGCAAATATTAGCTGATACAAGAATCAATATTACCCAAGAAATGAACAAAGTAGAACCCAAAGTATCTGAAAAGACATAGTTTACTTTTCCTCACCTTTTAAAATTTTCTGTTTCTGTTATATTCTTGCATAACTGCCTGATTAGGGAACCACAATAGACCATGAGCTTTATGAAGGACTGGACTATTTTTTATTTGCTATTTCAGAATTTCTAGAACCTTTACAAACTGTGGGAAATAAAAAACTGTTCTCATTAAAAAGGGTCTAAACAAGACATTCTCCTTGTCCACTAACAAAAAGGCACAAAGGAAAAACAACAACAACAAAAACCCTGTTAATCTTAAACTAGAGATAAGCAAATTACCTTTGGAGATGAGACTTTTACATGAACAATAATTGGTGCTAAGGAAGTCTTTATAAGTTGTGCTGGGTGATTGATGGTGTCTGCATCAAGAACAACCAGTTGCAAAGATCTTGCCAACTCAAAGATTCTTTCAATTTCACTTTGCACTTCCGCTAAAAGGAAAAATAACAAATAGCAAGTCATGGTTCTCTTTACTAATCAGTTTCTATATTTAAAAATTATGTACAGTACCCCTTTCAGATGTCTACACTGAAAATCGGAACATTTGGAATTTACATATCTAACTTAAGATCTCTTCTCAAGAAAGAAAAATGGGTTGAGTTTTGCATAAAACCAAATAGTTGGTAGAAAATTTGAGATGTTTCTCTTGATTTGCTTCTTTCATTCACCCTAATATTTAGCTATTTATATAGCTCTGTTATTTTTGATTGTTGCTTTTTCCAGAGAATTTTTATTTAGCTATAAAAACTAAAATCACATTTAGAAAATAACTGAAACACACATGCAGAGCAACCTCAGAGGCAGCACTGAATTATTCTACCAATGAACAACTTATCGATTAATATTTTAGGGATAATGACTTTTTAAAAAAAATCCCACATTTTACCTGTTTTGACTGAACTGCACAGCTTCATATCCCTGGTTAAACTTTCTGGGTCTACTCTTATAACTAGCATCTTCCTAAGCCTTAATCTAAGTATTATTGCCAAGTGGACAGTTCTGAGGCATAATTATCTTTCATATTATTTAAAAAAATCAACTAAGACCAATTATATTAAAATGTGGCAATGCATCTAGACATACATCTATTTGGTGGCTGTAATAGCCAAGTTATCAGAATCTAGTTAATGTCAATGTCTAAAGCAATCCAGTCATTTTTAAAAGATCAAAATAGATTGTCATTTTACAAATCATCTGATATATTGGGTCAGGTCCAAAGTCTCCATTAGACTAATTTTCAGAGAGATGATCTTGTTTTGCCTTTTATTTTGAGTAACAGGTGTGACCTAACAATACTGTAATTGTGTCCAAATTGTACAGAGCAGACAAAGCTACCTAATTTAAATTACCTGTACTCCAAAGATGAGCTAGGATAAGGTGTTGTTGCTGAAGGGGTGTGCACCAGAATCCCATAATTTGTTTTGCTTATCCAGTATAAATTCAAGTTCATGTGCCCCACTAAAAAGTTCTCCTTTCTGTAATCAAATGGGTTGACTTGGTGTGTGGGGTTGTGAATGCTCAGAACTGTCAGGACACTCTATTTCTTGGGCATTGCCTTACAGCACACACATATCATTTCCCACAAAATCACTGACGCACGATCTGTATTAGAAGTATGAATTTAAAGAGTCAACATACCTACCCTTTTTCATGTGATCTAATATAAATGGCCTGAAAGATTTCATGTTGCTTTGAAAGGTAACTTTCAAAGTATCAATGTAAAAGAATTTGGACAATTAGGCTTATTTGCAAAATTTTTCTGAAATGATATTCTACATTTGTTAGTCATAATAGCATATTTGTCCCCTTTTTCTCACATCAGAAACAGTTTTTTAAAAGACTTTTCTTATGCGAGAGTTTTAAAAAATAAATTTTATTTTTTATTGCAGTAAATTTCAGCCTCAGGCTGTTGGGGGCATTTTCTCCACTTGGGGTTTTTATGAAACTGCCCCTGGTTTAACGTTAACTCCTGCCCAGGACTATGCTAGAACAAGTCTTTATTGCTTTAAGATTCAAGTCTGAATACAGTATTTTCTGAAGTAGCAAAAAGGCAGTGATGCAAACTGGACTGCTCTGGTACAGAGAACCCTCGAGGCGCTCTGAGCAAGTAACTCAGAAACACCTGGTCCTTATCTCTTCTGCACCAGCAATGAGGAAAGTGTGGTTTCTGACAGATGCAGAGGGCGGGCACACCTGCTGCTTAACCAACACAAAATACTAGGGCAATGGGCACTCTGTAACAAGCAGAGAGGTCCTCAGGCAGAGCAAGCCAGGAGGCTGCAAGAGCCACACTATATACTGGAGTGGGTCTGATATTTGGATAATATGTATACAGAATGCAAGAAATAAACTATATGTGTGAGGAAGTGAAAGACATATTTATCTACGTAACTAATTTTCTTAAAGAATAACTTGAACCAAATCCAACAATCTTGACTACCCAGGTTGATCCTCAGAAGGGTTCCAATGAAACTTTCATCATGATCTTATTTCAGACAAATGGAGCTATGAGGAGTCATGGACTGTGATGCTGAAGGGACGTTAATAAACACCTACAACTTGACTATGACGGATCTGGACCCATCTTTCTCCAGCCTTTCTATCACCTGTGATCCTTTTTTAATATCCAAATGCTTAAACTACTTCAATAGCTCCATAGGGCTTGAAGCAACATTTCCCAAAGCGAGTAGCCTGGAAGCCTAATTCCTTAAGATAGCCTATGGGAAGAAGGAGGCATTCTGTAAGAGAAATATTGCCTACTCTTGACATTTCAAGCATGCATTACCCTTTATATTTTAACATCTCTGAAAAGCCTTGCAGTGAAGAAAACTTCCAATTGTTTAATACAGAATTTTCAAATTTATTTGACCATAGAACACATTTGGGATGTAACAACTATTTGGTATCTTTTAAAAGTACCATTTCACAGGATTTATTTTGGAGATCTCTTTAGCAAGGAACATAGAGCCCTGACATACTGGACTCAATCGACTTTTTTCAGTCTCTTCTGTTGCTTTCAAACCATGTCATGCACTCCCATTTGCTAAGCATGCTCTGTACAGAACTACTTGTTTCTCAACCACACAATGTTTTTTGTTTTTTATATGCTGATATCTTTGCACATTCTCGTTTGCCTTGAAGAACCAGCTCAAATATGTACAACTTCTGGGATGTCTTCTCAGACATCTCTTACTCTCTACCCTTCTTTCTTCATAGCCCTAGCTCTTTGCTCATATTTCCTTATCAAACTGTATTTTAACCATCTCTTTCTCCTTTCTGTTTGCTCATGGGTAAGAGGCTTTGTCTTAGTCACATTTGTATTTCCCAAGTCTGGCACAATGCATAGCATGTACCAAGTGTTCAATAAACATTTGATGAATGCAAATGTTCACTAACAAGCAGGCAAATGGACATAAATGGCTCACACAGTGATTATTATAATAGACTGCCATTAAACCAACTCCAATGTTTGTGGCACATAAATTTACAGAGTAAAGGGGAAAGCAATGGGCTGATGTCTACCTTGTTTCTTCCTCAATATTTACACTAACTCCACCCCACCCACTCCACTGACTCTAACAACAGGTGACTAGATTATGTCGATGACTTCAAAGATTCATCATGAAACCCTTGGCTGGTACATATGGTTAAAGCCAGGCAACCTAGCTTATGCTTTTAAGCATCCATTAGCCTCTCGTTATACATCAGAGGAAGTCAAAGGCACTGGGAAGAGTGAGAGGAGAGTGAAAGACAGGAGAACAGAGAAAAGATGCTTGTTTGAGAAATCTTCAACCTAATTTGGCATCCTTGTCACCCGTGACACTTGGTTCTAGTCAATTATGTAATCTGATTCATCATTGTCAATTCTGCCATCATTACCTCCTTAAAGTTAAAATATTGTGCCTTTAAAAGCATTTCATTCTGTATATGGAAGGCTCTAAATACAGGACTTAAAAAAAAAAAAAAGAAACCACTGATGCATGGGCCTTCGCCCTCATAAGCTCTGACGCCTTTTTCATTTGTTGAGTTCAGCATTCTTTCACAAAGCAACCATCAGATAAACATTTATTGATCAATTACTGTCTGCCAACTCCATGCCAGGAATATAGAGATGATACTTGGGTTGATACTCTTTCCAACCCCCTCAATTCTTGGCACAACCTTCAATGAATTCTTGATGAGATGTTTGAGCCTGCAATCTACCTTGAATTTTTTTATTGTTTATCTTTTTAGTTTTCAATCATCTATAGAGCTCATTTCAGTAGTTTAAAAAAGGTAGTGGCATAGTAGACCCTTCTCTACCCATGAGGAAGAGGGCAGTCAAGTTGCTCTTAGAATGTGAACACAAAAGAGACTCTCAGAAAGTTATGCGTGGACTATACCACTTGGCTACCGTAGAAACCACAAACAGCCTTTTGATATGAATGCTGTGATTCACCAGCAGCATGTACGTGCTTCTGTGCCTGGTGAATCCAGCCTGTACAGCCCTGCTCATATATGGCTTGATGCAGCTAACCACTTTTTATCTTCTCCATCATGGTACATTTCAGTATGTCTTTAAATTGGTGCTCTTGGAAAGACATGTTTAAACAACCTGCATATTATTAATGGTGGTTACTATTTCCACTTAAAGATGTGACTATTCTGGGCACTACCAGTTAGCAGCAGAAGCAACACAAAGAAGGCCATGATATAGCTTTCTTCTAAAGACCTAAGGAGGCTGAATATCTAATTTCCTTTCATGTCAGCTACAATTTAGGTATGACAGATATTATTAACCATCGTGAGAAAGCTGGGCACTGCAGAGATGAGTGGCTTCACACAGTTAGGCAATAACAGACTAGGAGAGCCCGTGAGGATTCTTCCCACCAGGCTAATTAGCTAACGGACTAGAGCTGAGAGAGGAGGTGCTGGCTGCTGCAGAACTCGCCCCCTTCTTTTCCACAGATCACATTCTCTTCAGTTATTCAGAGTTCCCCCATTCAGACTGGGGAGCAAATGGGAAAAGCTATTCACAAACTCAACACTTGTTATCTCAGTCTGAAAGCACAGCTTGGAGAAGTACCGCATTTTGAACGTCTTACCTAGGCTGGACCGAGTGTTCGAACGTTCAATTATTGCTCTCTTGCTGGGATTATTTAGGACAGACCTCTTAGCAAGAGAAATGTCAGCTGTCACTCTCGTTATTGATATCCTATGAATAGGAACACAGAACAAAACAAGCCAGTAAAAATGTTATAGAGCTCTTCAAGTGATTTATAACCACAGTACTTAATAACCACTTTATATACTACAATGCAACCACGGTATAATAAACACTGGCCACAAGTATTTTAAACAGACTTTAGCAAGTATTAAAACCCAAACAGAGCAGAATAGAGAAAAGTTTTGGCTATTTAACAACAACAACAAAAAATCATTGCAGTAAAATTGCAGCTCTTCCTCCACTATTGTCTACCTTGCTGAATTCTCTTTAATGCATACCATGCCAGTAGGGAATCAAAACATATGAATAAACTATGCTTTTTATAGAAAGCAGCATTACAATTTCTCTACAATTCAGTTGAGCCACACTTGAACAAGACCTTCAAAAACTACATATGGGCCCTGGCTGGTTGGCTCAGTGGTAGAGCATTGGCCTGGCATGTGGAAGTCCCGGGTTCAATTCCTGACCATGGCACAGAGGAGAAGCGCCCATCTGCTTCTCACACTTCCCCCTCTACTTTCTTTCTATCTCTCTCTTCCCCTCCTGCAGACAAGGCTCCATTGGAGCAAAAGTTGGCCTGGGCACTGAGGATGGCTCCATGGCCTCTGCCTCAGGTGCTAGAATGGCTCCAGTTGCAATGGAGATATGGCCCAGATGGGCAGAGCATTGCCCCTTGGTGGGCATGCCAGGTGGATCCCAGTCGGCACATGCAGGAGTCTGTCTTTCCGCCACCCCGCTTCTCACTTCAGAAAAATATAAAAACAAACAAACAAAAAAACACCTACAGATGACCTGACTGGTGGTGGCGCAGTGGCTAGAGCATCGACCTGGGATGCTAGGTCAGAGGCTCAAAACTCGAGGTTGCTGGCTTGAGCGAGGGGTTGCTGGCTTGAGTGTGGGATCGTTGTCACAATCCCAAGGTCACCAGTTTGAGCCCAAGGGCACCAGCCTGAGCAAGGGGCCACTGGCTTCCCTTGAGCCTGAGATCACTGCTCCGATACCCAGCCAAGGCACCTACCAGAAGCAGTCAAATTAAGTGGAGCAACCAGTTGATACTTCTCTCTCTCCCTTTCTCTCTCTCCATCAAAAAAGTAAATAAATATTTAAAAAATTACTATAGATGCTCTGCTCTTGCATATTAGTGCTGCTGGTCCAAGGGGTAAATCCTCTTCATTTTGATCATCAAAGGCAATTAACCATTTGGTAGCTGTGTTACGCTGCTGATGCTCAACAGTTAGTTCACGATCCATGAAGCGTTTCTCCACAAGCCCAAAGGAAGGTTTTATTTCTAAGAATATGAAAAATATGATTTCTTTTCCTTAGGCACAAGATTCTTTAGCATATCTGCATATGACTTTGAATATATATGGTAGGCAGTCATAAAAAGGTGGTGTGAGGATTGTACCATGATATTTTTTTAAGTTAGGACGTATCCTGCACTCATGCAAGAGACTAAAGCAAAGACATTGCAAATGAATGGAGAGATGGCTTGACTTGCGTATGATTATCAAATGAGAATCTCTGGAAGTTACAATTTTCAAATTCTTTATTTTAAACTGGGATTGTACAACTTCAGACTGTTATCTGCCTATAGAATGCAAAGAATGTCTCTCTAAGCCAGGTACTGCCACCGTGGACCTTTCTCCATTCTTAGCTCCACGACTGGGCAGAGTTCCAGAAATGAGACAAAAAATGGCGGCCTTCCCCTTAATGCTCAGTTACCGCACCCAGTCTTCATTTTCAAACTCCTCTGGGAAATGTAGCAGGGGAGAGGTGTAGTTATGAGTTATTACTGAGTCTTAAGTCATTGCACACCTGTTTGGGGGCAACACTATTGGCACCCTCAGGAGACTCTTCACCTGACCTTCAGTGACCTGAAACCTTGAGGAGAATTGAAAATATTCCATTTAACAAATGGTTATGAATCGCTTCTATAAAGTAGCATACTGTGCAAAAATTCTGGTGCCATTTTTAAGCAAAGTACCCTCGCTTGTGTCACTGTATTTATAAGCTGTAGATCAGTGTTTTTCAACTGCTGGTCTGCGGACCAGTACACCAGAATTTCAGTTCTTGAGTTAACCAACCTGATGTTGCATGAAGATTATGGAGCCAGTGATCTGAGTCGAATTTTCTTATGCTCAGGGTGATTGCTGCCTTAGATTTCACTTGTCCTTAAGGGTAAAAGTGTTGAAAAATGGTCAAGAAGTTTTAAATATTTAGGCCCTAATAAATTACTTGAGGCATCTTCAAACTGTCTTCTGCGGAAACTGAGCATTTTGTGAGACGTCTCCAGGGCCACCGAGAACTACGGCGAGGCTGAGTCAGTGCCCGCTTTTCCATCTGTCATTGACAGGCGAATGCCTCCGCATTTCGGTTTTCTACGTTGGGGCTCTCTATATGACTTCATTGTAAAAAGCTGTTCAACTGCTAAAAGATATGAGGAAACACTGGTCAAGTAATATTTCTTCATTTTACCAGGAAGAAAAACTGAGACGCAGAGAGGAAGTTCCACGTGGTTAGTTAGAGGTGAAGAAGGTATAGAACGCAGGCCCCCAGCACCAGGTCAGTACTTAGTGCCCTGACTTATAATCCTTTTGCAGTTTCAGTTTTCTTCTCCAGCAACCCTAATTCTCAGAGATGAGCCACACCATCAAGCGCAGGCGCCCAGCCAGTCTTGGCCACGTGCTGAGAGATGGTCAAGATTTATTCAGGTTAAAGTCATGTGAGCCCCACATCTGAGGCTCCATCTGGCCACTCCAATGTGAGGCAGGAATCTTGTAGGCAGTCTTTGTGGTCATAGCTCCTTTTATTTACTGAATAAGGTTTGCGGGTTTATTTTCTTTTTGTTTCTGCTTTGTTTGTTTGTTATTTTAAGAATAAAGTTGCTGGTTAGAAACACACAGTAAACTTCCAGAGCAATTCAAATATATGACTGGAGATAACTGGGTTGGTTTAAAGACAGAATTCAATGTTCTAGAATAATTACTTTTGGAAGGCCCAAAGGGTCTATTCTGCTTAGGTCAAAATCAAATTTTCTAGTTTCATACAAGCTAAATAGTGACCCTTTGTTTTTAAAAACTTAAGGGATTATCAGCAGATGCACAACTTTAGTATTGGAGGTGGTGGTTATGCACATTTTTACAAAACCTTTTTCAAACACATCCAAAGTTTTACCAAACACACACACACACACACACACACACAGAGAGAGAGAGAGAGAGAGAGAGAGAGAGAGAAACTGTTTCATATATTCCAAAACCAGGAAAAGGTATGGACAATCAAGGGATCTTCTTTTTTTTTTATTTGTTAATAAAATACCAAGTAATTTGTTAATACAGTACAAGTTATGTCTTAAGAAAAGTACACATGCATGAAAGAGCTCAGGAGACAGACACAGCCCCAGAAACCCTGTAATAAGACAAAATAGGGACTTCTTATTTCTAGGCAGAGATGCTTACTATTATCAAAATCAGACCTCAAATCTAAATTTCTTTTCTTTCTTTCTTTCTTTCTTTTTTTTTTTTTTTTGGTAAAAGGCTTCCAGCAATGTAATTACATTCGCCATTAAATGCTACCTAGTTGATATTATATATATCCTTTCTACCTTTTTTCTTGCTGCGCTCATACCCTCTAGTGTCTGTCAGCACTTACACACATCTTGTTTGATATATGTCTCTAAAGACTTCCCTGGGAAACTGTCCTATGACTTAGTGGCAGTAGTTCCTGGTCTATAGATAAAAGACTAATGGAACCTCAGGTCCTCAGCAGACTGAGTATAGTAGCAAATGTCACTGAAAACTAGCAAAAACCATCCTCAAACTCAAGCGTCCCCAAACTACGGCCCGTGGGCCACATGCGGCCCCCTGAGGCCATTTATCCGGCCCCTCGCCGCACTTCCAGAAGGGGCACCTCTTTCATTAGTGGTCAGTGAGAGGAGCACTGTATGTGGAGGCCCTCCAACGGTCTGAGGGACAGTGAACTGGCCCCCTGTGTAAAAGATTTGGGGACCCCTGCTGAATCTGAACCCCAAGTGTTGCTTATTCTATTTTAGATTTCACCATTGTTGCTGCAGTCCCTCATGATCTATGAGTATTAGTTTCCTGCGATTTTTTTTTAGATTTCTGTGATTTTCTTTTTTTTTTTCTTTTTTTACAGGGACAGAGAGAGAGAGTCAGAGAGGGATAGACAGGGACAGACAGACAGGAACGGAGAGAGATGAGAAGCATCAATCATAGTTCTTTGTTGCAACACCTTAGTTGTTCACTGAATGCTTTCTCATATGTGCCTTGACCGCGGGCCTTCAGCAGACCGAGTAACCCCTTACTTGAGCCAGCGATCTTCAGTCCAAGCTGGTGAGCTTTTTGCTCAAGACAGATGAGCCCATGCTCAAGCTAGCACCTTGGGGTCTTGAACCTGGGTCCTCCACATCCCAGTCCAACATTCTATCTACTGCGCCAACGCCTGGTCAAGCAATTTCTGTGGTTTTCTATGGAAAGATACTACTTTCAATTATGACACATTCATTTAAAAGTAATTAGTACTCCCATGGTGACAATAAAACATCTGTAAGATCCTTCTATATGCTATCCTTGCTATAACTAACATGCAGCCCTGTTAGTATATTCCTTTTTTTAAGCCCTAGTATTCATAGAGAAAAGTATTCCAAAGAACAGATTGTGCACTGTTGAGACAACAGGGAAGGAAGGCATACATAAACCTGAGTATTATTCCTCAATCTTTCTCTTGCTGGTTGTATGACAACAAGTCATGCCATATTGTCAGCGTCAGTATTGTAATCAATATAATGGTGATAGCAACTTCGCCAAACTGTCATGGGATTGTCATTGAGAGAAAATAAGGTAACATATAAAGTGTTTTCTTAACTAATTATTCATAGTGTTCTATGTTAATAGGCACATATATATTTATAATTTTGTTTTTTATTTTATTTTACAGAGACAGAGAGAGAGTTAGAGTGAGGGATAGACAAGGACAGACAGACAGGAATGGAGAGATGAGAAGCATCAATCATCAGCTTTTCGTTGCACATTGCGACACCTTAGTTGTTCATTGATTGCCCTCTCATACATATGTGCCTTGACCACGGGCCTTCAGCAGACCGAGTAACCCCTTGCTTGAGCCAGTGACCTTGGGCCCAAGCTGGTGAGCTTTTGCTCAAACCAGATGAGCCCGCGCTCAAGCTGGCGACCTCGAGGTCTCGAACCTGGGTTCTCAGCATCCCAGTCCGATGCTCTATCCACTGCGCCACCGCCTGGTCAGGCGGCATATATATAATGTATACAAAATAATTACTGGCTATTTGAAGGCTTGAAAAAGACAGTTTCTTTATATCTTATCCTCAAAAGTTAGCAGTCTGCCATGAACTCTCCCATCTCCAGAGTTGATGATATTTATACTTTGAGGATGGGAAAATCAGTTGGAGATGTAATCAAAATCTGCTAATTTATTTATTTATTTATTTATTTTTAAATTTTTTAAATTTTTTTAATTTTATTTTTTTAATGGGGTGACATCAATAAATCAGGATACATATATTCAAAGATAACAAGTCCAGGTTATCTTGTCGTTCAATTATGTTGCATACCCATCACCCAATGTCAGATTGTCCTGTCACCCCTCCCCCCCCCCCCCCCCCCCCGTAACCACCACACTCTTATCAATGTCTCTTAGTTTCACTTTTATGTCCCACCTACGTATGGAATAATGCAGTTCCTGGTTTTTTCTGATTTACTTATTTCGCTTCGTATCATGTTATCAAGATCCCACCATTTTGCTGTAAATGTTCCGATGTCATCATTTCTTATGGCTGAGTAGTATTCCATAGTGTATATGTGCCACATCTTCTTTATCCAGTCATCTATTGACGGACTTTTTGGTTGTTTCCATGCCCTGGCCACTGTGAACAGTGCTGCAATAAACATGGGGCTGCATGTGTCTTTACGTATCAATGTTTCTGAGTTTTTGGGGTATATACCCAGTAGAGGGATTGCTGGGTCATAAGGTAGTTCTATTTTCAGTTTTTTGAGGAACCACCATACTTTCTTCCATAATGGTTGTACTACTTTACATTCCCACCAACAGTGTATGAGGGTTCCTTTTTCTCCACAGCCTCTCCAACATTTGCTATTACCTGTCTTGCTAATAATAGCTAATCAAACAGGTGTGAGGTGGCATCTCATTGCCGTTTTGATTTGCATTTCTCTAATAGCTAAAGAAGATGAGCATCTTTTCATATATCTGTTGGCCATTTGTATTTCTTCCTGGGAGAAGTGTCTGTTCATATCCTCTTCCCATTTTTTTATTGGATTGTTTGTTTGTTTGTTGTTGAGTTTTATGAGTTCTTTGTATATTTTGGATATTAGGCCCTTATCTGAGCGGTTGTTTGAAAATATCATTTCCCATTTAGTTGGCTTTCTGTTTATTTTGCTATCAGTTTCTCTTGCTGAGCAAAAACTTCTTAGTCTGATGTAGTCCCATTCATTAATTTTTCCTTCACTTCTCTTGCCTGTGGAGTCAAATTCATAAAATGCTCTTTAAAACCCAGGTCCATGAGTTGAGTACCTATGTCTTCTTCTATGTACTTAATTGTTTCAGGTCTTATGTTTAGATCTTTGATCCATTTTGAGTTAATTTTTGTACAGGGGGAGAGACTGTAGTCCAGTTTCATTCTTTTGCATGTGGCTTTCCAGTTTTCCCAGCACCATTTATTGAAGAGGCTTTCTTTTCTCCATTGTGTGTTGTTGGCCCCTTTATCAAAAATTATTTGACTATATATATGTGGTTTTATTTCTGGACTTTCTATTCTGTTCCATTGGTCTGAGTGTCTATTTTTCTGCCAATACCATGCTGTTTTGATTGTCGTGGCCCTATAATATAGTTTGAAGTCAGGTATTGTAATGCCCCCAGCTTCATTCTTTTTCTTTAGGATTGCTTTGGCTATTCGGGGTTTTTTATAGTTCCATATAAATCTGATTTTTTGCTCTATTTTTTAAAAAACATCATTGGAAGTTTGATGGGAATTGCATTAAATTTGTATATTGCTTTGGGTAATATAGCCATCTTGATTATATTTATTCTTCCTAGCCAAGAACAAGGTATATTCTTCCATCTCATTATATCTTTTTCGATTTCCCTTAACAATGGTTTATAGTTTTCATTATATAAGTCCTTTACATTCTTTGTTATGTTTATTCCTAAGTATTTTATTTTTTTTGTTGCAATCGTGAAGGGGATTATTCTTTTGAGTTTGTTCTCAATTGTTTCATTGTTGGCATATAGAAAGGCTATTGACTTCTGTATGTTAATTTTGTATCCTGCGACCTTACTGTATTGGCTTATTGTTTCTAGTAGTCTTTTTGTGGATTCTTTGGGGTTTTCGATGTATAGGATCATATCATCTGCAAAAAGTGATACCTTTACTTCTTCTTTTCTGATATGGATGCCTTTTATTTCTTTGTCTTGTCTGATTGCTCTGGCTAGAACCTCTAGTACCACATTAAATAAGAGTGGAGAGAGTGGACAACCCTGTCTTGTTCCTGATTTAAGGGGGAAAGCCTTCAGTTTAGTGCCATTTAATATGATGTTAGCTGATGGTTTATCATATATGGCCTTTATCATGTTGAGATATTTTCCTTCTATACCCATTTTGTTGAGAGTCTTAAACATAAAATTGTGTTGTATTTTATCAAAAGCCTTTTCTGCGTCTATTGATAAGATCATGTGGTTTTTGTTCTTTGTTTTGTTGATATGGTGTATTACATTAACCGTTTTACGTATGTTGAACCATCCTTGAGATTCTGGGATGAATCCCACTTGATCATGATGTATTATTTTTTTAATATGTTGTTGTATTCGATTTGCTAGTATTTTGTTTAGTATTTTAGCATCTGTATTCATTAGAGATATTGGTCTGTAGTTTTCTTTTTTTGTGCCATCCTTGCCTGGTTTTGGTATGAGGGTTATGTTGGCCTCATAAAATGTGTTCGGAAGTATTGCTTCTTCTTCAATTTTTTGGAAGACTTTGAGTAGAATAGGAACCAAGTCTTCTTTGAATGTTTGATAAAATTCGCTGGTATAGCCGTCAGGGCCTGGACTTTTATTTTTGGGGAGGTTTTTAATGTTTTTTTCTATTTCTTCTGTACTAATAGGTCTGTTTAGGCTTTCTGCTTCTTCTTGACTCAGTCTAGGAAGGTTGTATTGTTCTAGGAATTTATCCATTTCTTCTAGGTTGTTGAATTTAGTGGCATAAAGTTTTTCATAGTATTCTACAATAATTCTTTGTATATCTACGGTGTCCGTGGTGATTTCTCCTCTTTCATTTTGGATTTTGTTTATATGAGTTCTTTCTCTTTTTTCCTTGGTAAGTCTTGCCAAGGGTTTGTCAATTTTCTTGATCTTTTCAAAGAACCAGATCCTTGTTCTATTAATTTTTTTCTATAGTTTTTCTGTTCTCTAATTCATTTATTTCTGCTCTGATTTTTATTATCTCCTTTCTTCGGCTGGTTTTGGGTTTTCTTTGTTCTTCTTTTTCTAGTTCCTTAAGGTAGGAAGTTAAGTGGTTCACTTGGGCTCTCTCTTGTTTGTTCATATATGCCTAAAGTGATATGAACTTCCCTCTTATCACTGCTTTTGCTGCATCCCATAGATTCTGATATGTCGTATTGTCATTTTCATTAGTCTGTATATATCTTTTGATCTCTGCACTTATATCTTCTTTGACCCATTCATTTTTTAAAAGTATGTTGTTTAGTTTCCACATTTTTGTGGGATTTTTTTCCTCTTTTTTGCAGTTGAATTCTAGTTTCAAGGCTTTATGATCAGAAAATATGCTTGGTACAACTTCAATTTTTCTGAATTTGCTGATGTTGTTTTTGTGGCCCAATATATGGTCAATTCTTGAGAATGATCCATGTACACTGGAGAAAAATGTATACTCAGTCACTTTGGGATGAAATGTCCTGTAGATGTCTATCATATCCAGGTGCTCTAGTGTTTTGTTTAAGGCCACTATGTCTTTGTTGCAAAATCTGCTAATTTAAATATTCATGTTTGGCATCAGGGTGTTCAATTAATTATCTAGTGTTTGTCCACCAATGAGTTTGCATTTGAGTAGAGAACGGTAAGAGGAGATGGTATGGAAATGATATGGATTATGA
Source organism: Saccopteryx leptura (assembly GCF_036850995.1). Classification (NCBI taxonomy): domain Eukaryota; kingdom Metazoa; phylum Chordata; class Mammalia; order Chiroptera; family Emballonuridae; genus Saccopteryx; species Saccopteryx leptura. The sequence continues at coordinate 37,160,678 of NC_089509.1, forward strand.
AACAGGAGGTAGTGTATTGTTCTTTTCCATTTGTTCACTGCAATTACAAGTTGTTTTCATTCTTCCATGGCTTGGTTGCTTTGTTATAGCATCCATTGTTCCCATTTTCTTTAATAAATAAAAATTATCTCGAGTCTCCCTAAGTTATATTCTCAGCTTCTTTTTCAAATTCTTTCTCAAATCATTTTTCTTTTCTTTCTTTTTTTTTTCTTCTTCTTCTTTTCCAACTGAGAGGAGGGGAAATAGACAGACAGACTCCTGCATGCACCCTGACTGGGATACAGTTGGTAACCCCTGTCTGGGACCAATGCTTTGCTTATCTGGAGCCACTCACATCTGAGCTATTTTTAGCACCTGAAGCGGAGGCTCACAGGAGCCATCTTCAGCACCTAGGCCAAAGTGCTCAAATCAATCAAGCCATAGCTGCGAGAGGGAGAGGGAGAGAGAGAAAGGGAGAGAGAGAAGGAGCAGCAGATGGTCACCTCTCCTGTGTGCTCTGACTGGGAATCGAACCTGAGACTTCCATACTCTGAGTCAACACTCTACTGCTGAGCCAACCGGCCAGGGCCTCCTTTGTTTTCTTTAAGTGTTCCTTGACTAATAACTTCCTTTCACTTTGGTGTCTATCTGTATAAGTTATGTAATGCTCATCTAGGATTTCTGCCCATGATCATGTGAGTTACAAAGTCTCCAATAACTGCTAGAGAGCTGCTCTGATCCAGTTGTCAAAAAGCTTAAAGTAATCACTTTATTGAGATTTGAAATGATTAGCATAGGTCAATAAATTGCAATTAGTATGGCTGCTTGCTGTTTGGCCTATGAGTGGTAGACTCAACCAGATGAACAAACCTCACCGCAGAGGATGATCCCTAATGACTATCTGTGGTGTGAAATGAAGAGAGAAACGCCCTGTGCTGTGGTGCACCCACTGTGTCCTCGCCAGCTCGGTGTCACTGTAGCAGCTTGTCAGGCTCACTTAGTCTACGGTCTGTGCACAGGAATTCTCACTACGTGTGGATATCCATGTACATAAGGATTCCTCAGGAACTACTTCTTATTGTGCTTTCCATTTTTCTTACATGTATTATAGTTAGACCCTACTACCATAGCAGTTATAGCAAAAAAGCTGTATAAGTAGCTCTAAACGGACTCAAACAATTTCTTAGGTAACAAAAAAGGCAAGTATATTATTCTGTAACAGTCAAGCTATTGGACTTTAATCCAATTTGTTGAATTATTTTCTAAACAAGGTCTGAAAAACAGTATTGAAGAGGGAAGCCTCTTAGCCGGAGGATCCCTTTTTAGCTTTTTCTGAAAAATAAGACTTCCTACCGTTATGTCCAACCTACTGCATCTGTAGCCAGTGGAACAGAATATGTTTCCAGGAGAACATATTGTTTACACTGTGTCACTGAGCTAACGCCTTCTGTGTAATTGTCCTCTTGGCTGGTTTCAATTAAAGACTATGTGTTATTTTTTCTCCTCTTATTAATTGGTAAAAACATAATGCAGCAGATTGTCATAGCTCCAAATGTAAGCATAGACATGTCAGAGTCAGTGTGATGCTACAAGCAAATCTTTTCTTCCTCATCAAAGTCTCCAAATACACTCAACCAATACATTCAGTATTTGTTTTTCTGCTGCACTGGCCTTTTGTTATTTGGAAGCGAGTCCACTCACCTACTCCCACCTTTAGTATCTATCTTCCTCCAACTCTGCCAGACACGAGATCTCTCTGGGCTGTCACGTTCTCCAGCTGTTACTTTTGCTGCTGTTGGATTCACCCCCATAGCTTCAGCCCCTCTGCTGTGTTATCAGACCCCATGGAACACTTGACCATTACATTTTAATTCTATTTCTACTAACACCATCTTCGATAGTGTGTGAGTGCTTGATGCAGACAACGCTCCCTGATTCTAAACAAATCTCTGCTGATACAATTAAGCGTGTTTCCTCTTCCTGGGCCTGAGGACTGAAGTAGAACCTTGGATTCTTCACTCTTTAAATCAATAATTCAGTCAGTGACTTTCTCTTTGCTAAATTATAATAATTCTTTTCTTTTCTTCTCCATAGAACCTACATTTCAAACCTTTAACATCGTTGTTTGTAAAGATGTTATGTGGGGACCAAAACAATCTAACACAGAGTTAAGCTGTGTCATGGGGTGAAATTTGTTTAGCTCAACAGTTGTTATGAGGCCGCAAGAAGAGGCACTGCTCATAAATTCCTTAGGTGAAGGTGCCACATTTAAAACCACGTGACTTCAAGCATAGCTGAGGACGTGTGCATTTGCGACTGAGAGCACAGAAAACTGAGCCATGGTCTGCATCAGGGTAAAGGCTGTGGCCCAGGTCATGAGAGGGTAGGACCAAGACTACTACTAATAAATTAAAGAGTCAGAGCTCAGCCGTTCCTTTGTAGTGCTTTCTCAAGAAATGAATTCCCAGTAGCCAACAGTTTTCAAACAGAAGCAGGTTAGAGGTTGTTAAAGAAAAGAGATTAGAATAAAACAACTTTTACATTTTCCTCCAACTGCAATATTCTAGTATTTAGTGCTATTCACTTCTTATATTTGTAACTACTTTATTCTTTTCTTATCTTTTTTTAAGAAGAGGGGAACAGGATAAACCCCTGGTTTGCTTATAGCTATTTCCACCACTAGATGAATGTGGTAGACATTATTATTTGTTCAAAAGTATCTATATTATCTTCCTCTTGGGCACATAGCTAGACTATATATTTCCCAGCCTCCTTTGCAATTAAATATGGCTATGTGATCAAGTTTAACCAATGAAATGAGAGATTCAATGTATGTCACTTCCAGGTCGGTATGTTCCTCTCTCCATCAGATGACTGGAGAGACCACTCTCAGGCCAACGGCCCCAAATGATGACTGGAACAGACTTTCTTCCCAATCTCCCTCTTCCTCCACTCTTCCCTGTCTTCCAGCTGAGGAACATCTGCTTAAGACTGCCAAATGAGCAACACTAAGTTTCCAATGTGTTTGAATGATTATACATTTGGGGATCTATTCATTAAGGCACCCTGGCCTACACTCACATACTTAGCAATTCACATAATTGCACTAAAGCATTCTGATTTCCTGAACTAAAATCTCAGTTTATTTTCTTTATATATAGTCCCAGGAATGAATATTTTTAACATAATATCCAGAAGATTTTTCTTTTGAGAAATATACACAATTTGTACTTAAGGCATTATCATGTTTTCTTTTTTCTTCAAATACCATATTTATTAAAATAATTGGTAAGTTGGATGAGTTTAACTCTACTTTTTAGTACACACTATTTGGGTTTTCTTCATTTCTAATACATCTTCAGGTATTTGCAGGTGGCTATTTTTACAAAGTGCATTCTGCATTGTGAGAGAACTTAGTATTGAGTCAACATGAACTTTATACTATTTCTCTGCAAAACACAGAAACTCTTTCTAGACATTTTGCACAAAACTTAAATGATAAAATTATCTGATGGCTAAAGACTGAGCCATGTTGACAATGGGTCATAGTAGAATATATAAAAAATAGACCAATAAAACAGCAAGATAATTTCTAGCAAAACAAACTCCAAGCAAAACATCCAAAGTAGTACTATTCCCTACAAAATAGTTACGTTAAAAGGTTAATGATGAAAACATTTCTTATACTCTTCTTTTGAGCAAGTTGAATACTTTATATTTCTATATGATACACACACATACACATGTGTAATTCCCAAGTGATATTACCCTGCTTGGCCAGCAAGCCACCATATGTATAATTATTTTATATTTTAAATTAATAATTTTCATAAAACAAGTTTGGTATGCAATCACCAAAAAAGTGAGAAAATGAAGACAAACACATACATTTAAATAAAATGAGTGGATTAGTTTCCTTCTCAAAGTCCTTGTTCCCTTGGGGATTCAATGCTATACTTCATAACTTCATATTTTCAGAGCTCTTTCATTGTATTCTTCCCTGACTACTGAGATAACTTTTTATTACAGGTCTTCTGCAATCACTGGAAACATAGATTCACAAATAAATTCATCATACACGTTTGATTAAAGGAAAATAAAAATACGAAAATATCTAATGTCTCACCTCCCATCAAACCTGTGCTTCAGGAAATCAAAGAGGGCTTTCTGCATCATGTCTGTTACCTTTGCAAGGTGAGAAAAAAAGAATGAGGCAAACACACGCAGAGAAAGAGAGAGAGAGAGAGAGAGAGAAGTTAAAAGTAAGAGAGGTGGAAGGGAAGGGCCCTGGGACTGAGTAACGACTTTATATCTCAGCCAGTCCTAGAGGCAGGTTACTGTGGAAGGTGTTTCTCATTCTCCACCACCTGCAGTTACTAAAATTTCCCCCCGGTGCCTCTCCTGTGTATTGAGGAATAAACCAGCAATATTCACTAGAACTACGGCAAACCCTCTTCCCTTATTAGGGTTTAGATTAGAACTAGCCCCAGGAGATCACCACAGGCTGGCTATTTTTGCACACAGGTGCTGCCTGTCCTTGCCACACCTTCGTGGTGTTTGCCTCCAGTGAGGAGCAGCTAGGGCCCCTCAGACCGGCTCTGGGTTCAGCAGTCCTGCTAATCTGTGCATGTTGGTAGATACTCTCTGCCCACAGCTGGATTTCTGTAGATCACCTTCCTGCTCTTTGTTTGACATTCCTCACTGAGAGGAGGAGAGGAAAGGAACAGAAAGGGGGAGGCATAAGGAAAAAAAGAGGTGGGAAGAAGATGAGATTCTTAGATCTGCCTGAAAGAAATTCATTCCTTCATTCAACAAATGTGTACTGAGTGCCTACTAGGCACCAGACATTGTCCTAGCTCAGTGGGTGTGGTGCCGGGAGGTTGCTCACCCTTTAATTTTAATATCCCACCTGTATCCGTGCTAGAACCACGTCAGCATGGCAACATATGCAATGCATACACCTAAGTCCTTACTCTTTCCTTCTAACATGGTACTGTTTAATTAATCTGTGAAGAAGTTCACCAATATATATTTTTAGTGAAGTTTTTTCCTGCTATAAGTCCTTTAAAATAAATAAGAAGAGAAATATGTGGTGAACTATGCCATCTACTTAAGTACCCAGCAGGTAAGATTTGCTGGTGCTTTGAGTTTAAGTTTGCTGTCAGTTTGCCTATATCTGCCCATATGCTGGTCATGTTCTATTATTTTTAATAGTAACGGGATAGGTAGAGACAGATAAAGTCCTTTACTTTGAATGTAATACAGAGCAAACCTTTTAATGCAGCATTTCCCATTGTAAATGTTTTGAGGGAGATGTTTATATCTAAACAATGTATACTACATAATAGAGGAGAAATGTGTTGGAAGGGGGAGCGAAGGGCCACACCAGCCCCACACGCCACCACCCGTCTTCACAGCCCAAGGGGTGGCTTCCAGGGTACCTGTTCGTAAGCAGGCCCTGGAGAGCCAGCTCTAAGTAGCTGCCCCCTAGCTTCGTGACAAAGAACGGTGCATAACAGGCTGTATTTGTACCTCATAACCCTTCAGTGATGGCCCCACTAACACCACTGGACGCATGGACGGCACGACATCGTAAGGAGGAATGTGCTCCGTCTGAAAGAGATGATTGACACACGTGATCCGGTGACAATAGTTCACTTCCTCAGCAGCCACAACATCCACAATTCTCAGGTCAGACAGAAAACGATACCACAGGCCCCCACTGATGACGCTCATCCCTTATCTCACGGCCATTCAGTCACTGAAATGGAGCATGGCAGGCATAGATGGGTAGAAGCTTTAATAGTTGATTTAAAAAGGAAACACAAACTTACCACTTTTTGCTTCTGTTTTGCTAAAAGACAACAATGAAAGCCATATCAAAATATGTAATCTCTGTGAACAATAGTACATGGTTTTAAAAGATGGAAGAACGTATCCATTTGTCCCTGGAATCCTCATCATTTCCCTATCCCCTACTCTGCAGAACGCTGTTCTATTAGTTCATTCAGAATAGGCCAATTCTGAAGACACAAAAGAACAGACAACTTCCTCCCTGTCTGAATGACCTTCCATCCCGACTCCACGTTGGGAGGGGAGAGGAGCGGAGGCCTCACAGTGGCTCTGAGCTCTGGGCCAGCACGGCTGTGGTTGCTCCCTGCTGAATGCAGCGCACAGTGCGGCAGAGAACAATGGTCAAGGAAAACGGAGTAAAGAGAAACTTAGAATAACTTGGGTAAAAATAAGCATCACTTCAATCACTTGTTATTTTTGGATTTGCAGTCCTTTATGTATTCATCAATCCTTTGGCTCACTTTCCAGGATATTGACACATTTTTCCTACTGTGCTGCTCTTAATTTCAAATAAGTTTATAACTACTTAGTCCTGTTCTTTTTTGTTTATAATAGCAAAAAACTACAATTCTCTAAATGTCCAACAAATGAAGATGAGGCAAAATATACCCTATTCTGACTCAAGTGGCTTTGTGACCATCCCAGCAGGTCCAGTCCATGGGGGCAAGCAACCCAGAGACCTGGCTTGGTTCAGAGCCCTGAGATCAGGAAGGAGTCCCAGGAACAGGGACCCGTATGCTCAGAACTGTTCCAGAACCAATACAGCTTCCTGCAGTTGGGATTTGTCTTTTTGAATGAGTAAAACAGGATTCCTTAATGCAGCATCAGTTTTGGGCCAAAATGAAATTAGCTTACAGGAGTCAGGAATTGTGGTGGAAGAAAAATTTCCACTTGAATATTTTCAGTTTCCAAATGTACCACTCCTGATTGGGCCACAACTCTCCGTTCATTACCATTCATTTCCGGGTTCAGTTGTCTGCTGCCCAAATAGAACTGAGGTCATCTGGGCCTGTCCTCATTCTCTGCTTCCACCTTCCCCATCTCCACAGCCCGCTGTACCAATATATCCTAAATTTTCCCATGGAGACTGAAACAGTATTTTCCTGAGAGTTTACAACTTTTTTTTTTCTTTTTAATGGGCCCTCACCATCTTAAAGTCTGTTGGGTTTATGGATGAAATAATGAACTTGTTTCAGATCGGTTTACACAATGATGGGTAAATAAGATTTTTCAAAATTATACAAATATCTGAATTTTTAGTACTACAACTACTCTTTAAATCAAACCAAACAACGATAGCAGGCAAATGAGCAACGTAATATGAAATAGAAGAATCTTTATATCAAGCCATTTTTACATCAAGTTGTTTCTAAATTAGTAAAAAATACTTGCATGTATGTTCAAATACTAATCATGGAATGCATCCCATCACAAAGAGTTTAACCAAAACCCTTACCTGTTGATGTAGGTGTTGCTCGAAATGTCCCTGATACCATTTCTCCAAGACTTGAAGAAGAATTTCCGCTAGATTTCCTAGGATGTAGAGAAGGAACTTAAAAGTCATCCCCCAAATCCTTCAACATAGAATTTGAGAGTTACAAAGCTTTCTTTGGCCCTCATCCACCTAAATAATTCAAAACACACCACATCCTGCTATATAGAAGAAATACAAGAATCTGTCCAAATGTTTTCTTTGACTTCATTTCTCAGAGAAAACGGGGGGGGGGGGGGGGGGACTAACTGGGACCTGAAATACTTTGCAAAAATCTCTCTCTTAAAAAAAAAAAATCTCTCTCCTAGTTATTCAATGCAGAAATTAGGCAGAAGAATCAACGGTGGGAATGTTCTTGTGAGTGGCCTGCTTTTAACTAACACCACCCACCAGGCACTGCTCAGATGTCAAACACAGCTCAAAACAGTGAGACCTGGACAAAGCATTTCTTCTCAGAGTGATTATGTGAGGATCAGAATTAAGAACTGACAGTTTGTGACCCAGAATACAGTATCATCAGCGCTGGTCTCTTCACGTGGCTCTGGAAGCTTCCCTGGAGCCCACAGGGGTCCTCAGGAGCTCACCTACCTACTTCTGCCGTGTCCTGCCCTTTCAGTGCTTAAGTATATTTCTGACTTCTCATCCTGGCTCTGCCACTCACTAGTCCAGGGGCCTTGGCACATCGTATCACATTTTTGAACCTTAGTTTCGTCATCTGTAGAAGAAGCTACACCTCCCAGAGTCAGTATAAAGAAAACAGGACTGTGTCTGGAGCTCTTGGCTTTACTTTTGTACCTTCTGCAAAGTAAGTTTTTAGTTCAAAAGTATGTAAATATATAATCATATTATAATGATTATATTATTATTCCACTAGCAACTTTGGAAATGATGGTAATAATGCCTTTATTATTTCATTCAGTAAATATTTGAGTACCTACTATTCCAAAAGTTAGGAGCACAATAGTCAGGGGAGAAACACAAAATCCCTTCACATATAGAAACAAATTGTGATGGGAGATATCAGTATCAAACAGATGAATAGGTAAATATATAGTATTTCTGATAGTAATAAATACAACAGAGAAAACTAAGTCAGGATAGAGATGGGAAATGGGTACAATTTGAAATATGGTGGCAGGAAAGAGGTCACTGAAAAAGTGATATTTAATAAATCTGAAGCAGATGACATAATGATCTGGTTGAAATGTGAAGGAAAGGGTTCCAGTATGAAAAAACAGCAAGTGCAAAGGTCCTAGGGCAGAAACGTGTGTTATCGATGTGTTTAAAAAACATCAAGAGAGAGAAAAAGTCTCGAGTAAAGAGAAAGGGAGGAATTAATAACCAGGAATACTACAGGTATGTTATATACTAAACTAGATTGCTAACTAAAAGTGGGGCTGACTGTACTTCTGTAATCTCCTATTACTGTTTTAGAGGTTCCTGTATGACAAAAACAACAGTCCCTAAATAACAGGGGAGTTTTTGAAGTAGAAAAGGATCTGAAAGAAAAAGGAGGTTGGGAGTGAAGAGAAAGAAGTTACACTTACAAAAAAGTTAGGACTTACAAAAAATGATAACATAAATCAAATCGATGCTTCAGTGTGGGCTCACATGTGCAGTATGATTCTGATTTCTTTCAAGCTTTGGTGTATTCCTAGGACTTTTAAATACCTGCACCCTAAGATCTACAAAATGTGGCTACTTCATTAGTTCACTAGAGGTCAATTCATCCAAAGCTAGACAGTCTTTACCTCATTATCAAGAGATGGCAGATGCCACAAAAAGCCCTGGGTGGAGACAGTGCTACTGTGTAGCAGCAGGCCCTGCGTGGACCATGACATTCCGAGGCAATTGGAGAGAGAGTCTCTGAAAGTTAACCAGGAAGAGCCGTGATGCTGGCTCAGGTCAGGCTCCACTTCCTGTACTGAGAAAGGTGCCCCATATGACACTGATGAAGAAAAGCTTGGGTTCCAAGGAGGGTTTGCTAAGGCCGTGGATGTTCATGTTGATTCCAGCGGTGCCAGGCATCAGGGAGAAGGAATCTCCGCAACACCTCTGTGTCAACTTCAGAAACACCTCGCACTCAGGAAAGTGACTTTTATTTTGAAAGCCTCCAGTTTGAACCTAATAAGCCAACTTGAAAATATCACCTAATGTTCCTATCCGCCCCCCACAAAAGTTTATAGAAAGAAAGGAGCCTTACCCTCCGTGAAAACGTCCTCTTTTTTGTTCTTGCTGAATCCGTATGTTTTCCAACCTGAGCGGGCTCGGGATGAAGCCAATCTCGCAGCCCTCTTTCACCAGCCTCCCTATCCACCAGTCATTGTTATATTTCTGGAAGGCAGAAATAAAGGTGCTATCAATAGTAATTTGCTTATCTTCACATTCCATTAATTAACTTCAGGGGACCAGAAGAATGAAACACTATTCATATTACATGTTATATTATTTTATACAAACACTAAGGCAAGGTTTACAAACATTTTACCTAGAAGTCCAGATAGGAAATATTTTAGGCTGTGCTGTCCATATACTCCCTGTTGCAACTACTCTCTCCTGGTCGTGTGAAAGCATCCATACACAGTACATAAACAAGTACTTGTGGCTGTGTTTCATAAACCTTTTCTTTCCAAAAAAGGCAAATGGGCCACAGTTTGCCAATTCCTGGACTATAGTCAGGTCCTAACCTTTGGATTCCTCTGGTCCTTATCAAAAAACTTTAGCCAATTCTTAAAGAATAGACTTTATAAGAATAAATGTGTATCAGTGTAATGTAATTGAAATTCTGGAAGATAGGCAAGTCTGAAACGAAATATATTCACTAGTCTGTTACTTGTCAAAAGCTTTTAGGTAAAAATCCATGATACTGTCTTGTAATCTACTCTCACTGGGGAAGAATTATAACTTCTGAAGGGAAGCACAGTTTACCACCCCAAAATATGCCACCACCAATATTAATTTTTTTCTTCTTTTTCCAAGTGAGAAGAGGGGAGATAGAGAGACAGACTCCTGCATGCTCCCTGACCAGGATCCACCCCACAACCCCCATTTGGGGCTGATGCTCTGCCGTTCTGGGGCCATGCTTGCACCTGAGCTGTTTTTAGTGCCTGAGGCGGAGGCTCCACAGAGCAGAGCCATCCTCAGTGCCTGGGGCACATGCACTCAAACCAATAGAGCCATGGCTGCAGGAGAGGAAGGGGTGGGGAAGAAGGGTAACAGAAGAGGGAGGGGGGGCGGAGAAGCAGATGGTCGCTTCTCCTGTGTGTCCTGACCAGGAATCGAACCACAGACATCTATCTACACTCCGGGCCAACGCTCTACCACTGAGCAAACTGGCCAAGGCAGTAGTAATTATTTTAAGCTGATTATTTTCAAGAAATGAAAGACTCAGGAAAAACCGCAGACCTTCCTCCTAACTGACTCGGAGAATTTAGAGGACCTACTCCAGGAAAAGAGATACCATCATTGATAACTATAGTTTATTTATTTTTCGATAACATTTGCTTTTTCATCTCCTTGTGAATTGTCTTCCTCCCCCCACCCCCACACACACTTTCTCCTTAGCTCCAGAATAACTTATAAACCTTAAACACCCAATCTGTTTTGGTTCTCATATTCTTGGGGAACCTTGTAGGTATATACATACTAAATTTGATTTTTCTCTCCTGTTAATCTTTCTCATGTTAATTTGGTTATTAGACTGGCCAGAAGAATTTAGAAGGATAGAAGGAAAATTACTTTTCTTCCCCAACACCTCCAAACATAGGTTTGCAAATTAAGGTTCACCTTACTACCTGAAGAAAAAGAAGCCTAATATTACAAAGGCTAAACATATTATATATTTGCATGTGGATTTAAGAAAGAAAATCTCCAAATGGCCTGAAGCCCAACAGGAACACCAGGATGCCCGTTTATATAAAGCCCCATGACACACGAACTTGAAAACCCATGCAAAAGCTTCAGTTAATATAGGGTGGACTCTGTTGAGGGAACCCATTTGATGGGTCAGCAAAACTGCATTTATAATGATAGATTTGCTAAATCCAAGGGTAGAAGACACATTTAAGCCAACTCACCTGCCTCAAGGGAAAGTTTCAGCTGGTGACTTCTAGAGAACGGATATATCAGTGCTATTATTTATACCCTCCAGAGATGATTCCTGAACATCCTTTATTGTTTTTATCTGTGTTGAGCAAGATAGCTCGCTAGCTTTAATCCGCAAAAGTAATATTTTTTCCCCATAATGTAACAACTTTATGTAGTACACTTTGCTTAGCTCAGAAAAAGAAAGTGGAATTTACATGCACACGACATGGACATGCTGCGGAGGAAGAACGGGTGGTTTCATTGCATCATCACAGCACGAATTCTGCGCAACTTTGAGTAATTCTGAGCAACAGCCTGACACTCAAAAGCGAACGATGAGGTGTAGAGTTTGGCCTTTATTATGCATGCAGCTCCTGCAGAAGGCACTCCGGCATGTCACTGAAGAAATGTTCGTTGAGCCAATATAAAATCTTGAACAAGCTAAGCCTTAGTTTTTCCCATCTTCCCATCTTTTATTTCAGGATAACAGGCCTGAAATAACAGAACAATTGTTCTGAAATTAATAAAAGGCAAAGGGACCCTTTTAGAATCTCTGGTTGCATGGGTCTGGTATTTAAATTTTACTGCAGTGGGGACAAAACAGACCCTGAGTCATAGTCTCCTAGGGCTTAAGTTCTTTCCTGAAATTAAGTTAGTCCACTGGAACACTAATTCATTAAATGGCACCCAAGTGACCTTAAAGGGCTTCCTGAAATGGTTACTGCCACTCTCTAATATGTTTTAACCTAGTTCTAGGAAACAAGGCACAGTGAGAATCTGACTCAACATAAACGAAAGTTCTTGTGCTATTTGAGAGGAAGTCGCTATATACATTGAAGAGTTTAATTTGATCATCAATTGTAGAGTTGTACGCCTGAAACCTATATAATTTTGTTAACCAGTGTCACCCTAATAAATTCAATAAAAAGGAGCAATCCATGGGGGTGAATGGAGATGAGTATCTAACAGGTCTGCAGACTTCAGAATTAGATTGAGTTTGAGGGGCACTTTCCAGCCTCACGAAGGAGACCACAACATGTACCTTGCCGAGCACAAGAAAAAGGAACATCTCAGAAGGTTGGGTTAAGCGGAAATGCCTGACCTGTGGTGGCGCAGTGGATAAAGCGTCGACCTGGAAATGCTGAGGTCGCCGGTTCGAAACTCTGGGCTTGCCTGGTCAAGGCACATATGGGAGTTGATGCTTCCAGCTCCTCCCCCCCCTTCTCTCTCTCTCTGTCTCTCCTCTCTCTCTCTCCCTCTCCTCTCTAAAATGAATAAATTAAAAATAAAAATAAAAAAAAAATAAAAAGAAAGGAAAAATAAGAAAGACAATTGTCCTATTCAACAGCCTGGGTTCTTCTTCCTGCTCAGGGCTACCTTCTCTGCTGTGAATAAACAGGCAGCTTCTGTCTTCTTCCTGCCTCAGCAGCGGCCAGGGGTCTGGTGGCGCTACGTCAGGCCCACCGTAAGCAGAGGAACTGAAGGGAGCCCCGTGTTAGAGCCACCATGATGCACACCCAGGCTGGTCCTCTTTCTCCCTCCTCACTTCCTCAAGCAGGAGATGGTGATGATCCCAGGATTAACAACTACATTAGCTTCATTATAAAATCCTGATCTTAATACCAATAGTCACTTGCTCATACCTTGTTGTATGTGATAAGGAGAGCTGTAGTTTTTCTCTGCGTTTAAGCTTTTCCATGACTGAGAAAGTACTTATAACAGTGCATCACAGATGGCCTCCTAGGCAATGGGAGAGGGAAGGCTACAGCTTAATCACAGAACTGTGTTCATTGTGTGGCTCTTCCAAGAGGGCGTGCCCACTCTCTGCAGGTCGCCCTAGTGTGGTTCCGATCGTCCTCATTTTGATTTCCCAAAAATGATGAGTGCTTCCTCTTTCTAAGATGTTTTCTTATATGCTATTTCAAGAGCTGAAACAAGAAGCTCTAATCCACATAGGATTACCAGCTCAATATCACACATCAAATTGTCATACTGAAGAGAAAGTCACTGATCACGGAGCATATAGATCAAACAGCAACCAACACGGCAAATTGGGACTATTGATGGGAAGGCGGAACACCGAAATACAGCATGGCAGGAATGCCGGTGTGTGTGGGTGGCATGGAATATGTGAGAACTTCTCTTAACTTTCAAAATTCTGCTTTTCCTTAAAAACGAGGAGTGTTAGCAACTAATGACTATGGTTGGACATTTTTGATGGGAATGGTGACACAAAATCAATAATTCAGGTGCCAGAGCACATGCCTCAGGTCGAGGGCCCTTGTCTTCCCGGCAAGTGTGGGCATCCACACCTCACGCACCATCGAGAGAGCACACACCATCAAGCTGACGCTCCGTCAGCCTCCCAGGACCAGCGCAGCTTCGCCTGTACCCGTACTTGCCCTGCGCACTCAGTAAGAAAGTGTTCCCCTTCCTATCCAAGGTCTGTCCCTCCACTCGGGTCTGGATCCCTCCCCCGCTGCCTACTCAAAAACTTTACCCCTTTCTCATCAATCTCTCTCCTTCTTGTTTGTTAATATCAGCATCTATAGGTGCACAAAAGCTCCTGTCTTGAAAAGAAATCTCTTTTGAATTCATTCTCTCCTCAATCTACTGTCTGGTCACCGTCAACTTCCTTGAAAGCATGGTCTACACTTGCTAAATATGCTCCCCTCCTCTCCTTGTCCCATTTCATTTGGCCCCGTCTCCACCATGCAGACAGTCCAGACTTCCACGTGGTCTGTCCAGTCTCCACTCCTCACTCCTCACCCGAGACGGCATGTCACATTTCCCACCGCTGACTGCTGCTGCCTCGTAGATCGTGCTTCTCTCAGTGCTCTGTCCTGGGTTGCCTCCCCTATCTCAGAGTTCTCCTGTTCAGTGTCCTGATTTGGTGAATCTTCTTATGTATCCCACCTCTGCAAGATGGAATTTGGGGGGGTTTGGTCCAGAGCTGCCTTCTCTCCTCCCTCTACCCTCTCTTTCGTAGGTGACTTCCTTTATTATCACAGCCTTAAACGACATCCAAAAACACATGACCCAAATTTTTACCTTTCGCCCAACCCTGTCCTCTGAGCTCCAGAGTCTTATAGTCAGCTTCCCACTTGGTATCTTCTTTGAAATGTCCACTCTCAACCTCTCTCCCAATCTGTCCTCTTCCCACCCAAGTTATATCCATTCAGTTGCACAATTTTAGTTTCTACCCGTAGTCAACTACCTGTGCTCTTCACTGAATTTTTAGGATATATCTGAAATCTCTCTACTTCTCTCTCTCCCTGCACCATGCTGGCTCAGTCCCATTATCTCTCACCTGGAATGATTCTAATGGTCTTCCGGATTCCATGCTTATCCCACTCCAAATCATTGTCTCTACAACAATCATAGAACCTTTACAAAAATGAATTCATCTCACTCCTCTGCTTTTAAATCTTTAATGGCTTCTCGTTACATTTACAATAAAACCTGAAGTCTCACCATCACATTAAGGTTCTACTTGACTTGTGCCCTGCTTCCTTCTACAACTCTGTCTCCTGCTACTAGGTCCCTGGCTCACTGCATTCCAGACATATATATGTCATTCTTCCGGTTAACTGATTGTGTCAGTCCATTTTCCTACCTCAGGTCCTTTGCATGTGCAGATGTGTTGTCTTAGAAGCTTCCCCCTTGCTCTTTTTAAAGCTGCCTCCTCCTCACCCTTCAGATCTCTGCTTAAAACTCACAATCTCACAAAGGCCTTCTCTGATCACCTTTATATTTAAAAGTATATAACCCCTTATCCTTATATTTAGAAATTTTCAGCATTTTGTTTATCTCCACCCTAAACTCCAAAGCATTTACAAATTGGAATTATTTATTTGTTCATTATCTGCCTACTCGCTAGAATTTAAGCCTATGAGGGAAGGGGCTCTGTCTGCTTTGTTTATGGCTGTCAGATATCTGCCAGGGCCTGAAACATAGTGAATGTTCAAGGACTAAATCTCAAATGAGTGATTGTATGGGTGCAGGTCAAGAGGAGACAATGCAAAGTTAGTGAGACATCTCTAGATCCCCAGATGCTTAACCGAGTTGGTATCAAATAGTTAAAATGTTAAAACTAGGTAGGTGTCCTGGTGTCACTAATGCCATTGCAGAATGCAGAGTTTCCAAGACAACGATAGTCAAAATTGTTATCTATTCGCCATGCAGGTGTCTCAGTGACATTGACATGTTTATGTTCCTCTATTCTCAGGTTTCACTTTATTGATCCACATTTATACTCTTTTTTTCCAAGCTCTCATTTCCAATGCCTGCTTTCCAGCTGTGCCAGTGGACTATCAAGTAGGCATGTCCTCCAGTGTCCGCCCAACCCCATCAGAAAATTCTGTGAACAGGGCAGTTCAAGGAAGGCACGACTCTCCTCCTGCCTCAGCCCAATTCTTTGCCCATTTCCCCGATGCCACCTTCGCCCCAGCCCCTCCCTCCTACAGTGATGGCTTCTCCTTCCAATATATTTCATTGGGTTCAACAGCTCAGTAGTGAAAACATACTTGAATCTTTCCCACCTTAAACACAAAGAAAAGCAAATAAAAATTTAAAAACAATGCCTTTATTTTCTGATGAGAGCCGTCTCTTTTTCAACTGTTCACAGTTAGGAAGAGAAAACTGAAATTTCGCTCTTCTGGCCTCCCGATTATATGGACCAATGTCTATTAAATATCTTCATGGGAGTCTCACACCACCCCTGACAAAGTGTATCTAAAAGCACATTTTTAATCATGTCCATTTCCATAACAAGTCCTCTCCCCTCTCTGGCTTCTTTATTTTGATAGCTGACCTCACCGTCTACCCTTTCAAGTAAACTGGAAAAACTGACCTCCACCCTTTGTTTCTCTCCTACTTCGCTTTCCCCAGTATTCCGCCCATGTGAAATCTCCTAATCCTGTCAGTTTGGCCCTGAACTCTCTCCCCACGCTGCTGCTTCTCTTGATCCTCTGCTACAGCCACTCTTGAGTCTTGCTGTGTCTCCCTACCCTCTGCAACGTTCTCTCAGTCATCAGAGTTATGTTAAAACACAAGGCTGGCCCTGGCCAGCTGGCTCAGCAGTAGAGCGTTGGCCTGGCGTGCGGGGGACCCGGGTTCGATTCCTGGCCAGGGCACATAGGAGAAGCGCCCATTTGCTTCTCCACCCCCCCTCTTCCCCCCCCTCCTTCCTCTCTGTCTCTCTCTTCCCCTCCCGCAGCCAAGGCTCCATTGGAGCAAAGATGGCCCGGGCGCTGGGGATGGCTCCTTGGCCTCTGCCCCAGGTGCTAGAGTGGCTCTGGTCACGGCAGAGCGACACCCCGGAGGGGCAGAGCATCGCCCCCTGGTGGGCAGAGCGTCGCCCCTGGTGGGCGTGCCGGGTGGATCCCGGTCGGGCGCATGCAAGAGTCTGTCTGACTGATTTCCCTGTTTCCAGCTTCAGAAAAATACAAAAACAAACAAACAAACAAACAAAAAACACCACAAGGCTGATCACATCGGTCCTTTATTTAAAATTCCTCTCCAGCCTACTGCCTGGTGATAAAGTCCAGGCTTCTTGCCATGGCTTAAGGAGTCCTTATTATTATTAGGAGTCTGGCCTCTCTGCCCTGGTCCAGGGCCTGGACTGCTCCCTCCAGCCATGCTGCATTGCTCCCGACTGTCCCTTCCACCTGATGCCACCTCCAGCCCAGCTGGAACTCCCTCAGGCTTCACCACTTCTGTAGAGCTTTCTGGGCCCTGATCCTCCTACTCTCCAGCCTGGTGGTCCCCATTGCTCTTTATTTGCATTCCAACACCCATTCACTTGTACTGTAGTGGAACTTATCACCCGCAGAGACTATGTACTGGTCAGTCTCTTCCACCAGACTTGGAGTTCCCTGGCAGTGGGGAAGGAAGCCTTCATCTGATCCCCCAGAGCCCTGCACAGTGCCTGACAGGAAACAGGATTTCAATATCCTGAGGTTGAAGCCCTGGCTGGTTGGCTCAGTGGTAGAGCATCGGCCAGGTGTGTGGAAGTCCTGGGTTCACAGGAGAAGAGCCCATCTGCTTCTCCACCCTTCCCCTTCTCACTTCTCTCTATCTTTCTCTTCCCCTCCAACAGCCAGGGCTGCACTGGAGCAGAGTTGGCCCAGGCACTGAGGACGGCTCCATGGCCTCTGTCTCAGGTGCTAGAATGGCTCTGGTTGTAAAGGAGCAACACCCCACCCAGATGGGCAGAGCATCGCCACCTAGTGGGCACGCTGGGTGGATCCCGGTCAGGCACATGCGGAAGTCTGTCTCTCCATCTCCCCTCTTCTAACTTCAAAAAAAACCAAACAAAAATTATATAAAGTCTACCGGAAAGTTCTGTCCATTTCTATCACAAGTATTGACACGTAAGCACATGTTTATTTGGCGCATGTGTGCCTCTATTTTTATCACTTAATGTATACATACTGACGTAGCTAATTAACTAAAACAAAGTTGATTCACATTAGTCTTATGTGTGAAGCGATAGTGTACCCATGGCTACTAATAAAGTTCATTTATGCCACTGTAATTTTTATGAATTTCAACAAGGAAGAAATGCTACAGAAGCATGTCTGTCGCATCCACCATATTCCCCGGACTTAGCACCCTCTGACTATCACTTGTTTTTGTCCTTACAAAATTTTTTGAAGGGCAAAAATTTCAAAAATGAAGAAGATATCAAACAAGCACTGGTTCAATTTTTCGCATCAAAAGATAAGACAGGCCCTGGCCGGTTGGCTCAGTGGTAGAGCGTCGGCCTGGCGTGCAGGAGTCCTGGGTTTGATTCCCGGCCAGGGCACACAGGAGAAGCTCCCATCTGCTTCTCCACCCCTCCCCCTCTTCTTCCTCTCTGTCTTTCTTTTCCCCTCCCACAGCCAAGGCTCCATTGGAGCAAAGTTGGCCCAGGCACTGAGGATGGCTCTGTGGCCTCTGCCTCAGGCGCTAGAATGGCTCTGGTTGCAGCAGAGCAATGCCCCAGATGGGCAGAGCATCGCCCCCTGGTGGGCATGCCGGGTAGATCCCGGTCGGGCGCATGCGGGAGTCTGTCTGACTGCCTCCCCGTTTCCAACTTCAAAAAAAAAAACAAACAAACAAACAAAAAAGATAAAACATTTTTCAGGCCCTGGCCGGTTGGCTCAGCGGTAGAGCGTCGGCCTGGCGTGCGGGGGACCCGGGTTCAATTTCCGTCCAGGGCACATAGGAGAAGCGCCCATTTGCTTCTCCACCCCCCTCTTCCTCTCTGTCTCTCTCTTCCCCTCCCGCAGCCAAGGCTCCATTGGAGCAAAGATGGCCGGGGTGCTGGGGATGGCTCCTTGGCCTCTGCCCCAGGTGCTAGAGTGGCTCTGGTCGCAACAGAGCGACGCCCCGGAGCGGCAGAGCATCGCCCCCTGGTGGGCAGAGCGTCGCCCCCTGGTGGGCGTGCCGAGTGGATCCCAGTCGGGTGCATGCGGGAGTCTGTCTGACTGTCTCTTCCCGTTTCCAGCTTCAGAAAAATACAAAACAAACAAACAAAAAAAACAAACAAACCATTTTTCAAAACTGGGATATACAAATTGCCCTCATGCTGGCAAGAAATCATTAATAATAATGGCAATTATATTATTTAATAAAGTTTATTGATGGTAAGAAAAATTTGTATTTTGTTTTATTCCAAAAATGGACAGAACTTTCCGGTAGACCATATATATATGCATGTATATACTGAGGTTGAATAAATAGAAGTTTTGGATGTCACTATTGCACCTTTCGAGTTGAGAGGCTTCAAGTCCTTCTTGTACTGCTCAATCCCGTTAGTCTTCTGTTTTCCAAAGACCTCGGCACTCTTCTTAGCCTTAACACTTTAATTATTACACTCACTAGTGTTGATTCCACGGTCAGGGTCCAAAGGATTATAGCCCAGGTGTTTATAACTACAGCATCCCTTATAAATGGTCTCCCATGGGTACATGCTATGCCACCAAACTCATGTTTCCCTAAGCTGGATCCATAGATCTATGGCTCTGCATAATCAGTCATGCAAAGTGATTAAAAGGTGACCAGAGGACCAGAGGTCTTTCCTACATCCATCCTGTGATGACTGTGATCCAATGTTTTAAATGTGTGATAATGCAAGCAATGATCTCAGGATCCTAATCTAGGTGAGAAGGAAAGGATTTGGAAGGCCCAGCAACTAAATGAGGTAAAACCTGGCAGCTCCCCAGGGCTTCTCTCGGTGTATTTTGGCTCAGAGCTGATCCCCAGCTTTGGCCTCCTGGCAGGTGAAGGGACGCAGAGTGCCCTCTGTTTACCTCTTTAATGTGGAGAAAGTCCTTGGCATCGAAGGAGATGGCCGTGCTCGGGACTGGCACATCCTCATCCAGGGCACCACAGTAGCTGACGTTCGTCTTCACAGCAAAGGCCACGGGTTTGGACTAGGCACAGGGTCATGGGATAAGGATGGACGGAGGAAGACAGAGGAGGATTTTTCATATTGAAACACAGTATCATAATAACGTAATTGATAGTATCAGGCAGCTGGGGAAATCACTTTCAAAAAGGGGGCTCTCAATCGGGTGTCACGCTCTCGGGCAGCACTGAGACATCTGCAGGCATGACGCTGAGAATGACTCAGTCCTACCAGCCCACCCATCCCCCCCCTCTTGTGGTACTTTCCAACATCACAAACAAAAAGTGCTCCCCTAACACACTGAAAAGGACTGAAAAGGCGGGAGGGGCTGTCTGCTTTGCCCTCTCGTCATGAAACTTACATTTGTTACTTTAAATGATGATAGACACCCTTGCCCTTTGAATACAGGAAATGTGTGCCAGTCTTAAATAAAAAGGTTTTGGTGGTGGCAGAAGTGGGTAGCTCAGATCTGAAAACCTGTGGGGTCCCACTCAATAGAACACCTTATCCTGCCAGAGAAAAGGAAAGCCGGGTGGCGGGGGTGGTAGGCAGGAAGGGCAGAGCTGCTTACACATCACCTAGTAACAAAAGCTGGTTCTCAAACTCTTTTTGGGTCACGTGCTCTTGGGCTGGGGCAGCCTGGCAAAGGTTAAGCAAACCACTAGCCTTCGCCAATGGTACTGCACTGACATTTGGGTGACCACAAGGCCACAAAACAGACTCGGAAAGAAAACTAAAACAAGGATTTGCCACAAATGAGAACACAGTGTTCCTGCAATCCCAGGCTGCTTTGCTATTGGCTCACTTATTCGTGCAGTGAGCACAGGTGAGGAGCAACACTTGAGACAGAACCTGAGTTAGAGTCCCACCCACGCCCCTGCACAGGCACTGCCCACACCCCGTTAAAGACAGCGCAGGTGTGGAAGCAAACAAAGATGCATTTCCTGCGTCCCTCTCCTCTTTCTGCTCTTTCTAAAACTGTACTGTAAAAACTGTAAAAATACAAAAGGAAATTCACTTTATCTGAGCTTTGGCTTTTCTCCTTTTAAAAATGAGAAAGATTAAGTCACTGAGTCTGTCATGGAGGGTAAGAAGGAGAGGCTGGCTGTGACCCCTGTTTTATATTTTGCTGTTGGACATAAGATTTCATTTGACAAAAGGAGTCTGTGCTAAAAAAATTTTAAAAATAGTTTAAAATACATAATGGGAGCTGTCCAGTGACTCTTCCCATCCTGACATTTACAAACGCAATGTGTTGCATCCTGTGGGTGCCGAGATTCCTAGGGGAGGCCTCTCCCAGGGAACTATCTGAAGGTCTGTCTCAGCGATGTCCCTACTGCTCAGCTTTGCTGCCATGTTAACACCTCTTCAAAGTTCTGAACTTCATGCTGAACTTGAGGTGGGAGACTGGCGCCAAGAGCAGGGAGACCCACAGAACTACAGTGCAAGTGCGGCCGGCCACAAAGGCCAATGTCCTAGAACCGGTGGGCATGCTGGACCCTGAGGAGGCTCCCTGCCAGCCCTGGGTGTGGCGAGCTTGACGTTGGCTACAGTTGCTGAGTTGGAAGATGACCAAAAAATTTACCCCCAAACCAAACGCGAAAGGGTGAAATGTCAATGTCTCAGGCCCCGGTCCTGAGAAATGTTTCCCGGGAAATGTTACTAAACCTCTTTGAGGGTGATTGGATCAGAAAGCCTTACAATCTGGTGTCTCTTCTCAGGGTGATCATAAGCTGATTTTTTTTTTCAGGGAACTCTTGAGGGGAAGAGCAGCTGCTCAACATGCACTTTGGAACCAGAGAGGCAACAAGTCACCTTCGCTCGCTCCAGCTGGATCGCCGCCTGCTGCTCTCTCTCCTGCCGAATTGCTTCCCTGTCCTCCTCCAAAGAGACATCGGAGTCCGACGGCCTGCTCGTGTACGAATCCGCTGAACCCTGGAAAGGAGAGCCCGGAGCAGTTCAAATGAGGTGATGAGAAGCTTCTTAAATTGTCCCACCCATAACAGCATCCCGAAGTGGGTTCTTTCCATTTGCATAGAATTTGATGCACACACTCTGTGCCTTCTTGCAGATATAAATTTAGACAAAGCACAGTTAAGCAACTGAGTAATTCCAAAGGTAGCAATGTTGTGAAGCAAATATTTTGACTAGACTAAGTGCTAGGCAGTAAACTGCAATGAAAATTACGTGATATTCAGTCCCAATTCTTCTTGTTTTCTGCTATCTTTATATTAAGCTCATATTCATTTGTAAAACTGAGGTTTAATTCTATTATATCCCTCTAAAGGAAAAAGAGAGTCAGCCTATTACAAGGGCTAAATCCTGCCAATCTGGGTTGTAGGCGACCGATTTGCCAAGATGTCAACACAGCAAAGCAGAATCCTGCATTAGTAAAATGAGTTTCTAGATCCAATGTCAACATCATTGAACTCTCTATTAAAACTTCAATCACTGTCTCAACAGTAGCCATACTTGATCACCATGGCCACCACGCCATGAACTTTGAAGGTGGAAACAAGGATGTCCTCGCCCGAAGCCCGCATGTGGAAGGTCAGTTTGGACAGCACTGAAATCCAGCCTGATTGATGTAGCCAGGCACCGAGAGCGCCCGGCACCACTTAATGCCCACGGCATAAGAGACGAAAAGCACAGCAGCTAGTTAAACAGTTACCCACACACTCCACAAAAGACATCCTGGCAGTTTCCTTATAATTGCTGAAGGAACATCATCCTTACAATTTCCTCAGGCTGGCATTACAATCGACACTTGCATAGATGATGACATTTACACAGCAGAGATACTGACAGGATGGGTGTATCTGGCATGTTCCATAAACCATACACAGGTTTTAAAAAGTGTAGACCTATTCAAATAGCTAAGAATCTGCTATCAAAGTGAAAAAAGAACTCTAAGAGTGGTTGGCTGCTGAAATGGGCCCTTTGAAAGTTCCTCTAAACGTAGAAATGTTTATAC
Organism: Saccopteryx leptura; assembly: GCF_036850995.1. Taxonomy (NCBI): domain Eukaryota; kingdom Metazoa; phylum Chordata; class Mammalia; order Chiroptera; family Emballonuridae; genus Saccopteryx; species Saccopteryx leptura. Next base: position 37,183,457 of record NC_089509.1, read on the forward strand.
ATATATTGTGAATATGCTGCTTGTAGAGAAGGCTTCGCCTCTCAGTAGAGGGTGTTATTATTCTAACTGGGGTGCTTTTTCCCACAATAAAAAAGAAAGTCCCAGCACAGGTGATCCCGGCAGCCTAGAACCGTAATTTCTGATGAGAGATTTTATCAGAGTCCCCTATGAACTCTGGTTCTCAATTCTGCCTCTGCAATCTAATTTTGAAAACTTTATTTAAGTTACTTAGATCACTCTGTTGGCGCTGAGAAAGGCACCAGGTGTTAGACTGGCGCAGTCACACTGAACGTCGGTTCAGCAATCCTGTCACTTGGGTTCTGGCTAAGACTTCGGAGCCAAGACTCAAACTATAATAGAATGTTTATCTAAAAAGTCACAGAGGTAAAAGAAATGAGCTGTGGAAGATACAAGCTCTTTCAGGAAACAAGTTACAGAGGCCAATGAATGGCCTTTGGAGCTTAGGAGAGGGAAAGAAAAGGTAACGCCCAGGGTGGGGGTGAGGGAAGGGTGAGGGGAAAGGCACAGGGCTGCTCCTGAGAGCTGAGCTGGGTCTTCCCTACTAAGGGCTTTTAAGTGGGGACTTTAGGGGAGGTCCCGGGGAAGAGCTCAGTGGAATATTCATCGGTTCTCCAGGTGTGTCCTTTAGGGGTCCAGGTCTCCACTGACTGCTCAGCACCAGGTGGGGGTCATTAGTCAGTGCAGCTGGTCCTGAGGTCAACAGTGGCATCGCTTTTCTGATTTTGCTTTTCTGGGCCTGGAGCTGAAACACAGCTGAGGCCTAGATGTCATCCCTAGGGCTTACTGCCTGAAGGAGCGGTCATGCAAGGGGCTGCATGGGAGTCACATGAGGCCACTCTTCAGCCCCTTGTTCTTCTTCCAAGGCGGTCTACCACATAACCAGCAATAAACCAGGGGAGGAACCATCAGGGGAGCCTCTGAACCGCTTATGCAGCAATAGGCTAGGGAGGAGAGATTACCCTGGGGCAAAGTTCTTGTTTTCTCAGTTTTGCTCGTTGCTAGGCACCTGGGGTTTTCCACCCTGGTGACCTTCTGTGCCTCCTCTACTCCTGTCTGTTTAACTGCCTACCACAATTAAGGCTCAGTCTTCTAATCTGTACAATGGGGACACTGACTATTTCAAAGGATTAAACAAAATAAAATATAATAAACAGTTAATATTTATTAATCTCCTATTACATCAGCATGTGGCTAGAGGCTTTGCACATCTCATGTCACTGGATCCTTACAGCAGTATAGAAGCTGGGATTCCAATTTGGGTCGTCCAACCTTAGAGCCAGCCATTTCAAACCGTACACCGTGCTGCAGGCACACAGTAGGCACACAGAACTCATTCTCATTCCCTTGCTAGTGCTGATATTTCTATACAGATTTTTAAAAAAAGAATTTATAGATTCTAATCATTTTCCAACTCATTTATAATATTTATGCACAATAGCCCACCTTGAAATGTGTCTACTTTTTTTTATTGAATTTGCTGCATGGAAAACACTTTTCCCCTAGCTTTATTGAGATATAATTGACATATAACATTGTATACCTGTTGCTTTGATACACTTATACATTGCAAAATGATACACTATACATTTAATAACTAGGAAGTGTCTAAATCCAGGTACTTGATGTAGTGCTTTTTTTTTTTTTTGCATTTTTCTGAAGCTGGAAACGGGGAGGCAGTCAGACAGATCCACCCGGCATGCCCACCAGGGGGCGATGCTCCATCCATCTGGGGCGTCGCTCTGTTGCAACCAGAGCCATTCTAGCGCCTGAGGCAGAGGCCACAGAGCCATCCTCAGCGCCCGGGCCAACTTTGCTCCAATGGAGCCTTGGCTGCAGGAGGGGAAGAGAGAGACAGAAAGGAAGGAGAAGGGGAGGGGTGGAGAAGCAGATGGGCGCTTCTCCTGTGTGCCCTGGCCGGGAATCAAACCCGGGACTCCTGCACGCCAGGCCAACGCTCTACCATTGAGCCAACCGGCCAGGGCAGATGTAGTGCTTTTCAAAGTGCCGTTTACAGAGAAAATGCATTCGTTAACCAAATTATAACCAAATTCTTCTGTGCAAACCTACTGGGGAAAAGTCTGGACCTACAAAATGAGTAACTACAAGGTGACGGTTTTGTGGAGCATTCCTTACTCTCACAAAGCACTATCTTGAAATCCTTTAAAACAGAAGAGTTCTCTCAGAACATCTTTTGTCGGAACTTAGTTATACCTGCATAAAATGCGGAGTAAGAGAGAAAGGAAACAACGTTTCTAAGAGATGTATGGAAACAGTGTTGAGTGAGTCCTAGGCGGTGTTTGCTGAGCTGTAATGTGTGCTGTAGACCAGTGGTCCCCAACCTTTTTTGGGCCACGGACCGGTTTAATGTCAGAAAATATTTTCACGGACTGGCCTTTAGGGTGGGATGGATAAATGTATCATGTGACCGAGACAAGCGTCAAGAGTGAGTCTTAGACGGATGTAACAGAGGGAATCTGGTCATTTTTAAAAAATAAAACATCATTCAGACTTAAATATAAATAAAATGGAAATAATGTAAGTTATTTATTCTTTCTCTGCGGACCGGTACCAAATGGCCCACAGACCGGTACCGGTTTGCGGCCCGGGGGTTGGGGACCACTGCTGTAGACCACTGGCTGGGAGAAGATGTCTGGACCATAAAGTGGTTGTGATGCAGGCAGTCAGGAAGGAGGCCCGCTCTTCCTTTTGAAAACATGTGCTGCGGAAGGTTAATGACTACCGTTCACAAGAAAGCAGGCTGCCTGCTGAAGCGGGGAGTCAAACAGCTAAAACACACAACCTCCTGTTGACACTAGGAGATGGCTAGTTTCCTGAAAGTACCTGAACGACATTTCAAATCTTGGCACTCAGTCGCCTCTGAGCACACAAGAAGTGACTCAAGGACTCCTGCAAATGAACTTTATTTTGAAATCTGAACAAAATTGTAAGAATTTCAAAATTACTTCAAAAGCTCTACCATTGCCAAATATGTAAAAGTGGGAGCTTCTGTTGACTTCCCTGCTTCTAAAAATATTGGTAGAGAGAAAAATAAGGCACAATGATATCCATTTCAATAATTACAGTGTTAGATCACCACACCATTTATTCTAGGTTCTTGTGGGGCTTTTGTTCATGGCATCTACATTTCCTTGAATATGGGAATCACTGCTGCTGTCTCTCAAGGTCCTGGGGAAAGCAGAGGACCAACACCAATGGCCCATGGACATGCTCTGCCGGCTTGGCACAAAAGTAGTTTCTTGTTTTCATTTATTTTTATTTTGTTTTGCTCCAACTGGTTCAAAGAGAGTATAGACACATCCCAGGAGAAAGGGAGAAAAAGGAAAAGGCCCTGGGTTGTTACAGAGGCAGAGAGAGAACAGGAGAGGCAGAGGCACGAGGGGAACACCTGGGCCAGGCTAGTGCAGGACCCAGGAAGGGGAGGGGCGACGGCAGGCTCCCCAGACGGGAGGGCTGGAGGGGGGTCGCCCAGACAGAGGTCTGGCTAGCCATTTATGATCAGGAACAAGGAAATGCTAAGAAGGAAATAATGTTAGATGCTAGGAGGATAGAACTGAAGACCTAAAGGTCACTGGTCCTGGCCAAAGCTGGAAAATGCAGCCCCACGAACTTTTCACTTTTCAGAATTCCATTGCATAAAAAGGGCAAAGAGCGAGCTCTCCGACTGATGACTGAGCCAGTCCTGGGCTGTGAACCCATGTGTAAGATGAGTCCCTTAGAAGTTACTAAGAAGACTTCATGGCAAGCCACATCTGAGAGTCTCCAATGAACCAAGTAAATCAGGGGGAAAAAAGAAACAATTGCTAAAAGTCTCTTTGTAAATATATTACATAACATACATATCAAAAACAAACATGCATACTATATGTAATCTTAACAGCCATAAACTGACGTATGCTAGTGAACCACAAAAGAAACAGATAGCTTTCCATTCACATATAGCCTGGACTGTTTTTCACCCCTTTTATTCAATATTGAAAACAGATTCCAGCCTGACACCTTTCATGAATTTTCTTGAGTACAGAATAAAAAAACGCTGATAGAAACACGGGAAAATCAGTTTACTGTTGCCCTGGAAAACGGAAAGTGATCTGAAGTCAAACATGGAAGGGCTCCCTGTCACTGCCCGAGAGGGGGGACACGGTGTGGGTGGGGAGGCAGCCTGAGCTTTAGGACCAGGCAGTGCTGGGTTTGACACTCGCCAGTTCTTACTGGCTGTGGATCTCTGGTGACTTATTTTAACTTTCTGAGCCTCAATTTCCTCCCAGGTGAAATAAAAATAATGATGTGTATCTTGCAGAGTTCCCAGTGTTTGGTCTGAGACAGAACATCATTTCTTTTGCCATCATGAGGGAAATCAGGAAATGGCAGCAATTAATCTTTGACTCACTAATTAAAGTTTTTGGCCACTTTTTAACATTCAATTTTCAGTTGTTTTAGAGTTTTCGAATTTATATCTTGTTTTCCTTCAAATGACTTTACTGAGGTGTACTTTATATACCATAAACTTTACACATTCTCAATGTACAATTCAATGACTTTTAATAAAGTTACCAAACATAATTTACACCACAGTCTGATGTTGGAATATTTCTATCACTTTGTAAGAAACCCTGTACTCATCTGCAGTCACTCTCAAATCTCATTACTCAGCCCAGGAAACCACTTACTTATCTTGTCCTTTCAAAACTAAATTATACTTAGTTTTTTTTCTAATAATTTTAGAAATTTAACAGATATTTGATTTCAAAGTGCAGTGATGCTGGAACAGAGCCCTGTTACTCTTAGAGCCTCTGGGCTTCGTGATCACGCCGTCCTGGCAATCTCACTTCCTCGCTGGGCTGTCCACTCACTGGACACTGACCAGGCTCCGTAGTGGCCACTAGGTGAGCAGAGGGCCACTTAACTTTCCTGAGAATCTTTTCTCGTCTACAAAATGGGTTATTTTGGGAAACTGATAAGACACCATAGTAGCACAACATTGTGTGTAAGTGTAACAGCGGCATTTCCTAAAGCCGTGCCGTCCGGGAGAACTCTCTGCAGTGGTGCCCAAGCTCCGTCCGGGTGCTGTTCCATGTGGGAGCCACCAGCCACATGTGGTCATAGAGCACCTGCAATGTGACTAGTGAGACCAAACAACTGAATTTTTACTGTTTAATTTTTTAATGTTTAAAATTTTATTTCACGTTAATTATTTTAAATGTAAATACCTACCATATAACTAGTGGCTACCATATGGGGCTGTGCCGTGGTAGACACTCCAAATGTCAGTTTTACGTTCAGATCAGACAAGTGAATGGTAAACATGGCATAAACTTGGTATTTTAATGATTGCATTAAGTGGCCTAAGTGGCAGTGGAATGTCCACAGAAACACATCACTCCCAATGGATTTGAGCTTGTTTCTCTCCACTGAGCTAGTGATGACTTGACCACGCACCTTTTTCCCACACTGCAGAAGGAACACAGTGTTCCTCGGGAGTTCACTCACAGGCTGTCCTATGCAAAAAGATCTCTTAGGCAACATTTTACAGGCCAGTTCCTTGCTTTCTTGATAACGCTTTTTTCTCCTGCATACCCCGCCTTCACCAGACCTGGCCAAGCTCTTCGGAGAGCACCCCGCCTACCAGGGCCCAGGCTGTAGGTCCGAGTACACAGGGCTGAGTAGCATCTGGCTCACAGCAGCACCTCGGGTTTGTGGAAAGACAGACACTCTCATGCCCATCAAAATCTATGGTTTGTTCCATGATTTTACATTCTTCTCAGGTAGTTGGTTGACTAAGGCTTAGGTTTACTGGGTATGATGTTACTTGTTAGAATCCTAACCCTATAACATGAGATTTTTTTTAAAGAATGTGGTTTTCAATGCCTTAACCCAGAAGCCTGGATAATATTTACATTCTCAGCACTTAAGCAGAACAAAGAACTTTTGAAATTACTGTAAATCTAAGGGATGACAATTTAACTTTGTTCTAAGATACTTTGTGTCATTTCTTGTAAACAGGTGGTTTTCAAACATGTTGACTGAAAGAATAAGGCAAGCTCTGAAGCCCACTTTTACTGGCCAGAAGACCAAAGGTTCAGCCTGTCTCTAACTGAACTAAACTTTGTTTTTAGGCTTCAAAGAACAGTCAAGAGCAGCAAAGGGGCATGTTGAGAAAAGTTCATGAACAGAGGGGGAAGAGGATGAATGCTTACTCATCCCCTACTTAATGCAAATCATTAGTTATCACACCAACCCTACGAAATAGGTTTTTATTACCCCCATTTTACAGATGAGGCCCCTGAGGCTCAGGAAGTAAGAAATTCCCTGCCTGCAACTAACACAGGGTGTTCTGCAGGGGGCAGGAGTATAAGTAAAATCTTTCTTTTAAAATTTCCTCTACAAAATCTGATACAAAAACAAAAACTTACATTAAAATGTCAAAGATTGGTTCTAATTTTTAAAAATGTTTAGGTAATCTTCTCCACCTTCCCCAAATCCTAATTCTCATGGATTCATTAGTGTTGAACCAATGCTTTCTCGTGTCTCAATTCTTTGTACTTGCATTCCTTTCAGATGTATTTAACAAACAAAAATCCCATTAAAAAATGTCAAACATGCCCTGGCCGGTAGGCTCAAGTGGTAGAGTGTTAACCTGGAGAGTAGAAGTTCCAGGTTCAATTCCCGGTCAGAGCAAAGTTGGCCCCAGGCACTGAGGATGGCTTCATGGCCTCACCTCAGGCACTGAAATGGCTCAGTTGTCGAGCAACGGAGCAACACCCCTAGCTGGGCAGATCATCGCACGGTAGGCGACTTGCCAAGTAGATTCCGTTCAGGGCACATGTGGGAGTCTGTTTGTCTGCCTCTCACTTAATTAAAAAAAATAGTCAAACATTTTTGTTGCCTTCAGTTAAACAAAATAACATTTTGCAATATTTTGTTAACATTGCTCATACACCAATATTTTACTAATTTGGAATGATAGTTTTAGGTAAAGAACTGGCAGTCTGAGATCATGAGAAGTGACTTGCAGACTGCTTTTCAAAAGCCATGTTTTCTGAGTCTAACTCCACACACTATATCGCAATTTTGCAGATTTCTTTGAGTTTCTGCTTTAATGACAGGATTTTACTCAGCCTTTTTGATACTGGTAGGAGACTCTAAAGTACCTTTGAGAGTTTTCTTTTTCTCTTAAGTGATAACTCCTCCCGTTGTGTCTATACTACTTAAATACAGATTATTTCTTTTAATTAAATTATATAGACACATATAGTTTAAAACAGAGTACAGGCTTTGTCTGAATTATCTCATTAGTGGAATCCAAATTAATGGGTTCTATTATAACTGTTTTATGTCATTTATTTAAAAGGAAGTAGTGTTCATTTAGAAAACTTAGCCAACCTTACTCTTCCTGTTATGTTAATTGGTTTGGCAATTGTTGTAACTGCCCAATTTGAGATAGCTCACAAAAATTAGGGGATATTTTATAGCTTCATATTAATTTTGAAATATCCCCTAATTTTTGTGAGCAGTACATTTTTTCCTAGCTGTACATGCATTAATGGGTTGCCTTAAAAAACCCATTAATGGAGATACAATAACAGCAGAAGAATTTCAACTGACACCACAATACAAAGAGGGAAGTGATATTTGCATGGTGACAGATGATTGCTAGAATTAGTGACCGGGTGATCACACTGTAAGGGATAAAATGTCAAATCACAAATAAATATAATATACATTGCATACCAACTATACTTTAAAAAAAAGAGGGCCCTCGCCAATGGCTCAGTGGATAGAGCATTAGCCTGGCATATGGATGTCCTGGGTTCAATTCCTGATCAGGGCACACAGGAGAAGTAACCATCTGCTTCTCTTTTCCTCCCTCTCCCCCTTCTTTCCCTCTTCCCCTCCTGCAGCCAGTGGCTCAATTGGGTCTAGCATCACCCCAGGCACTGAGGATACCTCAGTTGGTCTGAATGCATCAGCCTCAAGCACTAAAAATAGCTCGGTTGATTTGAGCATTGGCCACAGACAGGGTTGCTGGGTGGATCCCAGTCGGGGTACATGCAGGAGTTGTCTCACTATCTCCCCTCCTCTTACTTGGGAAAAAAGGGTCGGGGGATGAGGGAGGTGACAAAAAGGCCCAGATGGAGACGAAAGGGAAATTTGTACCAGTGTTGGCCATTTAGGCACTTGTGAAAAAGAAGTTGAAATGTAGGCTAACAACAGATTTGCAATTTAAATCAGTGGTGACAGTGGTAACAGGGGGCAGATCCCTTTTATGTAGGATTACTATAACAATTGCAATTTCATATGGTTTAATCTAATACAGTGGGGATAAACAAAAAAACAAAATTGCTTTATGTGGATGCTACCCGGCAAAAACTGCTTTGATAATAAGTGAATAATATTGAATAAGTATGTAAGAAGTACTATATCACTGAACATAGTTAGCAACAAATCAAAAACCCTTCTGTGAGACTAAATGATAACAACATTTTTGCACCCAGTAAGAACTTGATTCTAATGGTAAGAATGGTGAGATTCTGGAGCTCACACCCCTACTGGAAAAGAAAAAGTGACCACCTGCTGGGAGAAGGTGGCCTCAAGCCATCACGCTTTACTACATACAGGCTACAGAATAAAATCATGGGACACTGGGCAGCCACCCTGGGAACCAGCACTGCCAGGTCAAAGCTTAATGAGTGTTTCTGACCAATCCATGTGACACAGGTGAGTGCCTGGGTGGCTACATCTGGTTGGCACCCGTAAGCATTTAGCAAGAGCACAAAGTCTTCATTCGAGGGCAGCAGCTCAGGCTGCACGCATTACGGTCTCCACAGAGGTATCAAAAAGGAAATGGCGGTATTTTCTCAGGAAATCTTGACTGTGTTGCTGGTAGATGCTGAGTTGTCTAAAGATGAGGCAACTAGTAGTATCTTGTCAATGTGGACTTCTCTGACCTTCAGAAAAGGTGGTTGACTGAGAAGTGCTTCCTTCTCACCTTCCCCCCTGGAATGGCTTACAAAGTATTTATGGAACACTACTTTTATACTGTGGTCTCTTTTCTTGAGAGTCACAGTAGGGATACAATAATAGTAAATATATTTCTCCTAAAAGTAGCTTCAGGTAATAACTTGTGTCTTAAAAAATAAAATAAAACAAAACAAAATAAAATAAAATAAGACTTTTCCTTCTGGCATATAAAGGGAGGAATAACACAGGTTCACTTAGAAGAGGAAAAAGTAGAGAAATGACTTGAATCTCTCTTGTAGCTTCGGAAACAGATGAAAAAATATCTTTTAATTCTTTAGAAATAATTTTTATTGAAAGTTTCTGATTGGAAGAATGCATGTTGACAGCTCAGAGAATTCAGGTGTGTCATCAATAATAGAAATGCTTCCTCAGAGACAGCTACAGAGACAATGGAGGCCAAAGCCAGGTGTCCACTTCATTTCAGGTGGAGATGGTGTCTTACAGCTTTTGTTGTCCTCAGAGCAAGAAGAACAGAGATTTGCACCTTAAAGGAACTCAAAACAACTTACTGAATGGAACAGTGAGTGAGGAGGTCTCAGTAAACAGAGTGCCCGAGAATGCCCAGACTTAACCAAAGGGGGTATACACTTCCTGCCTTGGGTAGTGTTGGAAACCATGTTGGAAAAATGCTAAAAGACAAAACCAATGTTAATTTGACAGTGTGATATAAAAGTTGATTTGGAAAAATGAAAATTCAAAAATGTCTCAGAAGAAATGTTTTAAAAAAGAACTAAGAAGGACAATTAGCTTTTGTAACATTAAAATATTACGAAATCACAGAAATAAAACATATTGGGTACTGGCACAGATCCATGAAATAGGAGTCTATAAGTCAACCCATGTATATTGATAATTAAAATATGATAATGGAAACATTTCGAATCAGTGGGAAAAGAGTGATTATTCAACAATGAGGGGGAGGTTATTCTTATTTCTTAAACCAAAAATATATATACTGTTAATATGTACTTTTTTTTTTTTTTTTGTATTTTTCTGAAGCTGGAAACGGGGAGAGACAGTCAGACAGACTCCCGCATGTGCCCGACCGGGATCCACCCGGCACGCCCACCAGGGGGCAACGCTCTGCCCACCAGGGGGCTATGCTCTGCCCCTCCAGGGGGGGTCGCTCTACCGCGACCAGAGCCACTCTAGCGCCTGGGGCAGAGGCCAAGGAGCCATCCCCAGCGCCCGGGCCATCTTTGCTCCAATGGAGCCTTGGCTGCGGGAGGGGAAGAGAGAGACAGAGAGGAAGGAGGGGAGGGGGGTGGAGAAGCAAATGGGCGCTTCTCCTATGTGCCCTGGCCGGGAATCGAACCCGGGTCCCCCGCATGCCAGGCCGACCGGCCAGGGCTAATATGTACTTTTTTACAAAGACTTATATAGCTTAAAAATACCTGCATTAGGCCTGATCCGTGGTGGCACAGTGGGTAGAGCTATTCCACCTGGAATGCCCAGGTCGTGGGTTCGATAACCCCGGGCTTGCCCAGGCGGAGCGCATATGGGAAGCGACTACAAAGACTTGATGCTTCTTACCCCTTCCCATCCCCTTACTCTGTCTCTTCCCTCTCTCTAAAAATTAATAAAGTCTTAAAAAAAATACCTGCATTAATGTCAAATGATGATTTTGATAGACAATATTAAATATTAGCAATTATAATATCAAAAATAACAATGATATAACAACTATCATTTACTGAGCCCATACCATGTCTCACGGTTAGTGTAAAGCACTTTCATTAACTGCGATCTTTGGAGAAGAATATGCCCTGTGCAATGCCTGGTGGCCCTAGTATTGAGTTTTTCTCTTTGACCCACAGTCTTCTGTATTTACAAAGCCTGTAGGTCTTAGGTTAAACATGTGATGATGTAACAGTGTAGTGGTTTAAATTTATGTACAAATGCTATTTTTGAATGATAAGACAGTGACTGATTCAAGGATGCTTGCTCTCCAGGTAAGAACCAGGCCGGCCCCTCAGTTATCGCCACCGAAGAAGGAATTCTTCCCTGTTTAATGTCACCAAACTTGTGCTCAGGCAGCTGTGTGCCTTATGGACTTGCTGTCTCTCCTTAGCTCTTTAGGACCTTGATACAACTGCACATGCCCCAGCCTCCCCATCAGCACGGGCCAACCCTATTTGCAGTTCCGAGTGACCAGCACCCATACCCTTCCCTGGGGAGGGGCCTTTCTTCCCTAGTGGGTTCCAAAGTGGGAGGAGATGGAAGCGAGGCTGGATCTTTGACTCCCATCTGACAATCTGTGTTAGAGCTCATTTCGTTAGAGGAAAAGAACTTATTCTTAGTTCAACCTTTAGAACTAGGAAATAAGCTTTTAATTGGAACGAAACAGTACTTTACAGACGTTATCTAATTTAGTCACATAAAAACTTTGTAAGAGGTAGAGTTCATTATCCACACTGAATAACATGCCCAAGGTCACGCAACTGGTGAAATGTTGTAAACATATATGACTGACTGACTCTAAAGCCCTCGGTAAAAACTAAGCTCAGGCACTGCTGGATGAGCAAATGATTAAGGCTGGAGGATAAAAAAGGTAGAATCAATCTCTCTCCCTGCCTCCTTCTCTGTCTTTCTTTCTCTTGCACTCTTTGCAATTAGATTGAACTGGCAATGACTGAGCATGCAATATTGTCTCCAGCACATTCACTTGCTTTCTCTCCAAAGTTCTGTTGAGACCTAACTGAGAGGTCAAGCACATGCCCTAAGTCCTCCAGACATTAGCAGGTGAAGCCAAGATTTGCATTTGAGGCAAGAGCATTTCCTGAATAATCTCAAAGATTCCACTGAGGTCTGTTCTTACAGATGTCTTCACAGTGCCAGGAATTAGGTCATGGGGTATGCACTTGAACTGACATGAAAATTAATACATTCAAAGAAGTCGGAGAGGAGATCCATCCACACCTGCTCATTTTGTATAAGAGGTTAATAGAAACTTTTGCACCAAACACACAAAAAAGTTAAGAGATAAAATTATTGATTAGAATGTTTTGGAGAGATACTATGATTTATTCTAATCATCTCTATTTTTCATTAGGAAACATGCAGAGAAAGAATGACTATTCATACGAGATCCGGAACTGAATAAACAGTTCAGAGTTGGGCTTTGAAGCTAGAATGCTTGGGTTGCAATCCTAAGGCTGCCACTCACTAGAGGTGCTTTTGGACAAGGCACTTAATCTCTCTCTGCTTGGTTTCCTTTCTGAAGAAGCGGATATTAATTTATGGAACTCTATGGAGATTATGTGCTCAGCAAACAGTGCAGGTGCTCAGCAGCAGCCTCACCCAGGACTGGCTGTTAGCAAGGACACTTCCCCTGACTGACTTAGCCCGGCCCTTCGTTTCTCGGATGAGCCAATTTGCTCTGTTTTGTTTTTGTTTTTTTTTTTTTTTTTAATGGATAGAATGTAAAGCCTGACTTAAGGTAAAGAGGAATTAAAGGTATTGGCTAAAACAAAATTTAGAAATCAGATTGGAGTTATTCTTTCATATTTTCTTCTGCCTGCAAAAGCTGTATTTACTCAGGAGTCATTCATTCTGTCTTTGGGAATAACCTGAAAATCATCAGTTTTGTTTTTTGGGTTTGTTTTTTTTTTCAGATAGCCACAAGAATACAACCGCTGTCCTTCACAAGTAGTGCTGACTCACTCGCCACTGAACTGTGGGGCAGTTCCAAGTGACATGCCCATTAGCCCAGACCGATGTGGCGCCCTCCTCTTGAAGACTTCAATGACTGGGTCAAGATGGCTAGGGCTTGTGGCAGTCACCAATCACAGAGCAGAGTCATGTCCTCCAGACCCGACCCGCAACCCGGTGTCAGGGCCAGCCCTGTCAACAAAACCAGCCAATCCATCAGAGACTTCTGGATTCCTAAAGGGTTCAGAGTCACGTCCAATAGACAAGACCCTCTTTCCCTTCCGAAAGCAGAGATGAGTTCTCTGGCCAGAGGATGCCCTTGAGTCATTTCAACGAGGAAAATAAGGTAACAATTGCTTTACTTAGTTCCATTCTCTTTTTCTATTTTCTTGCTCTTTTTGCTTCCTGGAAATACATGCTTAAAAAATAAAAACACTCCTATCTTAATGCTCTGGTGAATTATGATAAAAGGTCTTGATAGGTAAGAAATAAATTTGTGAACCACATACATATATAATTCAAATGGCTAGAACTGAAATGAATGAACAAATGTCTTAGTACAATGGCCTGGTAGACTCCATTGTTAGGTATGATGATGGCTGTAGAGCAAACCCTTAGTCCAGGGGAAGGCAAGAGACTGAGAGGAGAAGTAGGGAGTTCATATCAACACATAAGACATGTGATGTTCATTCAGTGGGAAAGTTTTTTCTTCCCTGGGCTCATCCTGAAAGCTCTTCTCCTCCCCTGCGTGATTTCAGGGATATGAAGCTCCCTCAGTGCTGCCACACGAGCCTCTGAAGAGCCGCCGTGCACAGGAGAGCCGCCGTGGGAACCGCAGCCAGCACGGGCACTTCCGGCTCCCGCAGGCTGCGGACACCTGTGCTCTGGGAAGTGGGAACAGGAGAGACAAGGCCAAGAAACTCAGTTTAGGGAGACTCGGTACTTTAATAGAAAACTTCAGGCAAATGTAGACATGATAGGTAAGAGGTCTCTGCCCGACAACAGGCAAAGGATGAACAGGCTTCCGCTGAGGAAGGAAACTCCGGGGGAGGTGGCCTGACCACAGAAGAGCACGGGACCAGTCCACAGCGCTGCACAGGGGCCCTGGACAGACGGGGGCCCAGAGGCACTGTCCCACGTTCCCCAGGGTGCGGGTGCTCCCAGCACCCAGGGACACGGACCGCACGTCATACTCTCAGCAGCCTTGCAGAGTCTGTGTGGCTTGTTGCACACACGGCATGAAATTACGTTGAACTGCTTGCTCTTAACTCCACAGTATAGTTTCAGTCATTCATACTAAGTTGATTTGGGGTTTTTTTGTCTTTAGTAAGTTCCAAATAAAATAATTTCTTCAAGTGTTTTTAAAATGCATATATATGTGAACCAGGTGAATCTAACTGATAATAATGACCAGGTTCTGGGAAGCCCAAGAGGAATAAGAAGGTAGGTGGCCTTCTATACACAAACCAAGTTGTAGGTGCTCAGTACTAGGTCATGTCTGGTTGTCTGCCATCCGATATGGGATTCAACTGACATTTGTTGAAAAAAGACCTGTGCTAAGTGCAACAGCAGGAATGAAAGTGAATGGGACACAGTCCCTGCAGAACAGGGCTGCACACGCGACAGGGCTGCACACGCGACAGGGCAGATAGTTATGCAAATAACTGCGTTACGAAGGAGGGCACGGGAAGGGCTGTAACAAAAATACAAGTCCACTTATGAAAAGAGCAGATTAATTCTGTTTGGGAGAACATGAGCTCTCTGGGAGAAGGTGAAAGCGTTAAGCGGGGTTGTCAGAAATAGGCTGCTCAGCTGATACGGCGGTGAGGTCAAAGGGCAAGAAAATGAAGGAAATGTTTGGAGAATGATGAAACTTGTCAACTCGCAGTCAACACTGGGGTGGGAGACGTGGAGGACACTAAAGACGGGAAAGTGCCTTTAAACACTTCCAGTGAAGTGGAGCAGATGAGATGTGTTCATGAAACACAGTTTTTCAGTGCTAGCACTACTGTATCAACAAATAATGAAGCAGTCAGGGCTATTGTCTTTGGAGTTGCAACAAGGTGGAGGTCAATACGAGATGGCTGAGCCATGCTGCAGGGAGAGGGCAGGGTCAGCACTTCATCTGAAGGACGGGCTGGGTCAGAAAGGTGTTGCTGGGCTTTGCAGGAAAGGCAGAGGCAGAGTGGATGCGGGTGGGAACGCAGCGCTTGCCCCGTGTTGGGGAATGAGGAGCTCAGAGGTTCGTGGTGAGGGGTAGTTGGAAGTAAAGCTGTCGAGTGGAATAAATGCAGATCCCAACACATCGGGAAGGCCAGGGGGACGTGTGTGCAGCCCTCGGGTTGTGAAGGCACGGCGGATGCCGTGCCTGGTGGAGGGTCTCAGAGGGGAGAGGGGAGAGGAAGATCTGCCCAGGAGAGTGAAAGAGTGTGGCCAGAGGTTGCCGGAGAGACTGAGAGATAGGGCGGTGGGGAAAGGGAGGCAAAAAGAAACCAGAGACACCTTTCAAAGAACATGTTCTAAAAACGGTTGATGGGTTGGAGGAGATACATGCACACAAGCACCGACTGCCGAGTGTGTGCTCGGCACTGTGTCAAATGTTAAGTCAATGCGATCAAGAAGGTGAAAAAGATTCTTTAGTTTAATCATTTCCAACTTGAAGAGTAATTTTCACAGTTTGGTTTTTTAAAAGAGTATATGTTAAATCCACCAACCATCAGCATTTTATCTATCTTCTGTTCAGCAGAAACGAGGGGAAACAAAAGTTAGCGGGTAAGAGAGAGAATGTAGTAAAGCTGGTAAAGTTTAAAAATATATAGAGTTCTTCATCTAACAAGTCCAATAAATCCTCCATATTAACATCATAGTTGGTGAAAAGGTTCTTCACCAAAGTAAGCTGTGTAGCTTCAAGGCAATACTATCTACAGCACTGCAAAAGCTGTAATTAGCAAATAATCCTTCCCACTACAAAAGATCACAAAGGATTTAGAAGGGAATGTGGATAGAATTTTGAACATTGCTAATCAAATGTGGTCTGGTACTTGTTCCAGAAGTTATTTATAACCAAAGCCAGCATAAAAATTGACAATGATGGACAAGCAAAATGCCTCACTAGGCAGGGGCTGGGCCTCTATTAAGTTTGAGAACAAGAATTAGAAAAACAAACAGTTATTTCAAGCAATCTCGGCTTGACCAAACAAATTCCAGAAACTTGGTTCCATTGCAAATTCTAGTATCCATTACAGAACTGGAGCTACAATAGGACCTATCACCATTGAGCACAAAATGCTGTAAAGAGCTGAACATGAAGGGGAAAGGAAGCTCACCCTGGGAGAACACCCAGACATCACCAGAAAACAGATCTCTACGCATGTGGTCACAGCACTCCTCAAGCAAGTAAGTGGATGCAGCAGAAGTCGCCACGTTCTTCTTAGTGGATAACACCATCACTTACTTGCCTGTTAACAGAATGGCGATTTTAGCTCATATGAGAACTACAACAAAAATGCCCCAAGGATGCCCTGGCCAAGTCCCCCAGGGACAATAATCAGCAACACATGGAAGGTTGGCTACAATCAACTTCTACTTCAACTGACTAGATGAAGAAGGGTTTTTCAAAAATATTGGAATCTCGTGTTCTAGGTAATAAAAATGGAGCCATCATCTGTCCTGAGACAGGTTTTCCCTGAGAAGCCTACAACTGATTACATTTTGCTTTTTGCTCCAGCTACCAAGAAGCTCAGAGCTAAGTTCTAACTTTTCTCAGTATAAATCTCTTATCTTAATTTATGTTTTCCATGGCTTTGATCTTTTGCTTGTTGCTAACTTTTTGGGGGAGCTACATATAGTCTTTGAAGTCACCTCAAAATCTGCTGGATGAGGTGTAAGTAGGAATTTTAAAAAATAATTTTCAAATTGTATCCTACCATTTGTGATGGGTGAAACTTGCCTCCATTTCTTTAGAGAAGTATACATATAGTTCTTTTGAACTCTCAGTTGCTGCTAGCTGTTAAAATTTTTTTAATAGCCTCTCTTTTCAGAGAGGAGGCTTTTCAATCACTCACCTGCTGTCTGCAGAGGTTCCTGCTAGCTCTTTGGAAACTTCCAAGTAAAAAATTAAGTAGTTTACTGTGGCACTGGTTGGCTTAGTTCTGCCCTTGAACACTGAGTTTGTGATTTATTCAGTATGTTTCTTGTATATTTGCTAAGATTGAATATAACCATATACTGAATCAACTCAAACACTTTATCCCATTAAGGTATTCTTTATTTAATCAACATCAAGTTAGAACAAAAAGAAAAAAACTTGGGTGCAAAATTATTAAAATGATATTTTTAATTGTTCCTGACAACATCCAGGCTCATCTTTCTCCTCCAACATGCTCAGGTCATAATACACATCTCAAGTTTTTCCACACATGTTTAATCCACAGCGTGTGGCACGTTCCGGGCACTCAGGAAACATAATATACTTGGTGAGCAGTCGGGGGGAATGCTCTGAGGCCTCCCTGCCCTTGCACGGGGTGTCCATTCTTATTTGAAAAGCCTCTTTTCTCCTTGTCCATCTGGCAAACTCCATTCCATCCATCCACTGGGCAATAATTTGTATGTGAAATTGTTCTATCTTTCTGATAATAACCAGGGCAGGTACTGTATCTTTTCATCTTTGTGCCCAAACGTGGACTTGGCTCATGGTAGGTGTATAATAAATATTTGAAGGTGAGGAGTATGTCGGGAGGTGAGGGGGAAGGGTGGGAGACAGAAAGGAAGGAAGGGACAAACATTTCTTTGCATTGCTGTTTACAAAAAAACCCAGAATGTATGGCACTTTCTAGCCACTCAATTCCTGAGTTGCATTCAGTAGAGAAAAATGCTTGCCTTTAATTTTTCAAAACTAGACCTGCAAAAGCAGATTGAGTTTCATGTTTCACTGAATCCATCCATTCATTATTAATTGGGTAGTTAAGCGCTTCCAATAACATGTGCAGCTGGGAATCCCTCCAGCTGCCATTCATTTTTCTAAAGAGTCAAATCCTCAGTATTTACCTGCTGAAATAGAGCACTGTTACTCCTTCACCAATCAAAATCAAGTAATGAACTCTGCCATTATTGATAAACAACTGAGTAATTTGCAAAAGCTACAACTGTGTTAACTCCAGTTGCCCTGTTGGTTACTGTTGTAATAAATGTGATGAAATTCAATCGCCTGTTTTCTTCTACTAACCAGGTTTTTAATTTTTAAATCCAGAAACATCCCATTAATCAGTGAACCCTGAGACAGTCAACATAAAGACAGTTACAACTGGCGACATCTTTAATGACTGAAACAAGAGGACGTTTCTTTGGCGTTCCAGTTTCCTTTGCTGGGTTGGACAAGAGGAACTACACTTGAAAGCTATGCAGTATCTGGCAATGAAACATTCAGAAATGTAATGCAGACTTTCCCAAAAGAAGAACTAGAATACTGTTATTTCCCCTCATAGTCTGCAATCAAATAATGAAATAGGAACATGAACCGATTCATTTTGGCTGTCAGCCTCGCACCATGTTTCGAGTGCATGCCAGGATACTGTGCTATTATATGTAATATAGGCCTGCAGATGAACCCAAAATACTCAACCCATTCTCCAAAGGAGGAAACAGAAAACTCACCATGCCCAGACATTTCCTTCCCTAAAACTGGAGTTCTCACCAGCCAGTTGTTTTCATCCATTACCACTCCATTTGTTAATACATGTTATTATCAACTTATAACTTCTCATATGCTACAGATAATGTGCCCTGTGTATATCAATCCCATCTAACACACATCTTTCATATGAGCACTTGCCTTTCAAGCTAAAAATCCAACTCTGTCTGCAGAAGAGAACAATTCATAAGTTTAAGAAATGGATAATTTGATTGTCAGAGCCAAGCATTTGCGGGTTTTAGGTAGAAAACCTGCTCTCTTTAATTCAGTTCCCTAAAGAAAATAATAATATCACAGAATGGCCACAAATACACACATTATGTCTTACAGTATAGGTAGGGATCAGATTCGGTTTGCTCCTTGTATCAGGGGAGGGCCTCCGGTAACAAATGGCTATTGTTTAGCTCCCAGGGAAATGTCATCACCTGAGCAAGGGAAGGGTGACCCACAGGGGCTGGGATCCGAAGAATCCCAACCAGGGAAACCAGAGCTAGGAGAGCCAGGCGTCAAAACCCACTCACTGCCAGAAATGGAAATATATCATTCACTGTCTAAAGTAATTTCTTATTGAAACTGTTCACAAACTGAGAAGATATTCAACTTCTCACATCAAGTTCATATTTGACTCAGTGTAAACCCTAGTATAGCCACATCCCCTTTAAGTAAAAAGGTGTTCAGCCAAAACTCAACTTTGGTTTCCTTCCAGCTTTGCACAGCAGCTACCTCATTCTGTCTTTCCACACACACATACACCCACATACACACACTCACACAACACAGACACCCACATACACACACTCATGCAACACAGACACCCACATAAACACTCACACACACTCACGCAACACAGACACCGACATACACACACACTCACACTCACACACATACACACACACCCATGCTATCATCTACCTACTCAATAGCCTCCAGGAACTATACATATTGGCTTTTCTCCCCCGAAAGTTTGGAGACCCTCTATCAAAAAACCCCTATTAAGATGTACTTTTATTCTTAGAAACTCTCAATTCAACTATGACCAAGAATGTAAAAACACTAAAAATAAGCAATTTATCAGCATCTTTAAATAAGAAATCATAATTCATCAAGAGTTTTTAAAATGAGAAGTAATTAAAGACATTGGTTGCCTTCTGAATACAAGTCTAAGACTGATTTTTAAATCTTCTTTCAGAGTAAAACTAATTCTTACGTATTATCATTTGTTTAAGTAGCAATAACTATTGAGCATTGATACCTCTTTATAAACACTAAAAATGAATACTAAAACACTAAAATCTGCTGTTTCTAGATCTAGGGCAGAGGGTAAAAGCTTAAGAGTAGTCATTCCATCTATGAAGCCACCAACTCCTTTTGTGGCGAGAACTGCTCCTTCAGGGGTCAGCCATGTTTTCAAGAAATGCCTGCGCCAGCGTCACTGATGGTCAGTGAGGGGAAGATGAAATTGTCTGGTCTTGACTTTTTGTTGTCTTACTATTTCATCTGCATGTTGTCTAGCAACAGATGGCCGTTTTCATTTTGATGGCTCTGGCAATAGGCTCCTGTCCGTTCCCTCGCTGCATGTCTCCCCCCCCCCCCCGCTGTCTCCCCACACACACCCCTCCACTGCATGTCTCCCCCTCCCTGCTGTCTCCCCCACACACACCCTCCACTGCATGTCTCCCCCTCCCTGCTGTCTCCCCCACACACACCCTCCACTGCATGTCTCCCCCTCCCTGCTGTCTCCCCCACACACACCCTCCACTGCATGTCTCCCCCTCCCTGCTGTCTCCCACACACACCCCTCCACTGCATGTCTCCCCCTCCCTGCTGTCTCCCCCCACACACACCCCCTCCACTGCATGTCTCCCCCTCCCTGCTGTCTCCCCCCACACACCCCTCCACTGCATGTCTCCCCCTCCCTGCTGTCTCCCCCACACACACCCCCTCCACTGCATGTCTCCCCCTCCCTGCTGTCTCCCCCACACACACCCCCTCCACTGCATGTCTCCCCCTCCCTGCTGTCTCCCCCATACACACCCCCTCCACTGCATGTCTCCCCCTCCCTGCTGTCTCCCCCCACACACACCCCCTCCACTGCATGTCTCCCCTCCCTGCTGTCTCCCCCCCCCACACCCCCTCCACTGCATGTCTCCCCCTCCCTGCTGTCTCCCCCACACACACCCCACTGCATGTCTCCCCCTCCCTGCTGTCTCCCCCACACACACCCCCTCCACTGCATGTCTCCCCCTCCCTGCTGTCTCCCCACACTCCCCCCTCCACTGCATGTCTCCCCCTCCCTGCTGTCTCCCCCCCACACACCCCCTCCACTGCATGTCTCCCCCTCCCTGCTGTCTCCCCCACACACCCCCCCTCCACTGCATGTCTCCCCCTCCCTGCTGTCTCCCTCCTCACACCCCCCCACTGCATGTCTCCCCCTCCCTGCTGTCTCCCTCCTCACACCCCCCCACTGCATGTCTCCCCTCCCTGCTGTCTCCCCCCCACACACCCCCTCCACTGCATGTCTCCCCCTCCCTGCTGTCTCCCCCCACACACCCCCCCTCCACTGCATGTCTCCCCCTCCCTGCTGTCTCCCCCTCACACACCCCACTGCATGTCTCCCCCTCCCTGCTGTCTCCCCCACACACACCCCCTCCACTGCATGTCTCCCCCTCCCTGCTGTCTCCCCCCCACACACCCCCTCCACTGCATGTCTCCCCTCCCTGCTGTCTCCCCCCACACACACCCCCTCCACTGCATGTCTCCCCTCCCTGCTGTCTCCCCCACACACACCCCCTCCACTGCATGTCTCCCCTCCCTGCTGTCTCCCCACACACACCCCCTCCACTGCATGTCTCCCCCTCCCTGCTGTCTCCCTCCTCACACCCCCCCCACTGCATGTCTCCCCCTCCCTGCTGTCTCCCTCCTCACACCCCCTCCACTGCATGTCTCCCCCTCCCTGCTGTCTCCCCACACGCTATGCTAAGAGCTCGCACCTCTCCAGTTCCCTGCATACATCCAGTACCGACTTGCCTCCTTAATACACATTTCCTAATTCTTACTCGTCCTAGAAGAGGTGTGTTACCTTCAGGATGCTTTTCTGATAACCCCCGTGGGCTCCCTCCACTTCTATTAAAACTGCAGTGCTCCTTTGTTATCACTGCACTTACATTTTTAAAAATGATGATCTCTCTGCATATTTGCTCCCCACTGGCCTGGGCACACCTTACAGGCAAAGCCATCCTTTATGCATCCTATGTCCACTCAGGGTTAAGCTCAGTAGCTGGTTTTATCAACGTTCACTGAATTAGGGAACACGTATGTGAGGAAAGGATTTATAGATAAGTCATGAACAGAAGGTAGAACAAACAGCACAAACAAGGTATTAACATGTGATCAGATATTTTCACCAGGGATATAGATGAGTTACAGCTTCAACTATTTGACTATTAAAATACAGTGTTGCAGCTGTATTTTATGTTAATAATTTTTCCTTGAATCGGGTCCTTAAAATACTGGCCACCAAAGAAATGAATGTAAATAACACAAGTTTTTCCAGAAAAAAAAATGCTATATTTTAAAATAAAAAGTTTTACGCTAATTTTCTATTTTCTTATGTTAAATTTATGGGCCGCTCTCAAAGAGTAGGCGTGGCCTTGGCAGAGAAGGAACGTCAAGGGCAATGCCAGTGTTCAGTGTGGCAATTCTTGTGCCCAGTTCACCTGACTCCATCCAGCGCATATGAAAATGTCTGTGTGGGTGTATGTGACGGGGGTATGGGACTGAGCTGTGGACACCTAAAATTAACTTTTTATTTTAGAATAATTTTAGATTTACAAAAAAAGTTGCAAAGGTAGTACAGAGAGTTCCGATGTTCCCTTCACCCAGTTCCCCTAATAAGAACATCTTACATAACCGTGATCATTTGTCAAAAGTAAGAAATAGCATTGGATCTGAAATCCATATAATTGTGTTAACTAGTGTCACCTTAATAAATTCAATTAAAAAGGAAAAAGAAAAAGAAACTAACATTGGTACATTCCCATTAACGAAACTTCAAGTATTAACCGATTTCACCAGTTTTCCACTCACATCCCTTTTTCTGTTCCACTGTCCAATTTAGGACACCATAGTGTATTTAGTACATGTTTTTCTAAATCAAATGCTGACTTGATTGCCAATAAGACAAACCGCGTCCGAGATTGATACACGTTCCCAGACACTGTTCCAGTTTCTCCCATCACGTGTGCCCGACAGCGGGCAGCCCCCCCTCCTGGGCTCAGCCGGAAGAGCACGCACGGGGTGTCCTGCTGCAACGGGCACAGCTGTTCCCTCAGGTGGGCTGAGAATACTTCAATCGAGTCAACACACAGTTTCTAAATAAAAGAAACTGAGGTAGAGTGGAGATGACAGCAAAGAAAGCACCGGTAACAAAGAGTGTCCTGAGGTGGTTTTTCAAAGGGATCATATGTGCATCAAAAGTTCTCAAATACTCTTCAAGGCGCTTTTGTCTGGAGGCTTGGCGTGGTGTGGCGAGTTAGAAAACAGAGCTGCAGGAGGAGACTATGAGGATGGGACGGGCCTTTGCTGCTGTCACAAAACCCCACAGAAAACAAAGACAGGCCAGGAGGCTGGTGAGGACGGACACAGAATGGGAAAAGGAACAAAGGCACCAGGAGAGCCTGACTTCAGCAAAGGAGACTTTCAAGGTCCACGGGGCATTAACAGCAGAAAAAGAAAGAGCTCATCTGCTGCTAATTTTTGTGTTCCCAGCTCTATGAGATACAGAGCATTATATTTAGGTAGAGGTGGTGAACTTGAGGACTTTGGAAAGTTTGAAAGCAGATACCATGCAGGGCCTATTTTTAAGGCAAAGGGAAGCTTAACTTCTTGCTTGATGACAAGGAAGAGAGGATTCTATTCCCGTGAGAACAGTAGGTTAAGGCCAATCAGGATACCTGAACAGGCCCTCCAAGGTGCCCTCCTGGCACTGTGGGCCCTGCCCGGTTTCCGTGATCAGCACTGCAGGGGAAAGCAAGGATCCTGAAGGAAGCATGCGGACGGACGGCTGCAGATGATGACAGATCATGACAAAGAAATTTGGATCAGCCGAGCTGGAGAAGGAAAGCCAAGGGAAGATTTCAAATAACATGCTCTAAAGACCTGGATGGCTTGAGAAAAGTGATTCTGCAGTGAGGACGGAGCGAGAGAAAATACGCCTCCTTACAGCATGAGAGATTTGAGTTAGATATAACAGCACATTTTTTTTCTTGCATTTTTCCGAAGCTGGAAACGGGGAGGCAGTCAGACAGACTCCCGCATGCGCCCGACCGGGATCCACCCGGCATGCCCACCAGGGGGTGATGCTTTGCCCACCAGGGGGCGATGCTTTGCCCCTCTGGGGCGTCGCTCTGTTGCGTCCAAAGCCATTCTAGCGCCTGAGGCAGAGGCCACAGAGCCATCCCCAGCGCCCGGGCCATCTTTGCTTCAATGGAGTCTTGGCTGCGGGAGGGGAAGAGAGAGACAGAGAGGAAGGAGAGGGGGAGGGGTGGAGAAGCAAATGGGCGCCTCTCCTGTGTGCCCTGGCCAGGAATCGAACCCGGGACTCCTGCACGCCAGGCCAATGCTCTACCGCTGAGCCAACCGGCCAGGGCCAACAGCACATTTTTTGTGACAAGTTAGTAAGACTGATTACGCACAGGATTAGGTTTCTAATACAGGGCAGAAGAGCCAATGTCCTGTTTTCCCCAAGTTTCCTCACAGTTCTGAGTTTACTTAAATGAGCATAAGTTGGTGTTTCAGATATTTTCCCATTTTCTTTAATGAAGTCAAAAGCAAAAGTGCTAACATAAAAGATTTCTGAATTTCAAAGTATAGGGTTCTTAAAAAGGGGAACAGGTATTCTACTTGGAAAATGGTAACTGAATAAATTCAGGAAGAAAAAATCTTTAAGTAAGTTTTCCCCTTGAATCATTTATTTCTGGGTCCCTTTTTGAGGCTTTCAAATCTCTTACTGTTACTACATTCTCTTACCCTCTTTTTTTTTTCTTTCTTTTTTTTTTTTTAAGATTTTATTTATGATTTTCCAGAGCAGGGGCTGGAGCTAGAAGTATCAGCTCATACATAGTTGCTTCACTTTAGTTGTTCATTGATTGCTCATCATTTGCGCCCTGACCAGGGAAACCAGGGTTTCCGCGTTCCAGGGACCTCAGTGTTCCAGGCTGACGCTCTGTCCACTGCACCACCACAGGCCAGGCATCTTCCCTCCTTTATAAAGAATAGAAGGCTGCCTATCATATGATTTCCTGATATAACCCTTTCTATTTGATATAGAGAAAAAACAAATAGAAATGCATGAGAGATCAAGAAAGATATAAAGTAGTTTATATTTGTATGAACACTTGAAAGAATAAATATGCTTAAAGCATAAAATTATTCATGCCTATTTAAAAAGTTTTCCATTGAAAAGACCTATCGTGGAACAAAACATTCAACATAACAATATATTACTAGTTTTAAAATAGTCAACTAAAAAAAAAATCTTATCTTGATTGTAAGTTGTTGAAAAGAAGGAATTACACATATTTATATTTATCTAAGGACTATAAAGTACTTAATGATTACCCATATCCAACAATAACAACAACAACAAGCCAGAATATTGAAACTGCATACAATCTGCCTTTAGGGCCACAAGAGGAAACAGCAAATTTCCATTACGGGCTTAGAACAGTGGCTCCCAAATGGGGGGATTTTACCCCCCAGAGGACATTTAGCAATGTCCAGAGATAATTTTGACTGTCACACTAGGGGGGAAGGGGATGCTACTGACATCTAGTGGGTAGAGGCCAGGGATGCTGCAAAAGATCTTAGGATGCATTGGACAGGCTACCACGACAATTAATAATCTGGTCCACGATAGTAATAGTGTTAAAGTTCAGAAATTCTGACTTATGCTATGGAAAACAGTATAGAACTACCGTATCATCCATCAATCCCACTTCTAACTATATATCCAAAAGAATTGAAATTAGGATCTCACTTCATGTTTACTGCAGCACTGCTCCTAAGCCAAGATATGGAAACAGATCCTGGCCAGTTGGCTCAGTGGATAGAGCGTTGGCCGGGCATGCACAAGTCCCAGGTTCAATCCCCAGTCAGAACACACATGAGAAGCAATCATATGCTTCTCTTCCCATCCCTCTTACCCTACTCTCTCTCTTCCCCTCTCACAGCCAGTGGCTCAGATGGTCCAAGTGCTAACTTCAGGCGCCGACGATAGCTTGGTTGATTCAAGCATCGGCCCCAGATGGGGGTTGCTGGGGAAATCCGGGATGGGGCACATGCAGGAGTCTGTCTCTCACTATCTCCCCTCCTCTCAATTAAAAAAAAAGATATGAAAACAACCCAAGTGACCATCAACAGATGAATGGATAAAAACCTTATGTTGTATGCATTCAGTGGAATATTACTTATCTTTAAAAAAGAAGAAAATCCTGCTATTTGCAACAACATGGATAAACCTGGAGGACATTATGTTAAGTGAAATAAGCCAGTCACAGAAGGGCAAATACTGCATGATTCCACTTACATGAGAGATCTAAAGTACTCAGACTCATAGATGCAGAAAGTAGGGAGGTGGTTGCAGGTGCTTGTGGGGAGGAGCTGTTGTTCAACAAGCATACTCTTTCAGTTATGGGAGATGAATAAGTTTTAGAGATCTGCTGTATGTCGTAGTGCCCATGGTTTAAAATAAAACTGTACTCTTCACTTTAAAACTT
This sequence comes from Saccopteryx leptura, assembly GCF_036850995.1. NCBI lineage: Eukaryota > Metazoa > Chordata > Mammalia > Chiroptera > Emballonuridae > Saccopteryx > Saccopteryx leptura. The sequence goes on from NC_089509.1 coordinate 37,209,632, forward strand.
GTTAAGGAGTAAATCACGTGTTAAGTGCCTTTACCACAGGAAAAAAATACCACAAAGGGACACAAGAAAACTTTTGGAAGTGATGGCTATATCTATTGCCTTGAGTGTGGTTGATTGTTTCATGGATGTATGCTTATGTCCAAAGTCATCAAACTGTATACATGAAGCCATCATGGAAGAAAAGATGACTGTCAACTTGAAAGGCTTTAGAAGACCCAGCAAATCCTGTTTGACCGGATCTCAGTGAGTTCCCCACATATGACAGCTGCTGGAGTATAAGAAGTATGACTATAAAGCAACTACCTGGAAGGACTCCAAGGTGAACTCAGATCTGGTAATGTGCTGGTAATGGGTTTAATAAAGGATTGAGGACTAAGTGGCATAAAGAGCTCAGTACACCGTGAGACACACAGAAGTGTTCAGAAACCTATCGGCTATGATAAAAAAGAATGGTGAGGATTGTCACTGTTAATATCAATACCATATCCACACAAAAAGGATAGATATTTTCAATATCTGAAAAAATATTTCAAGGAAATAAACACTATTGTTTATCCTCAAACCTCTCCCCTCCAAATAAACCGTGTCTGAACAACTAGGAAAACATTCAAGAGAAAGCTGGCTGTAAACCTCAATGAATTGGCAACTGAAGGAAGCCTTTTGTCTTAATTTCTCCTCTCAGTTGGACAGAAACAAATGTTATGAAACAAAAGTGGAAAGGGCTGGGGGAGAAAGGGTGCTACCAATTCCCTCTCTAAGAATACACACCAGCCACCCTCGACCATATGTACTGGTCTGTTCCCTGCCAGAATATGTGGCTTGTCACAGTGGAGGCAAAGCCAATGTTTTCAAGTTGCCATGAAAGCATATATTTATTTATTTACTTAACAAAGCATTCATGCAGCATTGATTGAAGTTTATTATTTCATTCATTCAATCCAGAAGTACTTAGTAAGCACTCAACCAGATGGAGGGGGCCATGGGAGTTGCAAAAATCCATACGATTTTTTTTCTTCCCTCTCAAATTGCACACAATTGAACAAAGGGAACAATAGACCTATTGTTAGCAAGAGACAAATATGGATGGCTCCTGTGATCCATTTCCTTCCTTCTTTCACTAGCTGAAAGATGGCTCAGCTCAACAGAAAATGAGCAGACACCATCGCTGGGCTTCAGAGGCCTTCCCCTTCTAAGAAGGCCACTTCCCAGAGCAGAGTGCTTCCACGGCTGCGCAGTCACAGAGATGTGCCCTGACGCTGACCCTCTGACTGTGCAGAGCATGCCCCGCCAGCTCTGTCTGGTGCATGTGGACATCTACACCTGGCCCAAGCTGTGGGAGGGGAGCTCAAGGGCTTGTGTGCACAACTGCTACACGTCTGCTTATTCATTGTTCTCCAATTAAAGCCCATATCATATTTGCAGTATATGGCACTAGCATTCCCTGCAAGTGACCCCTTGCATAAAGAGCAGAATAGGCAATGGCAGCGTGTCCAGACATGCAAATATCATGTTAACTACATCTCTAGTTTACCAATCTGACTTCATACAGATTTTATGAAATTTTAAGCGTTTCTACTTGTACAAAATAGATTCAAATAATCACTGACTAAAGAATTTTTTGAAATCAGAGGCATATAGGACACATGAATTACTCTTGTTCCCTTGTTCCTTGGTGTTCTTTTAACACATGGAATGTGTGTTTTAGAATCAGAGCCAACTGTAGAATCAAGCTCTGAGGGGTGAGCCTAGACCCTTGACCGGGGTATCCTCAGGAAAGATGGCTCAAAGGAGGGATCTGCCCACTTCTGGACTGATCTAGAGCCACATAAAGTAAACCTTCTGTATAGTCTCTTTAATGGTCCAGGATCTGGCAGAGAGGAGAGGTCTGGAATGACTAAGAAGGGCTGGGACAAATCCCAACTTCAAAGCTAGAGATAGTTTTATATTTATCATTACAGCCATCACTAGCCGTGCTCTTATATCCAGGGTGAGACTACTGAGCAAGCAAGGTGCTCTGAGGACAAACTGTGAGGAGGCACTCATCCCCGGGTGGTGCCAGTGGCAGCTCAGCGTACGGGTGACCGTGAGAGCGGCTGCCTCCTTACACGTGTGCCCTGGATGCCTGTCACACGGAGGCGCCACCCTCAGGCTCATACAAGCGTAGGCTGGCATGTGCAACTCCAGAGGGCAAGCACCTTCCTAGTGTTTGTACCCGAGGCCCCACCTGCCCTGCTGCTCACCTTTCCCCTTCTTCCTCCCCCCACTGGCGCCCCCCTTAATGGGTCCCTCTGTCCTCTGTGCCCACTTTGGAGAACCAGGACCGAGCAATGAATGAAGAAAACATTAATACCAAATCCACCATAAAAGAGGCACATTTTAAGTGAAAGTTTTAAAAACAAAAACTACCCGGACTGCATAGTTTTCCTTATACAATTAGAAACCAGAATACACCCTGGAAAATTTAGACAAGACAGAACTGAATTCCCAACCAACTCATTTTTCTTCCCATGACGAACAGCCCAAAAATCCAGCTTTAAAGCCATTTTGCAATGATTGTGATTTCCAAATTAAATGCCTCGTAATTAGCTCCTCCTATATGTTTGGTAATCTGTTAATGCAACTCAGTAAGTGTCACACCAATTTAGAAATGAGGTGTCAGGGTGTGTTTTCCCTTTGCGAGTACTAATTAATAGAAATAGAATAACTGTAAAAAAGATTTCCTTTTATATTCCTTTATTTTACCAGTCCAGAATCTTTTTAGTAACCTCAGACAGCTATCAGTCCAATGTAATCTAAGATTTGTTTTTTTACTTACAAAAAAAGAAATTTTATCTAAACATGCCACTATGTTTTACGATTATAAGCACAACTGACAAGTGAAACAGCGTTAAGTGGGTAATTATGATGGGTCCTCAAGATATTGAGTGCTGACTTGGAATCCTTAGCTTCTGTCACTTTAAAACTCACTCAATTGGTTTAGGAAGTTAAAAGAATTTCACAAGCATTATCTTCTGGAAATAAGTCACAGTTTCATCATCAAAAAACGATGACTGTTGTAAATGTCAAATTATAAATATCAGATGGTGAATCTTGATTAAAACGACATGGATGGTTGTAAATAAGCCACACTCATCTAGTCACGCCTCCTTCACACTTTCCTCACCTAGGAGTATATTAGTTATATTCCCTCTGTAACAAAGGAACACAAACTCAGTGGTTTACACCACCGCAAATTTATTATCTTATGGTTCTGGAGGTCAAAATTCCAAAATAAATTGTTCTGGCCTAAAAACCCAGGTATTGGCAGGAAGGCATTCCCTCCAGTAGCGCTGGGAGGGCGGGGGTGGGGTGGGGGTGTTTCCCTGCCCCCTCCAGCTTTCGAGGCCCCAGCGTTCCTCGGCTCATAGACCCATTCCTCGATTTGCAAAGCAACTCAGGACTGGATGAGTCTCCCAGCTGCCAACTCTCTGGTTATCTTTCTTCTGACTCCCTCTTTCACTTAAAAGGACCCTTGTAATAACACAGCGGGTCTATTGGGATAATCCAGGATAATCTCATCTCAAAGCAAGCTGATAAACAATCCTAATTATTTTTTGCCATGTACCCTGACATATTCACGGCTTCTGAGGATTAGTATGTGGACATCTTTGGGAGGCCAGTATGCTGCTGCCCACAAGGAATTCATAATAAAACGTGTCCTGTGTGAGGTGGGGATATTTCAAGTTTTGGATCTTTGGCATGTGCAGTCTGGTGTTTCCCAACAATCAGAACTTTTCAAAGAAAAAAAGGTATTTTACAAGGCACTTGAAAATCGCAAGTGCTATTTTCATATCATTATTTTGAGACCCTCTGAATTCCCTAAATCAGTTTCATCAAGTGCTGAGTTGATTCCTAAGGCCCAGATCTAGTCAATACCCAAGATTTGTTGATTTTGCCTGCTGTAAAATAAAGACTTCATGTTGGAATTTATCCACATTCAGATTTGCGAACCTATGCAGACTGCTAGGCTATTTCAAGGAGCAGGGCTTGTTCGCTACCCAGCTGTGCAATTCCTGGACTCATTAAGAAACAGCAGCCTGGACTCAGTCAAGACTTGTCTGAGCAGGTGGTATTGTAGTGAAATGGAGAGTGTGTGACCTGCCTAAAAGTATTTAAAGTCATTTAAACAAAATAATAACTATTCTCAACCAAATACAACTAAAGGTCAAATCTGGCTACCGGGCTCTAAGTTTGCTACCCCTGCTAGGGGTTATATCCTGTGCCAACTTGGACAGTCCCACGCACCTATTATTACCACTCTGCCATCAGAAATTCACCTCACTTGGCCCCTTCAATTCCTTCCTGTCCGTAAGGACTCTGACGTCCCATCTTGTTTTCCTTTTAGGTACTAGATCTCTCACATGGAAGTCTGGTTTTTGATGCCTTGCTGTGCACATCCTGAACCTCTCGCATGCTCTGCTCACCAGGGTTGGCGTTAGGCCCATGGCCCCCGTGCGGCCCTTGTTTGACGGCTGCTGGAACTCTTCCTGTGGCCTTTCTGTTGTAGTCATTAGGTGAGGGGGAGCCTGGGTGGAGACCAGTGGATGGATTCTAGCTGATATTCCCCTCTGGCTCCAAATATTTATTCTTGGCTAAATAATCTCAGATTAGCCTACAGAATCTTGTTGGCAAAGTTGTTTCTGTGCCAATGAAATCACATAAACAAAGTGGAGGAGCAGGACTGGACTGAGGAAGAATATGTGGCTCCTATTCCTAACACTCTTGCAGGTCAGTAGGGTAACTCAGGAAGGCCCGCATCCCCAGACTGGTCTCAGTTTTCTTACAAGGAATATGGAGAGGATCAGGGGAGTACTTCCTGGATTATGCACTATTAGTGGTCAAGTAAAATAGGAACAAGGTGATATGCAACTAGTCTGTTAAAATTCTGAAATTTCTAATAATTTTCCACAAGTTTGTTTCATTTCCACTCAGAAAGGCTGCTTTATATATATAAATGTATATAAAATATTACATATTAATATAGTGTTTATAAGGTAAAGTATTTATAAGATGGGAATCCCTAAGAAACTTTCCCAGTCTGGGAATGAATAAGAGAGATTCTGGAATATATCTATTTTAGGAAGGTTCAAAATAGAGCCCACTTTCTGGAACATTTCAGGCTGGCATTTTTCCAACCTAGGGTGTTTCCATTACCTATGATATCCATTTTTTCATCCTTTAGATTTCCAAGCCCTGGAACAGAGTTGAGGTATGGTAGGAACAGGTACCCTTTATACATGATAACCTAGATCAGACTGTTTTTCAAGAAATCTCAGACAATGCCTCAGAATGAAACTTCCTGAGGCATTTCATCAGAGCTGATCATGCCACTTTTTGTGCTATTGTTGTACCTAATACCTACCGCCTCTATTATGATGCATATCACATTGCATTACACACCTACTTATTTACTCCTCTGTCTTCTCCATTTGTCTGTGATCTCTGAGGATATTCACGGATATTCCTTGGACTTTATACATCTTTGCATCCCCAAGCACCCATTGGAATGCTTTGCACATAAAAGCCATTCAATAGTGTTTATTGAGTGAAAGACATAAATAAGTGCTAAGAAAGGTTACTGGCACTTAAAGCTACTTGAGGCTTTTCTGTTATTTTTGGATCCCACAGCAGAGAATGAGCAGTAGAAGAATGCAGCTGTTAGCTAACACATTTTGTGGTTTTGACAGTCACATGACAGAAGTAACAGAATATTTTGGAGATGGAGGTCATAATTTTCATTTGAACATTTGAAACAATTTCTGAGATCCTTTAAAAATAAGTTCCTAAAGGTGAAGAACCATGTTTTAAAAACTATCTTAATATGGATATTAGACCTGCAAGCTATATTTGAAATCCTGTCAGACTAATGATTTTGCTGCTAAATGAAATCCATAAGTCACTCATGGGAAAGGATCTACCATTTTGGAATAATGTACATCAGCAGTACAAGGCACTTAGAAGAGTTTTGAATATGGTTAGGCAACTGTGCCTATTTCCTCTGAATTTAGAGGAGTGGAGTTAGATGGGTTGGTTGTAAGATTTGTGAACTTCCAACTTTCTGGACAGAAAAAGGAGCAGGGAGAGTGATAAGGAGGCTACAGTATTCCCAAGAGAAAAGTCCTTGGAGGCTTGTGTCAGGGTAGCAAAACCAGTGAGGTGTTGGAAAATGGGGACACCCGGGCTGTACTTTGAAAATAGGCCTGACAAGTTTTGCTGATGGGTTGGGTGTGTGGTGTGAGAGAAAGATGATTAAATCTGACACCCAGGGTTTGACTGAAGTAACTGAAAGAATGGAGCTGCCACCTGCTCAGATGAGAAGGACGGCAAGTAAAGCAGGTTTGGAGAGAACATTGGAAACCTAGATTTGGAAATGATGTGCCTATTAGGCAACCAGGTGGAGATACTGAGAGATGCTGAGTAGGCAGTAGGATGTAGTAGTGCCACGGCTGCAGTTATAACTATTGTGTGTGGAGGGTGACATTAGAATACAATGAGTAAGGCCTCAAGGCTAAATGAGATGAATGAGAAAATGTGTACAAACAGAAATAGATGTCCAAGGATTGAATTCTGCATCATGCTAAGATTTAGCGGGCAGAAGCTGAGCAACCACGTACAGGGATTTGAGAACTTGTGGCCAGAAAGGCAGGAGAAAAACCAAGAGTGATATCCTTGAAGCCAAGAGGAGAAAAGCGTATCAAAAAGAAAGAATGGGCCCTGGCCGGTTGGCTCAGTGGTAGAGCGTCGGCCTGGCATGCAGAAGTCCCGGGTTCGATTTCCGGCCAGGGCACACAGGAGAAGCGCCCATCTGCTTCTCCACCCCTCCCCCTCTCCTTCCTCTCTGTCTCTCTCTTCCCCTCCCGCAGCCAAGGCTCCACTGAGCAAAGATGGCCCCGGCGCTGGGGATGGCTCCTCGGCCTCTGCCCCAGGCGCTAGAGTGGCTCTGGTCGTGACAGAGCGATGCCCCGGAGGGGCAGAGCATCGCCCCCTGGTGGGCGTGCCGGGTGGATCCCGGTTGGGCGCATGCGGGAGTCTGTCTGACTGTCTCTCCCGGTTTCCGGCTTCAGAAAAATACAGGGGAAAAAAAAAAGAAAGAAAGAATGATCGATTCTCTCATATACTGCTGATAAGGAAAGCAAGATCATTGGCTATAACAATAGAGAAGTCACTGGTGACCTTGATAAGAAACAGCTTTGGTGAATTAAGGGGAGAAAAGCCTGACTGGCATGGGCTCATCAGTGAAGAGAAAAAGAGCAGCAGAAAGCAGAGACTTTAACACCTCTTAAACAGAATTGTGCTATCCAAAGCAGGCCCACTGTGAATAAAAGCCAGGCCCCCAGGGAATCTGTGAATGGAATTCAGAGAGCTCATAAATTTAGACAGGAAAAGGATTACATCTTAATTTTCACTACTTTCTAGATAACCTAATATTTTCTTTAATTATTAATATATAATCAGTGTCTATTTCTTTGTCATCAATAGAAATTATGGATATTTCCATATCTCAATGTAATTGTTACAGATAACTCAAAACATCATGATCATCACTAGTTCAAATTTATAGTAATAATCAGACCCATCACTAGCTCTCGCATGACTGATCTTCTGCTGTACAAGTAAGTGCTCATGCACCTGTGGCTGGCCAAGGCGCAGCGGATGTGCCGGAAGTCACTGAGCTGTTGGGTGGTGAAGGTACGTATCCTCACAGTGCTGCCCCAGACATCTCTGCAGCGTCCCAGTGCTCCCTTTCTATGTTGATCAACACATGAAAACAGATGAGTGATTTTAAAGGTTCTGAAATAGACTTTTTTTTTAATTGGTTGATTTCTTAGAGAGATAGAGGAAGGAAGGGAGAGTGAGGGAAACCTAGACGTGTTGTTTCACTTATTTAGGCACTCACTGGTTGATTTTTGTATGTGCCCTGATTGGGGTCGAACCCGCAACCTTGGTGTGTTGGGTATCGGGACAATGCTCCAACCAACTGAGCTACCTGGCCAGAGGTGGGTGATGAGTTTCATTGTTTACATTTTACAAAACTTGGCAGATCAACTACAGACTCTTAACTCTCATAAGATTGCACACTTTGTAACAAGGGTAGGAGCAGAAGCTATGACTGGCTGAAGAGAACCTATGCAGCAATATGTCTTTAAAAATTTTTAACTTTAGTTTGTCTATATTTCCAATGTGTTATTTAATGCATTAAGAAAGAATAAAATGTTACCACATCACAACAGTTGAAAGCTATTTTGATAACTGTATTCGTATATAACTTCTTTTGCAACCCTACGTTTTATTTTAGGCATTTAAAATCATTATTCTGAGAAGTCCACAGTCTTCATCACATCACTAACGGTATTCCTGACACACAAAAAGGTAAGGATGCCTGCTGAGAATGGAAGAGAGACGTGCATAACAGGAGGAGGAAGAAGCATCAACAGAGGACATTTAACATGGGAGAAACAAAAAGATAACTGTAACGGGTAAGAATGATTCAGTAGCGAGGGGAGAAATGATGATGTAGGAAGGAATAGGGAGAATTAGTAAAGCAATGCTTGAGTAGGCGGAGGCGGGGTGGGGCTGGGGGGAGGATCTAATGCACAAGTGGAGGGGCTGGCCTAAGATAGGGCCATCTTCACACAGTGACAGAAGGCAAAGGGCATGTGCAGAATAGCAAGTAGGTGGGAAGGTGCTGATGAGACCCTAGGCAGTTCTCTTCTGATTACTCCTATCTTCTCATTAAAATAAAAAGCAAAGCCATCAGCTGAGTGTGAGGATACAAGAGGCGGTGCTAGAGGTTAGAGGAGAGAGCAGAGGGTATGAATGACATGGTCCTTCATGAGAGTGAGTGGGAGAGCAAATGGGCAAGTGAAATGTGGAGTGACTGGGGAGAGGTACTGGGACTGAGTTAATGATCACAAATTCCAAGTGGGTCAGCGTGATGTGCGCTTTACTCTAACCCTGTCCAGCTGCAGTGCAGGGGCTGGGTAGGTGGAGGGTTGGCTACAACCAGGGTTGTGCAAATGAAGAAAAAGCAAGAGAATGGCCAGATTGCTGACAGTAGCCAATGGAGGAAAACAAGTACCCGTATACAAAAGAGGCATGACCGACCAGATTCATTTTCCCTTTCTGCTTTTCCATGTCTCCTGCATTTATGGGAGTCAAACAAGAGAGAAAGCAAAATCATCAGGCCGGCGGTCACAGGAGCAGAAGCTGGAAGGCTGGAGAGTGGAGAGGCATAGGGGCTGTGTGTAAGTCCAAGTGACCAGAATCCAGGGTTTATATAAGGTAATAGAAGACTTAGTCAGATGAACAGTTGAGCATTAAAGCCAGGATCTATCAGCTCCTGCTGCTCCGGGCATGATCTGTTCAGAACCTGGAGCTGCTGTGGACTATAAGTGTATACAGCTACCTGGATAGAAGGGTATAAAAAGCTAATGAGAGCCATTTGTAACCTCATTTTTAAAAAAATACCTTTTTATTATTGAATGACTTTCAATTTACAAATATGAGCTTTTGACTTGCTTGATGCCCTCTTTAATTGCACTTTCTACATTTGGTGTTAAATTGTGGATATTTGAATCCTAGGTTAAATATAAGTGTCTGAATACCTATAATGTGACAGGACCAAAAGCAGCCCTGTGAAGGCCAGGACCACAGCTCTTATTCCTGTGCGCTAGGCTCTCCCTCTGTCCTTGGGAGGCTGTCCACAAATGCTCGGGCGTGAGGACTCTTCAGGGAGTAAGCCCTGAGTATACTCACCTGCTCCTTCCTCTTTGAGAAACTGAGTTGCTTAAGTAGTCAGAGAGGTAGCTGAAAACTCCAGTGTGGATTTATAATCTTTGCACTGTGTTTGGAAAATATTGTAATTCATAATTTTCCCAAAAAGGTAATATAGAGGGACTCATGATTCTATGTGAACTCAACAAATAGTTTCACCTTTTGTTTCTTTTTAGCAGTCTGGGTCTAGGCTGCACTCTTGGATATTCTGCTGAAGGTATTGCACCCCCCCCCCGAATTTCTGCTACCCACTGTCACTCCATCAAAAGGCTGACAAGCTACCAGAGTGCTTACCTCGCTCCATTCAGTGCTCCTGTTACTTATGGGAAGTCAAAGGTAGAGGGAGCCAACATGAGGGGATATCCTCCACCTGCCAGAGGAAAACTCCAGAAGTGAAATCACTGATGTGACTATATGTGTAACTTTTCTTGCACCACAATCAACAGTAAGGCATTAGTTGTTCCCTGTGATAGAGTGAATGTGCACGCGTGCACACACACGCTACTGAAACCTAACATTCATAAGCCTTACTATATGTAATGCTCTCTAGTAGGTTTCTATCCTGTTTTTATTTTATTTCTGATTATAAAAGTGCTAGTCATATTCTACTAAGTGGACTTAATGAACCACAAATGAGCTTCTGACCTACAGTTTGAAAATATTAAGTAGCCTATGTAAACTAGAAAACAAAAGGTATGATTGTCTTTGTTGTGTGATAGCACACAAATAACTTTATCAAAACAGAAAATAAATCTTCACAGTTGAAAGGAAGAGGCAACAATTACCATTTTTTGTAGGTGATATGATTGTATACCTAGAAACTTTAAGAGGATCAACTAAAAAACTATTATGAACAAGAATAAAATTGAGTAAATTGTTGGTTGCTATAGTAACATAAAAACCAACAGTCTTCCTTCACACAAATGATAACCTTTATACAAATTTTAAAAAAATTTTAGCACACTCATATATTATGCAACTATTAAAAAGAGATACAGCTCTCTATTGACTACGATGCAAAATTATCAATATAGCATAGCTCTATTTTCTCTAAAAATAACCCTCCAAAGGACAAGGTAAATTTGCACATAACTGAACAAGAAGCAATAAATAGAAAAATAGACATCAGGTTACTAATGCTGAATTTACTATTGGAGAAGATAAAAATGGAAGAAAGCTAAAAAGAGACGGCTAACTTGTGCTTTTATTGATCACTGAGTTGTACAATAAACACATATTACTTTTGCAGTTTTAAAATTATAAAATAAAGGGAGAAAACATTTAAAAAGAAAATAAAATAGGCCACTGACCAAGTATACAGCCTGAAAGAAAGAATCCATGTCGGCCTGACCAATCCTTTCATACCTGAAAGCTATACATGAGTATGAGTCCCAAATTCAGAAATATCTAACGCATGGCAGCCAGTAAACACAGTAAAGGACACTCACGAGTGGAGCCTGCAGTTATGAACAACACTAGAGAATGTGCATCCAGTGTGAGCTGAACAGTGTCCTCCCAAAAAGCTAGGTAGTGGTCCTACCCCCTCCTCCAGTAAATCAGAATGTGACCTTTTTTTTGTTTTTTGGCAATTTGGTCTTTACAGAGGTAATCAAATTAAAATAAAGTCATTAAAGTGGACCTCCAACCCAATAAGATTGTTGTCCTTATAAAAAGGGAAATTTGGACACAAAAGCAGACACATATAGAAGATGACGTGAGGAGACACAGGGAAAACGCCATGATGCTACTACAAGCCAAGGAACGTCTGAGGCTACCAAAACCAGAAAAAGGCAAGGAAGGATCTTTCCCTACAGGTTTTAGGGTGAGCATGGCCCTCCCGATACTTAAATTTCAGATTTCTAGCCTCCAGAACCATGAGACAATATATTTCTGTTGGTTTAAGCCACTCAACGTGTGGTACTTTGTTAAGGCAGCCCAAACAACTACCATAGCATCTAACAAGGTGAATGGAAAATCTCAACGTCTTGATGCTTGCCTTAGTACATATTTCACACAATTTGCTGTGCTATGAACAGGATTATATTCTCTGATCATTCTGCGGACATATGTATCACTTCAACAAGACAGGAAAGCACCTTGACCACAGCTTATTGTACAGCGATCGCTAATACTTTTGGTTATGTACTAAATATTAAACATCATGCTTTATATGTATTATTTTGTATAAAGCCCCACAATCCTTGAGGTTGTTATTGTTATTGTTATTATTGTTCCTTTTTTCCAGATAGAGAAACTTCAGCTCAAAAAAAGACTAAGCAATATACTCAAGAGCACAGGGTTAGAAGCCTGACCTCAAATCTGGGACCGAGAAACGCCAAGCCCACTCTTTGAACCGCTACATCCCAGTGCCTCTACTCAGGCTCCCCCACGGAGCGTGGCGCTGTGTTGAGTAAAAGATAGGCTTGTGACATTTGGGCTCTTTAATTAAGTTACAGTGACACTTGAAATCCAACTCTATAGATTTTGAGATTCTTTTTTAAATTATAGGGTCACCATTAAAAGAGGTTCTGTTGTTGTTGATGTTTTTAATTTATGGAGGAGATTACCAGGACAGTTATCCCTAATCCGCAGCAACCAAATGCATGAATTTCAGTTATCAAGTTGCTGTAGGAACTGATCTGGAATATGAAGCCCACAGTCTCATGCTACAGAATGTGAAGCTGGGCCTCTGGCCCTGAGGAGGACAATATTCTGAGGGTGTAGATTCATCGACTCCTTCTCTAAATAGAGTTAGCAGGTGACAGAGGAGGAAGGAACAGCTAAATCATAAATTTTGTAAGATGCAGAGAGGAAAAAAAATGTTTTCTACCCTTTAGGGAAAGAACAGTTGGTTTGTGGGTTGAACAACTGGAACGTGGGGTCACTGTCCCCAACCAGTGTGTTCATAGAGACACAAGAAAAAAATAGTGTTTCTTGTGTAGAACCAATAGCAGCATTCTCACTTCCTATGTCATGTCAACCTTGTAAGTTTGGGGAATGTAAAAATGGCCAAAGAAGTGAATGTGCTTGAAACCATGTCAATATAATAAACTAAAAGTTTTTTAAAAAGTGAGTGTGGACACTTGGTTAGATTTGGAGGCCAGAAGGCATTCAGGAGAGGCTATGTGTATGCATAGATATACATCAGTTGACACACAGGGGTCTGGAAGATTGAGGCGAGCCGAGTCTGGCAGTGTGCTTTCTCTTTTGTGAACCACGTAGTGGTTCGGATAGTGGGCTTCACAGCCACTGTCTCATTTACTGTGCCATACGTATTGTTATTCCCACTTTACAAAGGTTCAAAGACATAAAGAATTTAGAGTACTCAATATAAAACTCAATCAAAATCCAGATTTACTCTATGATAGCATGTTGCATAAAGAAATTCAAAAATATTTCTTGAAAGAGTGTTAATACATACTATAACTAAACATACACATCCACTATGAATATGCCAAATGTGTACATATTTTGCTCCATGTTTTCAAAGTAAAGCTGTTAGTGATACCCTTCTCTGTGTAGTTAACAGAGATCTCTGCCGTCCCAGAACTCACCTGGAACAGCATGGGTGGAGAAAAAATAAATATCTGTTGATTGGCTGACTAACAAAGGTAGAACTCTTAGAACCATCAGAGCTTCAAAATATTGCCTGCATTTGCATAGTATTATACTGTGTGAAACAAGGCTTCTTGTACAGATGGAAAGCAAGTGCTCAAACTGAAGAGATTAATTGAGAGGTTTAGAATCAGAGATGTTAGTGTAAATGCTTGGCTCTGCTATGTATCAGCTGTGCCTTTGGGTAGATGACTAATTCTCACACTTTCCACTTCTCCATTTGTAATGATGCGACTACTACTATATATGCACCCCGAAGAGCTTCTGGAGTGAAAGTGAGCTGATGCACCAGTGCACTCGGCATAGGGCTGAGTGGAAACGATCAGAGGGTCAATGCAGCATCTCTGAACATGTGCGATTTATGCGTGGATTTTGGGTTTGTGTAGAGTCCTATTTTAACATACAAATAGCTTAAATAAGACCTGGTTATTTGAACCTAGTGAAGCAAGCTGTGTCAGTATTGATAAACTTTTGAAAACAATCTTTATGGTAGTTATAGCACATCACCACAGCTGAATCAGACCGTGGGTGTCATCCACTGGACTTGAATGCAGATGCTGCACTCAAGAAAATTCAAATTGCTTTGTATTTATAACATCTCAATACAAATTATTATAAAGCATGATGCCAATATGGACATGAAAATTTGTTATATTTGAAGAAACAGTATTTATTAAACTGTTAAGTATTTATTTAGTCAACTAATATATCAACTTTTCAAAAAGGTTTCCCCTAAAAGAATATAAAATACTTAGAACTAAAGGGAGGTCTGGATTGCTTTCTGAAAGATTATTATTTTTCTTTTGCTATATATTATTTTGTATAAATAAATATACCCATTTTTCAATTTTCTAAACTAGTATGGCTCGAGTTTGCAGGTGCTGATGCATGCAGGAACGCTCAAGCCAACTCTGGAAAATGAGACAAAACAAACACACAAAACTATATCAGCTTTCCCTTAGATTCTCAAAGTTTGATCATTTGAGCAATACGGTCTATAATGATTTAAAGTTGTGAAATAGTGTGCAATTCCTGAGTTTTTCTGTGCTATTTGAAGCAAAAATGCAAACAGTCTTGCAGAGTGACCCAAGGAGTGGCAGTTCGAACAGCATGCAGTTACTAAGTAACCCTGGACTGACGAAGCCTGGGGGAGAGTCATGTTTAGGCCAGAGTGGACGCTCAGGGAGCGTCATGCATTCTGCTTCTACCCACTCCTTCAGGAATCTTAGCCAAAACCCTCAGCCAAAGAAGCAGGAAATGGGAGTCAGGCCACCAAAGAAATTTTGTGGAAATAACTTTGCTTAGATGGTTCCCATTACACAAAGACTGGTAAAAGGCTCTGGGTCCTATTGTGAAAAATGATTGTTAAAAATTACTTTTTTTTTTTTAATTAATTTATATATTTCAGAGACAGAGGGAGAGTCAGAGAAAGGGATAGACAGGGACAGACAGACAGGAACGGAGAGAGATGAGAAGCATCAATCATTAGTTTTTTGTTGCGACACCTTAGTTGTTCATTGGTTGCCCTCCCATATGTGCCCTGACCGCGGGCCTTCAGCAGACCGAGTGACCCCTTGCTCGCGACCTTGGGTCCAAGCTGGTGAGCTTTTGCCCAAACCAGATGAGCCTGCGCTCAAGCTGGTGACCTCGGGGTCTGGAACCTGGGTCCTTCCGCATCCCAGTCTGACACTCTATCCACTGCGCCACCGCCTGGTCAGGCTAAAAATGACTCTTGTTGTTTAATTTCAGCTCTGTGAATTAACGTGTGCTGCGCCTGGGATGCCCGGTGGTATTAGATTCTGCTCAACTGTGTATCAACCGCCTGGTGCAGGAATGGACAGCAGCCTTCCCGGGGGGCAGGGCTGACACGAGAGTGAGCGTCCCCTCCGCTCTTCACCTTTCTCTCTCAGGGACAGTGGTTGGAAAGGCCCCAGGGCCACCTCTTATTAGGGAAGGCGTCTATTACATCTTCAGGTATAAATCCGATTCTTTTCCTGCAAATTAATATGCTTTGATTTAACATGAACTGGAAGAATGGCCATTAAAAACCTCTAAAAGCTCTTCTACATTTCAAGATTATAAATGTTCTCTGGGCTCTCAAAACATAAATCACTGAAGATGCTTTAGTTGATTTATGGGGGTCATTTCATGAGAGTGCATTTGGCATCTCTTTATGTCTCACTGAATAAAGTTTTTTTTGTACAGACTGGAGGAGGTCTTGTCGGAGGAGACCTGTAGTCACGGAGAAGGCACAAATTAACATTCAGCCGAATTTCAGCAGTGAATGAATTCCATTCCACATGCATAGCTTCCTGTTTAGAAACCACCAGAATGGACACATTTCAGTAAATTCCTATCAGAGCAAGCCTTGTCAGTGGCTAGGTTAGATAATGACCAATATGCCAGGAAGGGTCTTTTTTCTTCCAACCCCTTTTCCCCCAACAAAAAGTCTCTTCCTGCCAGTATCAAGTTCTATCATTAGTGTTAGAGTTTTGCTTTATTTTGCCTTGATCATCCAGAACTTCCTGTGAAATGTGAAGACCTCTGGGAGGGGCGCTACATTAGCTTTTTTCAGTTGATAAATTATTTCCCAACAACCAAAAAGTTAGCTAAAAGCCTGGAGAGGAAAGAGAAGGGATCTGAGATGCCAGGGCCCCCAAAAGGAAAGAAACCCTTCTGAGTTTATTTCAACTTTCTATGTACTTTTGCATACTATGGAGAAAATAAACAGGATAGTTTGAAATGGTACCAAGTCAGAAGTCAGAATAAAAACTTGAAGGTCTTCTAAGGAACTAATAATTCATTATCTCTGCCTCTGTAGTCTGGGGAATGCTACGCCAGCGACCAGACATGGTCCCCTTTTCCATAGGCAATGGATATATGGGGACTTGCAGAATTTGCAGCAAACAATAGAATCTTATGTCATGGTGCCATATGTGATGACTGCTAAATGGCTAACTGATGTAATGATCTTTTTTTCCAAAGTCTGACTTTCAATTGACAAACACTTCATTTGACGGTTGGAGGATTTCAGAGAGAGGATCTAGGTCATCTGCCAGTTTAAACTTTGAATTCCATGTAAATAATAATGCTAGTGGGCTCCCGGTCTCTGCAGGACCATTCAGAGGGCTGGGGAACTTACCCATTCAATTTTCAGAAAGTTCTGAAATTTTATTTTCATGTTTTCTCAAAACCTGCTTCCCTGACACTTCTATTCGTGGGTTCTATTCCTATACCCTGAGTTCCTACAGACAAACTAGACATACACGACAGTTATTCAAATATCTGAAGACAGCCTTTTTGTACGAGAAATGGGAATAAACACACTGCCTTTGATTATAGAAATCTTAGCTCGTTCCTAGCAAATGTGAATTAATAATAAGGAGACTCAAAGTCTTGTCCGAGGTTCGCTCTCAAAGAACACAAATGCACTAACATGGCCTCCTGGACAAGCTTGTCAACTTTGTCAGCAGACACAGACAGACAGAAGGTACCTTAGCCTCTCCAAAAGATATTGGCAGCCTATTCAAAGCATTCTTAACGGTTCATTTCTTTTTTTCATTGCTATACGTTTGCATCTTCTTTTAAGAAAGATCCTAAGATAGAGCATTTTGAAATCTTGGACCCAAATAACTAGCCTCTGACTGGTTATATAAAACCTTCCCCAATCAGAGTTTCTACTTCTCACCTATGTCCTTCCTGGAGGGTGTTATGCCAGAGTGAAGAGGTGGGTTAGGCGGGAATGGAATCTGCTCCCTTGCAGACGGATGGGCACAGGGTATCACTGATTGGCACTTAGAAACTCATCCACTTTTACTTTTACTTTGGGTTGGATTTCTGTACGTAAGACCTTTCCTGTCGTTTCAGAGCTTTTATCTGGATGTCAGAACGTCGGTGAGATAAAAAGATTTTTAAAAAGAACTCTGAAGCATGAGCAGCGTTGAACTATCGCTCTTCTTCTCCCTCACACAGAATAAAGAGCAAGCTGGATTTCTTTCTGCATTTGGAGGATCTGGGAGAAGAGACAGTAACACAGCTGTAAACACAGCCGCAGAGGTCCAACACTGTGGTAAAAACCATAGAAGGAGTCAGATTAGAGCTGGCAATGTTTTCTGTGACAGGAGAGCTGGACAGGCAGCTGGGACACTTAGATGTTTCTCAGCTCGGCTTTGAGATCTTCACGCTCTCCTTAGACTTATTTCTCGGTCTATAAAGTAACATAAAACTTTCCCAGATTATTCCTAAGAAAAACTTGTTTGTAGAAAATTGAAAAAAAACAACAACAAAAAAAACCTAGCATATAAGAAATGATGACATCAGATCACTTATAACAAAATGGTGGGATCTTGATAACATTATACAGAGTGAAATAAGAAAATCAGAAAAAAACAAGAACTGCAGGACTCCATACATTGGTGGGACATAAAAACGAGACTAAGAGACATGGACAAGAGTGTGGTGGTTACAGGGGGTGGGGGGAGGGAAGGAGGGAGGGGGAGTGGGGGAGGGGCACAAAGAAAACTAGATAGAAGGTGACAGAGGACAATCTGACTTTGGGTGATGGGTATGCAACATAATTGAATGACAAGATAACCTGGACAGGTTTTCTTTGAATATATGTACCCTGATTTATTGATGTCACCCATTAAAATAAAAATTTATATATAAAAAACCCCCAAACAACCTAGCATATACTGTTTCAAAAAAGTAACTGTTTTTCTTTTCTTTTCTTTTTTCCGCCCTTCCTGTTGGAGCCTTGTCCTCAGCAGCATCCCCAGGGCCCGGGGGGGCGGGGACTGGCAGCGAGAGAACGGGAGCCTGTGCTTAGTATGACTTCCAAAATAGATGAGAAGACAAAACAAAAACCTGACATGAGAAACAACAGCCTGGAAAGCCAAAACGCTTATTTCAAAGTAGTGGGTTTGGCTGGGAGAAGGAAGTGCCCTTGAGAATCAAAGGGGAGAGCTTCAGGGAGGAGGCCAGAGGGCGCCAGATGGTTACCTGGGTTTTGAAGGTAGAAAGAAAGGATGAGTAACACGGGGCCTGAGCTTAGAGGGGGTAGTGCAGGGGACCTAGGACCAGGGGCTCAGGTCCAAGGGCCCCCCGGAAATAAATGGAGATGGCTCAGGACTCTCCTTGAACAAATACAAAGTATGGAAGCCTCCATGCAAAGCATCATCCACTACCTTCTATGGGGTCACCGTGGGTCCCTCAGCCTGCACTCTGCTCCCCGGCAGGCGAGGGACGGCCCATCCCATGGCACCTGGCCTGGGGGCCAGCCAACCACAGGGACCATCTGCAGCCCCACAGTCTGGGAGCCCCTGCCACCTGTCACCCTCTTCTCACTGACCCCGGGCACTTGCCAGCAGGCTCGCCACCAAAAACATCGATAGGCCTGGACAATGGTGACAACGGTGAAATTCTCCCTGTTAGAACAGTTCTTGGTGAAAGAAAAAAGATATTATACAAATGTAAAGATTTAAGAAGCAAATACGGGGGAAAAAATCTTTTATTTCACTCAATTCATTTCTTCAAGTAAAAAAGCTTTGCTTCTTAGATAGTGTTGGCTGACAATTATACCAATTTTTGTATCAAATAACCTGTCATACCCCTAAACAATATTCTTGTTAGTTCTGAAATAGGTCCAACAACAACAAAAAATTGTTCCAGCCTAATCAAATGTGCCCAAGTAAGGATTCCTAATTTATCGACATGGTTGGCAGTGTTAACGCTGACAAATGTTCATAAGCAAAAAGCATATTAATAAGCAAAGGAGTCCAGTTTTTTTCTAGGAGGAATGGTTCTTTCCGGTTAATGTGACATCTATAAACAGATTTTTTTTTTTTAGTCAGAGAGAGGGATAGATAGGGACAGACAGACAGGAACGGAGAGAGATGAGAAGCATCAATCATCAGTTTTTTGTTGCAGCTCCTTAGTTGTTCACTGATTGCTTTCTCATATGTGCCTTGACTGCGGGCCTCAGCAGACCGAGTAACCCCTTGCTCGAGCCAGCAACTTTGGGTCCAAGCTGGTGAGCTTTGCTCAAACCAGATGAGCCCGCACTCAAGCTGGCAACCTCGGGGTCTCGAACCTGGGTCCTCCACATCCCAGTCCGACACTCTTATCAACTGTGCCACGGCCTGGTCAGGCTATAAACAGATATTGTTCTGAGTCCTTACTCTACACATGTGAGATGCGAAGCACAAAGTGCTGACTTCCAGCCATACAGTATGACATGGGGGCCTTCTAAAACCTCAGGAATCTTTCCAGGCCCTGGTCGGATAGCTTGGTCAGTTAAGAGCGTCATCCCAGTACACCAAGGTTGTGAGTTCTATCCCCAGGCAGGGCACATGCAAGAGTCAACCAGTGAATGTTTGATGGAACAAGTCAATGCTTCTCCCTCTCAAATCAATTTAAAAAAAATCTCTCCAAAAAGAAGCCTGTGAATTTGAGTAGGATTTAGGTGGAAAGTGGCGCCAGCAGAGAGAAACGGCGGGAACTTAGGTGGAAAGGCGTTAGTGCTCAGGGAGTAGAAAGTGTCAGCTAAACTACTTTTCCAAAACAGAATTCTAGAATAAGAGGCCAGATTGGTGACCACTAACTTCTTCTGACTTGGGGCAACTCTGAGTGCTGGGAGTGTCTGGGGCATCTGAAACTTGGGGGGCACAGGCTGGATTTTAGGTCTCTCAGAGTCAGCATTTATTAACTGGTGGGCTTCAGGCAAGGTATTTATTCTACCTGCACTCCAATTTCTTCTTCTGCAAGGTGGGTGCAACACTGCCTAGCACCTAACCCTGAATCCCTGGGTGGAAATCCTTTGTCAACTATAAAGTATTAAAGAAGACAAGACAGAGTTACGTAGTATTAATAATTTAACTCAAGGATAAAGTAACTTTGCCAAATGCTTTTGCTTCTAATGGTGGCATTATTATAAAGGATCTTAGGAGAGAGATGTGCAAATGAATTTCATTATTGTCCCCATAGCTGTGGTGCTTTTCTTTTGGGCAGTCAAAATGGATGAGGAGGGCAGCTGGAGCAGTCTTTTTCCAAATAACCCCTGGCCTGGTTTGGTTCATTTGATATATTTCCTTGGAAGTATTAAACAGAAATCTACTTTCCAAGTGCTACTTGCTCATGCAGAAGAATTGTCTCTTAAATAACAGCACAAAAGAGTCTAATATCATATTTTCAGAACAAAGTTTTCTTTAGTCCACAACTTAGAGTTTCTAAAAATAAGACACTGGTTATGTTTATAAATCCATCTCAAAGCATCTGAGTAATTAGCCATTAGTCACAGCATGCTCACGGAGGAAACTGATGGATTATTACATCAGGTTATTATTAGCAAATGCCTATTTGAGCATTTCTGTATGTCCAGTTTTGTGCCATGCATTGTGTGGGAGTTTTAAAAAAAATTGTTAAGCACCTACTGTTCACTTTAAAGTGGTTCATTTTATGTTATGTGATTTTACCTCAATAAAAAAGGGAGTGATTGTTAGACTGGCAGCTCCCCTCAAGAAACTTATGGTTATGGTCAGATCAAGGTGAAGACTAACCTTCACACATCCAGTAAATACTTCTCAACTGTGTGCTTCATCCTGGATACCCAAGTAATACACCAGGCTCCTTAAGATTAGGGGCTAAATTGTGTTATGTAGCAAATACGAATGCCTGAAATCAATGGAGACAAGATGAGTGCTGGCTTCTTGGAGCAGGTAGAAGTGTTCTGGCATAAAAGAGTACTAAAAGTATAAGGAAAAAGGTGAAAAAAAAGAGCTTTGACACAGAAAGAATCATTTTTAAAAAGCATGGCATGAATGCTGGACAGTAAGTGGATTGATGCTCTTCTTTTTCCTTATGACTACCAGAAACATTATGTGGAATTCATGTAGCCATTTAACAAAGTTATTCACAAGATGAAAAAATACAAACTGTGGAATAGTTAGATGGATTCACAAGTGCCCGAACAATCATAAGATGATTGGTAATGTGTCAAATACCAGGCAGTAAGAGGGTTTCTAGTACTGCGTTGCTGGTTCCAAAATGTGTCCTGCCCCAAATGTCATCATCAGAAACTTGGTTAAAGACAAATAGCACTGATGATCAAATTTACACTTGACATGACATTTGGAGAGAAAGTTCATACATTAGATAACAGATAAAAAAATCCATAAAGAATTCTTCTGGTTGAAATAATGGCCAGATTGAACATGATGAAATTTAATCTAGAAAAATACAGTTATTTCTGGGAGGATAAAAGCTACCCAAGTACAGTTATGAGAGCCATGACCTAAAAGTAGTGTAAACAGGCCTGATCAGGCAGTGGCACAGTGGATAGAGCGGCAACCTGGGATGCTGAGGACCCAGTTTCGAAAAACCAAGGTCACCATCTCAAGCATGGGCTATTGGGATTGAGTGCGGGCTCGCCACCTTGAGAGTGGGGTCACTGGCTTGAGCATGGGGTCGTAGACATGACCCCATGGTTGCTGGTGTGAGCCCAAAGGTCACTGGAGTCCCCCAGTCAAGGCACATAGGAGAAAGCAATCAAAGAACAACTAAAGTGCTGCAACTACAAGTTGCTTCTCATCTCTCTCTCACTGTCTCTGTGTCTCACAAAAATATATATATATATTATAGATAATATATATATATATATTGCAAATAATAATTAAAAGGGACTGACCAGCAGTGGCACAGTAGATAGAGTGTCAACCTGGGATGCTGAGGTCCCAGGTTTGAGACCCTGCAGTCACTGGCTTGAGCTCCAAGTTGAGCACAGGGTTGCTGGCCTAAGCGTGGGATCATTAACATGATCCCGTGGTTGCTGGCTTGAACCCAAAGATCACTGGTTTGAAGCCCAAAGGTTGCCAGCCTGAGCAAGGGGTCACTGGCTGAGCTGGAGCCCCCTGGTCAAGGCACAAATGAGAAAGCAATCAATGAACAACTAAGGTGCTGCAACTATGAGTTGATGCTTCTTATCCCTCTCCTTTACTGTCGCTCTCTCTCTCTCAAAAAAAAAAAAAAATTTAACGGGGTTGTGATTGTAGTTCTCTATAAAGTTACCACTAACCACGTCAGCACGAGGCTCAGTTCCAGGTGCCCCAGGGTAGGAGCGGCAGTGTGGACCAGCTGGGCCTCCAGAGACAAACAGGAGAGTTAGGGATTCGTGAGGGTCATTTGAAAAAACTGGTCACGAATCATTTGGGGACAATAACATGTGGTAACCATGAACAATATTTAAAGGCTAGCAGATGAAAACAGGGCAAAATTAAAGCTAACGGAGAATTATTACTGAGACTGATTTTTCTGATTTTACCTATAATCGAGAAAGGGTTTTCTGGCAACTAAATTGTGTGAAAAGGGTATGTGCTTCCGGAAGTTGCCTGTCACTAATGCTATTAAAACTCTTCCTGAGTGACAGCCTGCGTGAGATATCGATCAACAAACAGATACGGGATTAGGCTATCTAAGGTCCTTTTCAGTGATGAGTACCTATGACTGAAAGAGATTTATAATGTAGTAGAGGTCAAAGGGTTCTTCAGGTCTAAGCTGGAGGACAAAAGAGAGTCAAATATTAAGCAGGAGAGAGACCTGATAAAAGTGGTATCTGAAGACAGTCCTAGCAGGAGAATATGTAATGGAAAGAAGAAGAAAGATTGAAACCCAGGAAGTCAGAAATGGGGCTGTGGGAGTGATCCAGTTATGAAGCAACCGGGTCTGATTGGGTCCATATTAGTAAGAATGAGATCCCTGGCTGGTTGGCTCAGTGGTAGAGCATTGGCCCAACGTGTAGATGTCCCAGGTCTGATTCCCAGTCAGGGCACACAGGGGAAGCACCCATCTGCTTCTCCACCCTTTCCCCCTCTCGCTTATCTCCCTCCCTCTCTCTATTCTCCTCCCCGCCTGCAGCCAAGGCTCAATTAGAGCGAGTTGGCCCGGGTGCCGAGGATGACTCTGTGGCCTTCCCCTCAGGCGCTAGAATGGCTCCACTTGCAATAGAAAAACACCCCAGATGGGCTGAGCATCGCTCCCTAGTGGGCACTGGGATGCCAGGCAGATCCTGGTCAGGCGCATGTGGGAGTCTGTCTCTCTGCCTCCCCTCCTCTCACTTAAAAAAAAAAAAAAGAATGATAAAGAATTAGCATAACACACAGTACAAGGAAAGCTGTCAGGGTTTAGTCATTATCTACTTCTGGGAGATGGAATAAAGGCGTAGGCTTACTTGGGGTACTGGAACTGAAATGATAACAAGGTACTCAAGTGGAAACACCTGGGAGGCAATTGGAGCTGTGGTACTAGAGATTGGAAGATAAATCTGAGATAAAGATTTAAGATTTATTGCAATTAAGATGATGGTTGAAGATGTGAAATAGAGGAGCTCTTCAATGAAAAAGAATAAGAGAAAAAAAATCAAAGCCTAAAATAAATCTTAGGAAAGAGCAGGTGTCAGGGATTCTGAGAGGGAAGAGAAGACAGCAAAGGTGAGGTAGGAGGGATCAAAGGGGCAGAGAGCCCTGGACAGTGTGTGTCCAGGATGGGCAGCAGCTGTGCCAGACAGCTGCTTTCCGGGTCCAAGGTCCAAACTCACCAATACTGGGAGGAGCAATTTATGGTGGAAGAGCCACCCATTTATCAGTGGAATAGCTCTGCTCTCCACAGAATTTTCCTCTGCTATAATCATTTCATGTTATAGGGATGTAAGTGCCAGTTAGACACACACCTACACACTCAACAGCAACAACCCAAAGTCTGAGTGATGGCTCTGGGAACCTCAGCATAGCAAGGTGAGCCCAGGTTAAACCATACCACATGCCCCACTGAACGGAACCATTTTATCACGTTACTGTACAGAACTGCCAGCTGAAGAAGTTTTTGAATCATCTTTTCCCTATGAGGCAAACCAGTCACGGAACCAAGCCCTGAAGTAGGAAGTTCTGCCTTCCAGAGTGTTATGGATTAAGTTGAGTTCCCGCAAAATTCATATGTTGAAGCATAGTACAACTGCATTTGGGGATAAGGCATTACAGGAGGTAATAAAGGTTAAATGAGGTCGTAAGAGTAGAGCCCTAATCCAATAGGACTGATGTCCTTAAAAGAAAAAGGAAGAGACACCCAGAAGACAGACAGAGAGAGGAAAGGTCATGTAAGGACACAGTGAGAAGGAAGCCCTTTGCAAGCCAGGGAAGCGAGTCCTCACAAGAAACCAAACCTGTCAGCACCTTGATCATGAACTTTCATCCTCCAACACTGTAAGAAAATAAATTTCTGTTGTATAAGGTATCCGATCTGTGGTGTTTGGTTATGGAAGGCAGCAGACTAACACACAGATAACGGAGCTCTTGTACAGCTCCCTGGTCAGTAACGTGGGTACTGTTTTATATCTTCGCCCAGTGTCTCAGTCACCCACTGGGACGCAGTTCAATATTTATTGGAAGCTCAACTAACAGAGAAACCCAGACTGCAAACACTGAATTTTTCTGCAAAGAAATTTTCTGCAGGTGCCTCAATGTATTTGTTTGTTAAAATGATTTCCCAATTTTCCCACAAAAGTGAAAGTTCATAAGTTCATCAAGAGGAAAGTCACAAGGGATAAGAAAAAATACTTAGGGTTTTTTCTGTTTTATTTTTTATTTTTCCAAAGTTAGAAGTGGAGAGGCAGACAGACTCACGCATGTGCCTGACTGGGATCCACCCAGCATGCCCACCAGGGGGCGATGCTCGGCCCATCTGGGGCATTGCTCTGTTGTGGATGGAGTCATTCTAGTGCCTGAGGAGGAGGCCATAGAGCCATCCTCAGTGCCCAGGCCAACTTTGCTCCAATGGAGCCTTGGCTGTGGGAGGGGAAAAGAGAGATAGAGAGGAAGGAGAGGGGGAGGGGTGGAGAAGCAGATGGGCGCTTCTCCTGTGAGTCGCGATCGAGGCTGACCCTCTACCGCTGAGCCAACCGGCCAGGGCCAAATACTCAGGTTTTGAAGACAATTTTATCCCAGGACCATCTCTTACAGCGTGGCCTTACATAAAGGTAGAACAGGCAGGCACATGGCTAACTTACGGAATTCCAGTAAGCCTGTTCTCCTGCATGAACGTGTGCAAGTGTGTCTGTAGCTCAGTTCACCCATCTACAAAATGGGGATAATGATCATACATAGCCATAGGGCTGCTGAGAGAAATAACCGAGTTAATATAATATATGTAAAGAAGTTAGAACCTAGCACAGAGCACCATAAGTAATAGCTATTACTGTACTCTTGCTATTGCAGCTGCTGTTGTTGTCATTATTATTAAACAGCTCCCCAGTCAAGCTTCGGTGACCAATCTTTTGCCTGGGACTGGAGTATTTCCCAGGATGCAAAGCAGTCCCAGGCAAACCTGGATGGGGCCATGCTAAGGGTTTCACTTTCCTAATCATTCTCTTCACTGAAGGTTGTTACTGAGATGCAAATGTTATCGAGAGAATGGTTGTGTTGGTTTAAAAAACCATTAGCATTCCCAAATGCCTTACATTAGATCATTAATTTAGCTAGCAAAATTCTGAGAACACGCGCCACATGACATAAGTTCGGATGAGTAATCAGCAGTCAGAAAAAGATCAGAGATTCCGAGTGTGTCCTGACCAGCCCAGCGCTCAGGAGGGCAGTATTAGGCTGAAGGGGGAAGGAGGGCCAGCAGGGCCAGCAGGGAGGAGAGCCAGAAGGAAGAAACGGCAGGCCCGGAGATAAGCTATCTCCCCCACACTATTCCAGCAGAAGCCATCCTTAGGTGAAGGGCACTCTACCAGAGTTGTAAGGATTTCCGCCATAGATCCTTAGAGAAGTGACATATGAATCTGAAGGACCATGGCAATTCTGGGTCCCTCAGAAAAGAAAATCCAAGTAAATCCTGGTGCCCTGTGCCACAAATCCCAGTGTGGCATATGCTCACATCCTGACATTTGATTTCAGTCCAACAGATGAAAAGCATTCTGTGTGTGGCCAACGTGAAGAAAAGAGCAGTCGTCAGAAAGGGCCCCCAGCTGAAAAGAACGAATTAGATCAGGTTTCCAGAAGAGGCTTCTGCAGATGATTCCTAGTGAGTCGTGTCACCCTGGCCCACGGGGTCTCCTAGGTGAGACCACAAGGAAGGAGCTTCGTGAATGTGTCAAGAGGAGATGTCAGGGGCCTGCACTTCAGGATATGCTGCTCTGACTGCCTGCAAGGCACTTCAGTGTACAAAGAGTCACCTGGGTGCTTGTGAGAGACAGTACTCTTTGCTTCCCCTGGTTGATTCTGAATGGGGTTCCAGGCACTACGTTCCTAACCACCTGGCCAGCTGATTCTACTGCCGTGGCCTGTGGACCAGAGGGGTTCTGGATCACACATAGACTAAACCAATTAGAGACGGTTATTGAGTGACATGAAAATGTCTACACACTTTCCAAAGGGGCTTTGGAAACATGTACTGCAGGGCTCCCTTTGTAAGGAGAAGGTTCTTTGATTTGCAAAGAGCTGTGAGGTCTTCTGGCTCTGGCAGCAGGGGCTTCTAACTGGGAGCGAGGATCACCAGAAGCACTCACCTTTCCAGCCTGCCCAGCACTCTCCGCAGGCACCTGCCCCAACAGAGCCCAGCGGAGAGACAGGGAGAGCAGATTGAATCAGGCTGTGAGGACGCCAGTTTCTTGGCTGAATAGTGCCTGGTGTACAGAAACAAGCAGCAGTCGCTTCCAAAAGGGAAGAAAAGGCCACTGAGAGAACACAGAGCAGTATGCTGAGGAAGGAGTCTTTCTCAGGCTAGGGCTGCCGGAGGCAGGTGAGCACACCCTGACGCTGTGTTTAGAGCTCACACCTGGAGCAGACCAATGACTCACTCAGAGGCTGGCTTGGGCTTTCCGGTTTTGACATGCAAAACGGCAATGTGGCTTTGAATGATAGTGTCATCAGTGCATTTATCGCATTTAGGTTGGCTGCTTAAAAATCCCTTACAAGAAACTAGAAATGAACCTGGTGTCATTTCTCTATAAAGACCTGAATTTAAAAAGCCTCCTAACCCCATGCCAGCATTTCCTACATGAGACTTCCCTGTTTAGCTACAGAGCAGAAGGCAGTGGCATCACCTAGCAGCGGCATGCAAAGTGCAGATTGTATAATGTGTGCCACGTAAGCAGAAGGCAGGCGCTCAGGCCGGGAAGCCGTGCCCATTGCTGTCTCCAGTGTCCCTTCCTGTGCTCTGACCCGGAGGTCCCCTAAACAGATTAAGAGTGATGGGACTAATGGAGGCAGCTATTCCTGCCAAGTGTCTTACACTCAGGGATTCGGAAAAGAGTCCTGCTGCTGCTGGTCACAGTGCAGAATGTACACAGAATGGGTGGAGTGGGATGGGGTCAGGGCGTTCATCCCAAGACTCAAAGCCCTTCACTTCACTCCTTCAGTCTTTCTCTATCACTCTAATATGCCAGCATAGGTTTAAGGTATTAAGTTTGAATTGTGGAATAATTTTTTGAAGCCAGGCATCACTGGCTTAGATAAACCCAGCCTTCCTAGGCTCCATTCATTCCCAAACCTCTTTTTCCACTCCTCTTTATATATATATATATATATATATATATATATATATATATATATATATATATATATATATATATATATATATTTGTTGGCTGTTCTTTGCCTCTCTGATTTATTCTTCTTTCTTCTCTTCATGTCCTCCTCACCCTCTCAGAGATTCTTTCTCCCTCAGTTGCCCTTTTGTCTTCCTTTCCCCCCTTTCTTTCATTCAACTAACATCCTTTAATACTTACTACCTGTCCGAGAGTAGAAAAACAAAATAAAAGTGTCAACCTGACCAAAAAGGGATGCCACTCATTCACTTAACACCTTTAAAAAATTTTTATTTATTTTAGAGAAAGAAGAAGGCAGGGGGGAGAGAAACATCGATTTGTTGTTGTTCCACTTATTTATGCATTCATTGGTTCAATCTCGTATGTGCCTTGACCAGAGATCAAACCTGCAATCTTGGTGTATCAGGATGATGCTCTAATCAGCTGAGCTACCCGGCCAGGGCTCTTCGTCAACACCTATTTTAAGAGCTCCTTTGTGTCAAGCACCGCTGCCGGGTTTTGAGACACACAATTAACTAAACCGAGTAAAGATCCCTGTTCTCGTAGAGCCTAGTAAAAGACAGAAGTAATGAAAGTGCAGGGGAGTGTATCCGAAGTTCAGACTGAGTCATGGGAGATGTCTGGCACAATCTGGTGTTTGAGCGAAGACCGGAAGAGAGGCAACAGGCTGTGGGTAAAGGGAAGAACAAGAGCACAGGCCAGAAGTTATGTAAAAGCATGACCCTCTTGGGGACCTACACGTAGGTGATGTGGTCCAACTGTGAGGATGCTTATGGGAGAGAAAGAGGAGCTAACACTAATGATCCCAGCAAGGGCCAACGCGTCAAGGTCGCATGTTCCAAAGAAGGGAAGCTGCCGTGTACTCTGCAGGCCGTGGTGACCACTGAAGAATATAAAGAGGTCAGTAATAAGATGAGATCAGCATTAAAAAACAATAATAATTCTAAGAGCAAACCATTCCGAAGGGGAGAACTGAAAAGGCGCAATGGCGGGGGCAGACCCACCACGACAGAGGTTATCCCAGCAATCCCAGCGGGAGGTGAACGAGAGACAGGGGGATCTCTGCTCACGTGCATATACAGCCATACTTGCACTCCTCCATGTTGGGCTCTAGAGGACATCCGAATATAATTTCCAGTCTTATTCCCACATGAGTCAACTTTGTGCAGAGACTGGGTCATATGTCCTTTCTTGTTCTCATGCTGTTTGCCCTCAAGTTCTACTCAAAACTAATGACCCTTGCTTTAGCCCCCATCAAAAACAAGTTTGTGGTTCCTCAAAAAGTTCAACAAAGTAACCATATGACCCAGCAATTTCACTCCTAGGTATATAGCACAAAGAACTGAAAACAGGTGCTATTCAAATAACTAGTTATACAAAAAGTGTTGCAGACAGCAAAAGGTGGAAAGGGTCCAAATGTCTATCAATGGGCAAATGCAGCATAGTCGTGTAATGGAATATTATTTAGCCATAAAAATGAAGTGCTGATACAAACTACAATATGAATGCATCTTGAAAACATTATGCTAAGTGAAAGAAGCCACACACAGAAGGTCACAGATTGTATGCTTCCATTTGTATGAAATAGGAGACTAGGTAAATCCACTGACATAGAAAGCAGACTGGTGGACACCCAGGGTGGGAGCAAATGGGGGTAAGGGCATAGTAACTGCTTAAAGGGCATGGGCTTATTCTGGAGTCATGAAAATGTTTTAAAACTAAACAGAGGTTGTGGTTGTACAACATGATGAATGTACTAAATGCAATGGAAATGTTCACTTTAACATGGTTAATTATATAGTATCTGAAATTCACCTCAATTAAAAAAAATTTTTTAAACCTAACACCATAATTTCACTGTTCTGTTTCTCCAACCCTCTCCCCTGATAATCTCCTGATGGCTGGAGTGTTGCAAGGCTGGAGCTGACCAGGGCATGACCCCCTTGCCACCCAGTGCTGCCACCCAGCCACAGAGGACCACATCTTTCATTTTCTCTTAGGGATGCCGAGAGAAGCCAGCAGAATCAGGGAGGTCAGCGTGAACGGGTTTCAGTTTGTTCCACTGAGTGGTGGAAGGAGAGACACCATAAATCAGGGTAACGAGATGAGATTCTCACAGAAGAAAGCCTAGGTCCCATTGCAGTAGCAAGTGCAAAAGGCTGCAGTAAAAGGACCCCGAGAGAGGCTTGCAGACCGCGGCGCCTGGCTTCTGCCACGGCGGTGCCTCTGTGTCTTCCTAATGAGAATGACTGATGAGGAAGCTGGAGAGCTGTGCACCAGGAAGCCGATTACAGCCCGCTCCCCGCCTTTGAGAAGGAGACATTCTGAGAGGCTCATCTAGTAAACAAAGCAGCAAGACATTACATCGGCAGCCTGAGAACGAGCAAGGGCTTTCTGGGGCTTAGAAAGTAGCAATGCATAGAGGCTCTGGGTGTGAAGGTGGATTCTGCTACAGACTGTGAGCATGGGAGGTTATTTGTCTTCTCTGTGCCTCAGTTACTGCATGTCTAAAACAAAGATAATAACACGTACCTCAATGGCTCTTGGGAGAATTAAAGGATATACATCTTGTACAGTAAACTGAAAATGCAAGGCAATATTCAAATTGATAGCTGGTGTGATAGCAACAAATCAGAATAAACGCTCAAACCAGCAACCTGATCGGAATGGACCCCAGCCTCGTCCCGTTGGTGTGCCACACAGAGGGCATGATGATCAGTCCTGGGAGAGGCCGCGGTTCACAGTGAGCCTTCAGGGGCCCTGCTACTGACTGCAAAAGGCAGCTAGAAATAGGATTCTTGGAGTCATTGTTTCTGTAAAACACAGACCACTCTTGGATAGCTCTACGTGTAAAATATACAAAGAAAGCACAGGCTAGAAAAGATCTCTGATGGTGCCCCCTTGCCCGGGAGCCTCCTTCTTCTCACAGCCCCTTCCATAGACAGGCGACCCTCCACAGAGGGTGGCAACATAGATCTTATTTGCCAGAAACTTAAAAGGAAAGAACAAAGGAAATGTAAATAGGTATGAGGTATATTTAAAACTGGCTAATAACCGCCTGACCTGTGGTGGCGCAGTGGATAAAGCATCGACCTGGAAATGCTGAGGTCGCCAGTTCAAAACCCTAGGCTTGCCTGGTCAAGACACATATGGGAGTTGATATATGGGAGTTGATGCTTCCAGCTCCTCCCCCCTTCTCTCTCTCTGTATGTCTCTCTGTCTCTCCTCTCTCTCTCTCTCTCTGTCTCTCCCTCTCCTCTCTAAAATGAATAAATAAAAAATTAAAAAAAAAACTGGCTAATAACCTGCCTTAGAAGTCTACAGGCCCTGGCCGTTGGCTCAGTGGATAGGGCATCAGCCCAGCATATGAACATACTGGGTTCAGGTTCGATTCCCAGTCAGGGCACACAGAAGAAGTGACCATCTGTTTCTCTCTCCCTCCCTCTCTCCCTTCTCTCCCTCTTCTCCTCCTGTAGCCAGTGGCTCGGTTGGTTCAAGTATCAGCCCCAGGCACTGAGGATAGCTCAGTTGATTCAAGTATCGGCCCCAGACAGGGGTTGCCAGGTGGATCCTGTTAAGGGTGCATGCAGGACTTTGTCTCTCTATCTCCTCTCCTCTCAGTTAAAAAAATCTAGAAGCCCCAAATAGAAGGGCACAGAAGCAACTAGCCCCAGATTTGAACAGCCCCCCAGAAAGGGGACAGGAAGTTCATGCCAGAATACAAATAAATACCCTGATTCTTTCACCGCAAAAGGATTGCTACAGGGGGTGGAAAACATCAGCTGAACAGCTCGTTTAGCAATCTAGTCCATTCACTTTCTAGCACTGTTTATCAAAACTATTTGAAACATTGGGGTAAATTTCATGGAACTGTGTGAGAAGGATAGTAACAGTTTCTGGCTTTGCCCATCATCTTGCTAACACAATTTCTGGGTGTTCAGACCTGGTTGAATGAATAGCTGGATGAGTGAGTAAATGGCTTGTGAAGAGAGCACAGGGTTTGTTTAAGGAAGAAATGTTAGGTTGTCTGCTGAAATGCAATTTCTGCCTACAAGAAAATTAAGGAAAACTCGGATGAGATGAGAAGGTCCACAGTGACACTGGAAATGTACATTTTGAGGCTCAATCACCATCAGTAGGAACTCAAAAGAGAGCAGATACAGTGATGTGAGACCACCATGTCCCAGGATTTGTCCAGGCACAAAGGAAGCTCCCCCTTGAGAGGCAGTGGTTTCCTTCTGCCTCCAGAGCAGATCGAACCCTTCGGTCCCATGGCCGTGCCGATCACCAGCACTTCTCCACCACGAGTCTCCCACTACTTTGCCTACTCTTTCTCTTGTTTCTTCATTCGATCTGCCACGCCCTCCTTTCTAGCCCCCAAACCCTCATTTCCGGGTTTGAGGAAGAGGCTCTAAGTCATATGTTTAGATTCGAATCCTTGTTCCACCATTTCCTAACTATGTGACCTTGGACAAGTCACTTAACATTTTCAATGCCTAGGAAATGGATGACAAAAGTATATCATAATGTGGTGGTGAAAATTAAGAGAAAGAATCCATGTAGAACCCTTAGTACAGTTTTGGCCCACAACCTGTAACTATTATCATGGTTAACAGTAATCTGGCTTAAACACTATTACCTTTATGAAATTGTACTGACTGATTCCATGGCTCCAAAGTCTTTTTACGATTCCCAATTCCTTTGTTCCTACATGCACACTCTATGCCAGAGGTCCCCAAACTACGGCCCGCGGGCCGCATGCGGCCCCCTGAGGCCATTTATCCGGCCCCTGCTGCACTTCTGGAAAGGGCACCTCTTTCATTGGTGGTCAGTGAGTACTGTATGTGGAGTACTGTATGTGGTGGCACCGCAAAGCACAGCATCGCTCACGTACAGTACTACTTCCAGTGACGCAGGACGCACATGTCACAGCTCCGGAAGCATGTCACATCACTTGTTACGGCTAGCAGTGACAAATATGGAACCGGACAGTGACCATCACATTAGCCAAAAGCAGGTCGATAGTTCCCATTGAAATATTGGTCAGTTTGTTGATTTAAATTTACTGTTCTTTATTTTAAATATTGTATCTTTTCCTGTTTTGTTTTTTTTACTTTAAAATAAGATATGTGCAGTGTGCATAGGGATTTGTTCATAGTTTTTTTTATAGTCCGGCCCTCCAACGGTCTGAGGGACAGTGAACTGGCCCTCTGTGTAAAAAGTTTGGGGACCCCTGCTCTATGCCAAACCTCCTGAATCTGGTCCGCAGTCACCCAAACCTCTCTTCCAGTTAATATCTAAACTTTATTACACTATGTGTCAAGAGCTATAGTTAGCTCTTTAAATATGTTATCTAAATTAATTTCATCACCACAATAACCATGTAAGGATATTATTATTCCTATCTTACTGATAAGGAAATAGACTCAGAAAGGTAAAGAGTTGTCAAAATTCAAATAGTAAACGGCAAGCACTGAGATGAATTCAATTCTTTTTGCAAAATAAAACCCATCTAATTATTTTATGCTCCCTTCTGGTTATTTCATACAAATAGATCTGGTCTTCTTGACTTACTCTAAATATTTTCATATTGGGAACATCTTCTAATTCTATTACTCCAATAAAAGCTACGACCCCATGCTTGGTGCTGGATATGCCATAAGTACTCACTAACTAGATGTTCAGAGAAAAAAAACCCACTTATGTAAACAATTCTTTCTAGCTGGTAACAGTCCAGCTTATTTACTGGCCCTGTACCAAGGCCACCAATAGATCTAGCCTAATTTATAAAGCTAATGCTTTCACAAAAAAATTCCATCTGTTTGTGAAACAAATATGGCAATATATTTGCACAGCAAAAACTTAAGGAAATCACCCAGATGAAACCATTCTTACATGAATGACCCGGAGGGATGTAAATTCACATTCTTATTGAAGGGATCTACCATTGTTCTATATTATTACAACTGTGACCAAGCAAATCAATATGGCCCTGAAGTAACAAGTAGCAGTTGCAGATTTGCTACAATGTACAGACTGCCTCTACAACCCTCAACCAGCATCTTGTTATAAATGAGGGTTGCAGTAACCATCGGCTACTGTCCTAGTCCACAGTTCTTTTCGGCATCACACACACACACACAAATTTTGAGGAATTAATAGAGTAATCTTATTGAAGCAGAATTGTTTCTGTGAAATTTTTGATAACTAGCTCATAAAGAACTAGGATGTTTTGTTTAATAGTCTCATCCACAGAGAAATATATAAAGAGCAGGTTTTATAAAAATGTGGTTGAAATTTTCACTGTCAGGTGCCAGAAAATCTAAAATATCTTTATTATGCTTCCAGTTATTACACCTTTCTGTCTGATCTCCTGTAATGTTCTGTTGTTGCTTTCACTTGGCTTCAGAGATTAACACGAGAAGATCTGCTTGTGTGGGGCTCATGCAAACAACTGACCTTGTTTGTGAAGTCATGAAAATTTCGGATATGACCATCACAGACATAATGGCTCTGATAATAATAGAGTTGCTAAATTATTATCCAAGCTTAGAAATAAAAGAGAGGAAGTTACAAAGATCCTATTTTCAAGACAATGTCCCTGAACATGTCCTTGCAAAATGAGAACAAGTAAAAAGAAATGAAGAGAATATGATGTTCAGACAGTATTATTTCTAAACAGAATGCCTTTCAGCATTTTCTGTGACAAGTCAGCAACTCTTAAATGAGCCCTTTGCAATTTCAGAGCTGCACCTGGTTTAATTGATGACTCTCGTCATTTCCTCAATGATTGGTGTAAACCAGTCCAATTTTACTATGCATTGAGAACATCAACACCACAGGCTTTGAGCCGCAGCATCCATTCACTCGCTGAATATTAATTTGTGCACCATGGTGCTACATGTCATCCTTATTCCTTTCTCTTACCCATGTGTACGGAGCTGGGGTTGAGGGAAGGGGAGCACAAAGAATGCCACCACTTGATCCTTGTCCTTCAGCATCTTATATTTGCAGAGAGGAGACACAGACACATAAAACCGTTGAGGAAACCATAGGATGCTGTGGGTGGTTAACGTCCTGGTGAGAGGGGTGGATGTTGCTATGTGAATTCAGAAGAGTTTGGAAAACACTGGGAAGAACCTCACAGAAGAAGTGGAATAGGAGCTGTACCTTGTGCAATGTGAAGGCGTAAAGAGAGGTGGGCAGAGATGATAATGTGTCCACAATGTACTTGAGACTGAGCCCTGCCTGCTCGCAACGGTGAGAGGACCGCGCTGACTAGAGCAGGGTCCTATGGAAATAGCCGAGAGATGGCCATAAAGGTCACTGGAGTGATACACAAAAATGTCTTAAATTTTCCATATATATTTAGTATATCTTAAATTATAAAAACAGTCTACATTTGATATGATTGGTGAGGAACTGTTATGTTCCATATACACACAGGCTTGTCCACAAATGTTCAGAGAAGTATTGTTCATAGTAGCCAAAAATTGGAAACAACCCAAATATTTGTTAAGGAACAAATAAATAATATGTGTAATATCTATACAATGTAATACTATGTAAGCATAAGAAATGAAATGTGGATATGTACACAGATGAAGCCTGAAAACATTATGGTAACTAAAAGAAGCCAGTCAGGGGATCCAAGATGGTGGCAGAGCAGGTACGTAGATGTGACACTCACCTCCTCTGAGGACCATGCAAGCTGGAGTCACAACCAAGTTTAAGAACAATCATCAGGAATAACCAGCTCAAGACTAAAAGAAGAGGAGTCTTATAAGCAAGGATTCGCATAAGGAGTCCCACAGAGACTGGTGGGCAGGGTGGAGAGGAAAAGGGCAGGCCCCGCCCCCACAGTGCTGACCGAGGTTCTGGAGAGAGCGCTCAGCTGGGGAGTGATGCTCCCTCTGAGACACGTGGGTTCTAAACTCCAAAGCCATGCTCACCAGCCTAAAGCCCCGGAGTAAGGAAGAGAAGTGCACATAGCATTTGGCTGTGGAAAGCAGTCTGTCTGCCAGAAAGAGACGGGAGTCTGCAGAGACATAGGCCCCCTCTTAAAGGGTGAAGGCACAACATCTCATTAATAGCCACATACCCTGGGTCCCAGTGGAGGGAGGGATGTGTGGCTGCACGTGGAGATTCAGGGGCTCGTGACTCCAGGGAAGACACGGGGGAGACAGCACCAGGAGACCTGTGCTCAGCCATGTTCCAATACCACAGGTAGAACACTCCCCTCCCTATGGCACAAGTGGGAGAAGACAATTGCTCCACCCTCTGGACTCCCTCTCACCCCATCCTGTGGAGGTTAGGCCCTGCCGAGGAATCAACGACCTTGGCTAGGGAGTTGAGGTCTGCACGGACTCAGGGTGTGACAGTGGTCTAGTTGTCTGGCCATTCTCCCCACCTAGGGAGTTGAGGTCTGCACGGACTCAGGGTGTGACAGTGGTCTAGTTGTCTGGCCATTCTCCCCACCTAGGGAGTTGAGGTCTGCACGGACTCAGGGTGTGACAGTGGTCTAGTTGTCTGGCCATTCTCCCCACCTAGGGAGTTGAGGTCTGCACGGACTCAGGGTGTGACAGTGGTCTAGTTGTCTGGCCATTCTCCCCACCTAGGGAGTTGAGGTCTGCACGGACTCAGGGTGTGACAGTGGTCTAGTTGTCTGGCCATTCTCCCCACCTCCCTGTGACTCTGGTGCTCCCTTCATGGGAGATTCAGTACAACCCCGGCTGCTGGAAAGACCCACTGACTAAGCGCCAGAGGCCCCACTGGTCTGACTCTTAGTGACTGCACACTGTTGACTTTGGGGCAAAATCTGGGACAGACTAAACCTGTAGCTCTGGGGAAGGGACCATACCCACCACCTTCCCTGAAGCCTGAACAGCACTTCTCCCTCAGGAGACACCCACTAGCCCCATCCTCCCAACTCCACCAGAGGCCCTTTCAGTGACTGAGCCCAACAGAGAGCCAGCATCTACAGGAAGCTAGAGGTGGAACTCAGGGTACCCAGGTACTTATGCTGACCTGCCCCTGGGCCTGGTGCCAGTAAAAGCTGGCCTTGGTGTGCAGCTTCGTCTTTTCCATGTGCACCTAAGCCCAGCAGAGGCAGCCACAAATGGTGGATCGCTCGTAGCTCCAAACAGGTTGCTGAGGGTGAGTCAAAGGCAACGTCTTACATCGGCCTGTACCAGGTTTCCTCACAAAAAGCCCAGAGCCAACACTCCCAGTGGCCAGCTTCAGACAACACCAGAGCAGGATCCAACTACATTCACAAGCAGCATATCCAAAGGGAGATCTCACCAGGTCCCAAACCCAGCTGAGGTAAATTCTGATTCCTGTGGTCAGCATGTGAACAGCAGCTGGCATGATTTGGGTGAGGGAGAGAGCCTCAGTGTCGGTCAAATAAGTTTGTAAATGTGATATATAGGTTTGCTTGCTTATAGTTTGCATTGGGTGTGGGGGACAGGCTATAAGCAGGCTGGGTCATTATAGCCTAAGGCTTAGTTTTAAGACTTAGTTTTCCCCACCCTAAGTGACTTTGTTTTTTTGTTGTTGTTTTTTTGTATTTTTCTGAAGCTGGAAACGGGGAGAGACAGTCAGACAGACTCCCGCATGCGCCCGACCGGGATCCACTGGGCACGCCCACCAGGGGGCGACGCTCTGCCCACCAGGGGGTGATGCTCTGCCCCTCCAGGTGTGTCGCTCTGCCATGACCAGAGCCACTCTAGCACCTGGGGCAGAGGCCAAGGAGCCATCCCCAGCGCCCGGGCCATCTTTGCTCCAATGGAGCCTTGGCTGCGGGAGGGGAAGAGAGAGACAGAGAGGAAGGAGAGGGGGGTGGAGAAGCAAATGGGCGCCTCTCCTATGTGCCCTGGCCGGGAATCGAACCCAGGTCCCCTGCACACCAGGCCGACGCTCTACCGCTGAGCCAACCGGCCAGGGCCCCCTAAGTGACTTTGTATCAGAGACTTCCTTGTTTGTATATTGGATTAAAAGTTTTGATTTCTACACTATAAAATGGGGCAAACCGGGAGCTTGTTCTCTCTCAGTTCCTGAGATTAGCATTAGAGAAGAGAGCAGAGAAAGGCCATGTGGAGGAGCGGAGAAGCAGCCAAGATGGTGGAGTGCTGAAGGAGTAGCCAGTTTGTGCAGAGTTTGTTCAGAGAGAAGGAGATGGGGAACAGAGGTGAATAAGGCTGGTGAGGTAGGAATCTTTGATTCTAGGAAACTCGGATAAGTCAGTGGCTTTGGGAGTCCTGAATGGAAAGGGAAGTGTTTTCCCACTGTGTGTATTTCTTGCCCGCCAGGTGCAAGCTAGGATTAAAGGTTATGGCCCACCAGTTCTTGGCTCTGTTGTTTCATTACCGTCTGTCCAAATCAAATGTGAACCTGCAGGGGCCAGGCGGCTGTGATGGTGGCCTTGGCTACTGGCTTTACACTCAGTTAGCCACCCAGAGAGTTGATCCCATGCACAATGGACCAACGGCAATCAAGACTCAGTTAAAACAGGAGGACCCACACAAGAGACATTCCTGGAGCACCCAGCTCAGGCAATCAAGGAGACTGCAACAGACCACCTGCAAGGACACCAACAGAACATCTATTATGTAAGACTACCCCACAAAGACTGGGAATCATAGCAGATCTATCGAATGCGTAGAAACAAACACAAAGAGGCAGCCAATACGGGGAGAGAAAAAAGCAGGTCCCTGTTGGGCAGATAAAGTATATTATGCTCACTTTGTTAAAGATGGCGCTGCCCACGTGGAGGCCATCGCCCAGGTGATATTAATGTGTGTTGGGGGTGGGCTAAAGGCAAGCAGAATCCTTGTAGCCTAGGGCTTGGTTTTGGGATTAAGCCTTTCCCACCCGTCTTGATGTGGGGTGGTACAATCCAATCATGCCTCAGAGAAGTGACTTTGTATTAGAGACTTCCCTATTTTGTATATTGGATTAAAGGTTTGGATTTCTACACTATAAAATAGGGGGCAGAATGGGAGCTTGCTCTCTTGGTTCCTGGGATGATTAGCATGAGAGAGCAGAGGGA
The DNA here is from genome assembly GCF_036850995.1 of Saccopteryx leptura. NCBI lineage: Eukaryota > Metazoa > Chordata > Mammalia > Chiroptera > Emballonuridae > Saccopteryx > Saccopteryx leptura. Next base: position 37,248,703 of record NC_089509.1, read on the forward strand.
GCAGAGCAGAGAGCAGAAAGAGGCCATGTGGCCAGGAGAAGCAGCCAAGATGGCAGAGTGCTGAGTGAGATGCCAGTTTGTACAGAGTTTGTATCTGGGATAAGGAAGGAGATGGGGAACTGAGGAGAATAAGGCTGGTGAGCTAGAAACCTTTGATTCTAGGAAACTTGGATAAGTCAGTGGCTTTGTGAGCACTGAATGTGGCTGCGTTTTGGAGCCCAGTGTGTATTTTTTACTTGCCCGCCGGGTGCAAGCTAGAATTAAAAATGATGGCCCACCAGTTTGTGGCTCCGTTGTTTCTTTACCAACTGTCCGAATCCAATGCGAACCTGCAAGAGCCGGGCAGCTGTGATAATGGCCCTGGCCCTGCCTGCTGGCTTTACAGTCCCAAAGGATAGAACAGGAGAAATCTCTAGAAAAAGGGCTAACTGAAATAGAGATAAGCAATTTATCAGATATAGCGTTCAAAGTAATGTTTATATGGATGCTCGAGGAACAAAGTGAGAACTTAAGCAAAGCAATACCAAGCATAAAAAACCCCCACAGAAACCATAAAAAGGAACCAGTCAGAAATAAAGAACACAATATCAAGAATACACTGTCAGCATCAAGAATACATTGGAAGGAATGAACAGTAGGTTGGGTGAAGCAGAGGACCAAATCAGTGATTTGGAAGACAAGGTAGAAAAAGATGCCCAGTCAGGGCAGCAAAAAGAAAAAAGAACTAAAAAGAATGGGAAGAGTTTAAGGGACCTTTGGGACAACACGAACTATAACAACATCTGTGTTGGGCAAATAAAATGTATTATGCTCACTTTGTTAAAGATGACAGCCCATCAGTTTTTGGCTCCGTTGTTTCTTTACCGACTGTCCGAATCCAATGCGAACCTGCATGGGCCGGGCGGCTGTGATAGTGGCCCAGGCCCTGCCTGCTGGCTTTACATTTGGCGTAGTCGGCAGGATTCGATGCAGATCGGCAAGGAGCCTTTGAACGGTGGAGTAGAGGACTGGCTAGTGTTAGGGTTCCCCATGGCTGTCCTTTTGGGGATTGTAGGCTGGCTGACTTTTACAGCCATGCGTGAGGAAACTGAGAGCTCTGTGGAAGAGGCTGCCCGGGACCTGCAAACCGAGCAGTGGAAGGAGCTGGAGCAAACGCGGGAGAAACAGATGCTGACCCTGGAGCTGGAGGCAGTGCTGGAGGAGGAGGTCGACCAGGCTTGCGAGATTCACCTGGAAATGGAGCAGCTGCTGGAAGAGGAATCACAGGTTTGTGAGTTGCAGATTGCCCTGGATGCTGTAGAGAGCCAGCAGCGGCAGGAGGCCGGGGCTGAGGCTGAGGCTGAAGCTGAGGCCGGGTCCGGAGCTGCAAGTTCTGCAGAGCAGAAGGCGGCGGCAGCCCGGGGCTTGAGCCTGGCAGCAGGAGCTGGTGTTTTCAGTTCCTCTTTGGAGGATGAGGAGAATTGGGCTGGAGTTGTGATCTGCAGTCTCCAGAAGATGGAAGCCCAGCTGGAAGGAGCACCTACTATGGCCCTGGTAGGTCTGCCATTTTGGGTCATAGGGCTGGACATGTTCTCCAGAGCAGAGATGGAAATGCTGACTGCCATTGCCATGTGCCCCTCTTTGGGACAGTGTAAGACCTGCCAGGATGGCAGGAATGAGGGGGGTTGCTGATGCCCCATGTGCGTGGACTGATTTCCTGGACTACGACCGGAGTGGGCATTGGCTCCTTTGTTGGATGGACTTACGGATTACGGATTTTGGACAATGTGAAATACCCTGATGGGGTGGGGGGGTAGCTTTGCTGGAAGCACTCCCCTGCCCCGGGAAGCTTTTCCCATGGCTAGAAAGAAGGCAGAGGACATTTTGTGCTTTGGGCAAAGTGCTCAGAGACTGGTGAAGTGTACCTTTGTGATTGTTGAAACTGTATGATTTTTGCTGTTGTAATCTGTGTAATGTTCTAATTTCCTTGCACAGGAATGCTGGTGATGTAAATTGTGGGTAGTAAAGTGAGCATAGGGGTGGATTGTTGGGCAGATAAAATGTATTATGCTCACTTTGTTAAAGATGACACTGCCCACGAGGAGGCCTTCGCCCAGGTGATATTAATGTGTGTTGAGAATCCTTGTAGCCTGGGGCTTGGTTTTGGGAGTAAGCCTTTCCCACCCATCTTGATGTGGGGTGGTACAATCCAATCATGCCTCAGAGAAGTGACTTTGTATTAGAGACTTCCCTATTTTGTATATTGGATTAAAGGTTTTGAATCTACACTATAAAATAGCGGCAGAAAGGGAGCTTGCTCTTGGTTCCTGAGATTATCACTAAAGGAGAGAGCAGAGAGGAGAGCAGAAATAGGCCATGTGGCCAGGGGAAGCAGCCAAGATGGCAGAGTATTGAGTGAAAGGCCAGTTTGTGCAGTTTGACGCTGGAGAAGGAAGGAGATGGGGAACAGAGGTGAATAAGTCTGGTGAGCTAGAAACCTTTGATTCTAGGAAACTCGGATAAGTCAGTAGCTTTGTGAGCACTGAATGTGAGTGGGTTTTGGAGCCCAGTGTGTATTTTTACTTGCCCACCGGGTGCAAGCTAGAATTAAAGGTGACAGCCCATCAGTTTGTGGCTCCGTTGTTTCTTTACCGACTGTCCGAATCCAATGCGAACCTGCAAGAGCCGGGCGGCTGTGATAGTGGCCCTGGCCCTGCCTGCTGGCTTTACAATCTGTATCACAGGGAGAGCAAGGGATTGAGAACCTATTTGAAAATATAATGTCCAAAAAATTCCCTGACCTTGTAGAAAAATAAAAAGATACACAAGTCCAGGAAGTGCAGAGAGTCCCAAAGAGGCCCACACCAGGTCATATAATTAAAATGGCAAAAGTTAAAGACAAACAGAGAATCTTAAAAGCAGCAAGAGAAAAGCAGTTAGTTACCTACAAGGGAGCTCCCATAAGGCTGTCAGTTGATTTCTCAACAGAAATATTTCAGACCTGAAGGGAATGGCATGAAATATTCAAAGTGACAAAAAGCAAGAACCTACAACCAAGATTACTCTACCCAATAAGGTATTGTAAAGCCAGGAGCCACGGCCAGGGCCACCATCACAGCCACCTTCCGGCCTATGCAGGTTCGCATTGGATTCGGACAGTCGGTAAAGAAACAGCGGAGCCAAAAACTGATGGGCCATAGTCTTTAATTCTAGCTTGCACCCGGCGGGCAAGTAAAAATACACACTGGGCTCCAAAACCCAGTCACATTCAGTGCTCACAAAGCCACTGACTTATCCGAGTTTCCTAGAATCAAAGGTTTCTAGCTCACCAGACTTATTCACCTCTGTTCCCCATCTCCTTCCTTATCCCAGATACAAACTCTACACAAACTGGCATCTCACTCAGCACTCCGCCATCTTGGCTGCTTCTCCTGGCCTCCTCCACGTGGCCTTTCTCTGCTCTCCTCTGCTCTCTCTTCTAATAATAATCTCAGGAACCAAGAGCGCAAGCTCCCACTCCGTCCCCATTTTATAGTGTAGAAATCCAAACTCTTAATCCAATATACAAAATAGGGAAGTCTCTAATACAAAGTCACTTCTCTGAGGCATGATTGGATTGTACCACCCCACATCAAAAAAGGGTGGGAAAGGCTTAATCCCAAAACCAAGCCCCAGGCTACAACGATCCTGCCTGCCCCCCAGCACACATTAATATCACCTGGGCAACGGCCTCCACATGAGCAACGTTATCTTTTACAAAGTGAGCATAATACATTTTATCTGCCCAACAGGTATCATTTAAAACTGAAGGAGAAATAAAGAGCTTCCTAGATAAGTATAGTACTCCAGCCCCTGGGAACTACCGGTGTTACAAGGAAAAAACCTACTCAAGACACAAACTTATGTCAAGAGGAAGAGAGAGGGAGGCCTGCCAAGGGAGGCAAAGAGAGACCTCCTGAATCTCCTTCTCCCTTAGTTTTTATGATCAGAAGCAGAACAGAGATAAAAGGATTACAAGGGAGGGAGATCAGGTGACAAGGGAACAAAGATTAATGGCCATTTTGCTTATATAGAGAAAGGGCTAAATTGGTCAGTACATTTCTTTTCTTTTGATAATTACTAAGAACAAAGGAAGAGGCAATACAGAACATCTAGGTTAATTTTCTAAAGCCCAGTTCACATGCATTCCTTTGTGTCTGCACAAAGGTAACTCACACTTTCTTGGTGTTTGCATCCAAGAGACATTCACTCAGGGCTTTTAACTAAAGTTCCCCAATCCAAGTCATAGAGGGTTAAAGGTTAAGTGGGTGATTCCTACAGATAAGAAAAAGCTAAAGGGATTTATTATCAACAAACCAGTACTACAAGAAATGCTAAAGGGTCTGGAAGAAAAAGAAGAAAAAGAAAGAAGAAAAAAGAAAGAAGAAGAAGAAAAAGGAGAAAAAACAGAACCATAGTTAAAAAAATAAAATGGCAATAAATATGTACCTATCAATAATCATTTAAAATGCAAATGGCTTAAATGCTTCAAAAGACATAGGGTAGCTGAATGGATAAGAAAGCAAGACCCATATATATATGTGTGTAGACACATATATATGCTGTCTACAAGAGACTCACCTCAGAACAAAAGATACACACAGACTAAAAGTAAAGAGAACAATCCGACAAGAAGATATAACCCTTGTAAACATTTATGCACCAAACACAGGCACACCTAAATGTGTAAAATAAACCATTATGGATATAAAGGGAGAGATCAACAGCAATACACTCATAGTAGAGGATTTTAACACCCCATTGACATCAAAAGATAGGACTTGAGCCTGACCAGGCGGTGGCACAGTGGATAGAGCGTCGGACTGGGATGCAAAGGACCCAGGTTCGAGACCCCAAGGTCACCAACTTGAGCGTGGGCTCATCTGGCTTGAACAAAAAGCTCACCAGTGTGGACCCAAGGTTACTGGTTCGAGCAAGGGGTTACTCGGTCTGCTGAAGGCTCGCAGTCAAGGCACATAGGAGAAAGCAATCAATGAACAACTAAGGTGTCCCAACGAAAAACTGATGATTGATGCTTCTCATTTCTCTCCGTTCCTGTCTGTCTGTCCCTATCTATCCATCTCTCTGACTCTCTCTCTGTCCTTGTAAATAAAATTAAAAAAAAGATAGGACTTGAAGCCAGAGAATTAACAAGGAAATAGCGGCCTTAAATAACACATTAGGTCAGCTAGATTTAATATCTTCAGAGATTTCATCCCAAAGCAGAGGCATGTACATTCCTTTCAAGTGCACATGAAACATTTTTTTTTTAGGATAGACCACATGTAAGGACACAAAACAAGTCTCAATAAACTTAAGAAGATTGGAATCATATCAAGCATTTTATCTGACTATAATGGTATAAAACTAGAAATCAGTCAGAAGAAAAAAACTGAAAAACACACAAAGATATGAAGGCTAAGTAACATGTTACTAAACAATGAATGAGTTAACAAAAGATCAAAAACAAACCAAAAGATACCTTGAAACAAATGAAAATGAACACACAACAACCCAAAATCTATAGGATACAGTAAAAACAGTACTAAGGTAGAAATTCATAGCTTTACAGGCCTACCTCAAGAAACAAGAAAAATCTCAAATAATCTACCTTTACACCTAACTTGAAAAAGAACAACAAACAAAGACCAAAGTGAGTAGAAGAAAGGAAATAATCAAGATCAGAGCAGAAATTAATAAAACAGACTGTAATAAAAAAATACAAAAGATCAATGAGCCTGACTGGATGGTGGCACAGTGGATAGTGCATTGACCTGGGATGTTGAGGTACCAAGTTCAAAACACTGAGATTGCTGGCATGAACATGGGCTCATCCAGCTTGAGCACAGGCTCACCAGGCATGAGCATGGGTCTCCAGCTTGAGTATGGGGTCACAGGTGTGATCCTATGGTCAGTGGCTTGAAGTCCAAGATCACTGGCTTGATCCCAAGGTTTCTGGCTTGAGGAAGGGGTCACTGGCTTGGTTTGAGCCTCGCTACCCAGTTAAGGCATGTATAAGAAACAATGAATGAACAACTAAAGTGATACACCTATAGTTGATGCTTCTCATCTCTCTCCCTTCCTGTCTGTCTGTCTCTCTCTCTCTCTAACTAAAAAAAAAGAAAAGAAAAAAGGAAAAAAAAGGTCAATGAAACCAAGAGTTGGTTCTTTGAAAAGATAAACAAGATTGACAAGCCTTTAACTAGACTCATAAAGAAAAAATTAGAGAGAACCGAAATAAATAAAATCTGAGATGAAAGAGGAGAAGTAACAACAGGTATCAAAGAAATACAAAGGATTGTAAGAAAATACTACAAACAACTATATGCCAACAAACTGGCCAATGTGGATGAAATAGATCAATTTCTGGACACATATAATCTTCCAAAACTGAATCAGGAAGAATCAGAAAATCTGAATAGAAAGATTACAGCTAGTGAAATTGAAGCAGTATTCAAAAACCTCTCAACAAACAAAAGTCCCAGACCAGATTGTCTCACCAGTGAATTTTACAAAACTTCAGAGAAGAATTAACACCTATCCTTTTCAAACTATTCCAAAAAAATTCAAGAGGAGGGAAGCCTCTCAAGCTAATTTCATGAAGCTAGCATTATCCTAATTCCAAAACCAGATAAAGACACTACAAAGAAAGAAAATTATAGGCCAATATCCCTGATAAACATAGATGTGCTAAAATCCTCAACAAAATATTAGCAAACCGGATCCAGCAATACATTACAAAGCTCATACACCATAATCAGTGGGATTTATTCTGGGGATGCCAGATTGGTACAACATCCACAAATTAATAAACAAAATGAAGGATAAAAAAAAATCACATGATCATGTCAACAAATACAGACAAAGAATTTGATAAAATCCAGCACCCACTTATAATAAAAACTCTCAGCAAAGTAGAAATGGAATATACATCAACATAATAAAGGCCATAATGATAAACCCAAAGCCAACATCATACTCAATGGGCAAAAACTATAAGTGTTTCCCTTAAGATCAGGAATAAGATAAGGATGTCTGCTATCATCATTCTTATTCAATATAGTACTGGAAGTCCTTGCCACAGCAATCAAATAGGAAGAAAAAAATAAAAAGTGCCCAAATTGAAAAGGAAGAAGTAAAACTGTCATTATTTTCAGATGACATGATACTGTATATAGAGAGCCCTTAAGATTCCACCAAAAAACTACTAGAACTGATCACTGAATTCAGTAAAGTAGCAAGATACAAAATAAATATCCAGAAATCAGTTGCATTTATATACCCTAACAGGGAACTATCAGAAAGGGAAACTAAGAAAACAACCCCAATCACAATTGCTTCAAAAAAAAATACCTAAGAATAAATTTAAGCAACAGTGTAAAAGACCTGTACTTGGAAAAGTATAAGACACTGAAGAAAGAAATTCAAGAAGATACAAGTAATTGGAAGTATATACCATGTTCATGAATAGGAAGAATTAACATCAGTAAAATCTCCATACGACCCAATGTAATCTATAGATACAATGTAATTCCTATCAAGATACCAATGGTGTATTTCACAGAACTAGGAAAATATTCCAAAAAATTATATGGAACCACAAAAGACAATAAACAGCCTTAGCAATCTTGAGAAAGAACAAAGTTGGAGGAATCATGCTACATGACATTAAACTATACTACAAAGACTAGTAATCAAAAGAGCATGGTATTGTCATAAAAACACATATAAATCAATGAAACAGAATAGAGAACCCAGAAATCAACCCATGCCCCATTGGCCAATTAATTTTTGACAAAGGAGGCAAGAACATTCAATGGGGTAAAATGTATTCAATAAATGCTATTGGGAAAATGAACAGATAAGTGCAAAAAAATAATACTAGACCACCTTCTCACACTGTACACAAGAATATACTCAAAATAAATTAAAGACTTAAATTTTAGACTTGAAACCATAAAAATCTTAGAAGAAAACCTAAGCAGTAAAATTTTAGACGTTTCTTGTAGCATTATTTTTCTTATAAATCTCCTCAGGAAGAGGAAACAAAAGAAAAATAAACATATGGGAACACATCAAACTAAAAAGATTTTGCACAGCAAAGAAAACCATCAACAAAATGAAAGGACAACTCACTGAACTGGAGAACATATTTGCCAATACATTTGATATGGGATTAATATTCAAAATGTACAAAGAACTTATAAAACAATACCAAAAAAGCAAACAATCTAATTAAAATATGGGAAAAGGACCTGAATAGACATTTTCTAAAGAGTACATACAGATGACCAATAGACATATATATGAAAAGATACTCAGTGAAATGCAAATCATCAAAGAAATGCAAATTAAGACTACAGTGAGCCTGACCAGTGGTGGCACAGTGGATAAAGTGTTGACCTGAAACACTGAGGTTGCTGGTTCGGAAAACAAAGGTCACTGGCTCTGAGTATGGGCTCGTCAGCGCAGAATCACTGGCTTTTTAGCAGGGAATTATCCACACAATCCCAAAGCTCACCAGCTTGAACCCAAAGGTGGCTGGCATAAAAAAGCCCAAGGTTAATGGTTTGAGCTAGGGGACACTGGCTCAGCCACAGTCAAGGTCGTACAAAAAGCAATCAATGTACAACTAAACTGAAAGCAACTATGAATTGATGCTTCTCACTCTCTCTCTCTCCCTTCCTGTCTCTCATTCTCTCTCTCTGAAATATAAAATAAAATAATTTCTTTAAAAAAAAAAAAAACAATGATATATCAACTTACACCTGTCAAAATGGCTATCATCAATAAATCAACAAACAACAAGTATTGGCAAGAGTGTGGAGAAAAGGGAACCTTTGTACACTGTTGGTGGGAATGCAGACTGGTGCAGCCACTGTGGAAAGCAGTATGTAGTTACCTGAAAAAATTAAAAATAAAACTGCCTAGGACCCAGCAATCCCACTTCTGGAAATATATCCTAAGAATCCCAAAACACTAATTTGAAAGAATATATGCACCTCTATGTTCACTGCAGGGTTATTTATAATAGCCAAGATCTGGAAACAGCCCAAGTGCCCATTAGCAAACGAATGGATAAAAAAGTCGTGGTACATTTACACAATTAATACAAAAGAAAGAAATCTTACTTTTTGCAACAGCATGAATGGACTTGGAGAGCATTATGCAAGTGAAATAATACCTCTCAGTCAAAGACAAGTACCATAAAATTTCACTCATACATGGAATCTAATGAACAAAATGAACTAAGAAGCAAAACAGAGACAGACTCATAGAAAGAAGGCTGACAGCTGTAGGGGTGGAGGGCTGAGTGAAAGGGGTGGAGGCATTGAATAAAAGACTAAGAAAATCTCATAGCATGGACAACAGTGAGGTGTTTTCAGGGGGTGGTGGTGAAGGAGGGCATGGGAAGAGAAATGCTGGTGGATGAAGATTTGAATAGAGGGTGAACACACAATACAGTATACAGAGATGTGATCTACAATTGGGCACCTGAAACCTAGATAATTGTTATCTAGTGTCACCCCAATAAATTCAATTAAAATAATAAAGGTGTTACTTCATTCCTGTAAAAAAAAAAACCACTAATAAAAATAGAAAAATAAATATAAGAAGCCAGTCATGAAAGGTCACATATTGTGCAATTCCGTATGTATGAAATGTCTCGAATAGATAAATCCATAGGGACAGTCTAGGGCTGGGAAAGTCGAGGAGAAATGGAGAGACGGCTCATAAGTACAGGATTTCTTTCTGGGGCGATGAAAATGATCTAAAATTGACTGTGGGATGGTTGCACAGCTCTGAATACACTAAAATTACTGAACTGTACACTTTAAATGGGTGACTAGCGTAGTATACCTCAATGAAGCTATTATTTATGATAAAAAAAGCTTGTAAGAGAGATGGACTTGTAAGAAAAGGTCTGGAGGCAGAGGAGACTTACATTGCCCCTAATTTGTTTATAGTCAATATAGCCAAGTTGGAAATACAAGGAGAGAAGACTAGATTTCCCTGATCACACTCTGGGTTTTTAAAACATATAGGCTAGGCTCCTTTTAATTCATTAAACCTGCTAACTTCCATTTTAAAATTTACTTTGATTTTTCAAAGAAAAAATAATAGTATGGCTGGTTCTGAGTATAACTCTGTATGTGTGTGCGTGTGTGTGTGAGTGTGTGTGTGTGTGTGTGTGTGTGTGTGTGTGTGTCCGTCCCTTGGGAACCCCTGCCAAATTTATCACGTTCACTCATTTCTGCCCCTTTCCAAGGTCCCTCCCGATTACTGGAGGAATTAAGGATACTGAATTTCAATTCGTGTGGCAACCATTTATTGAGCGCCTGTCTCAGGCAGGTACAGAGGTAAGCAAGGTTCTGCAAGCAAAGGGGAATGGATAAGAAAGACCTTCCTGTGCAAAGTGCTCACCCTGCCCGGACAACCAGACGGGAATGTAAGAGGAAAGGGAAGCTGTCGGTGCTGTGCGTTGTCACAAACTCGGGCTGATGAGAACAATAATTTGACCCAGTACTTCTCAAAGTATCTACTTGAAAATCACCTTGCGAGTGTTTAGCAAAAGGTAAAAAATCCTAAACCCACCCCAAACTAACTGAATCAAAGTCTCTGAGGAAGGCCCAGGAAACATGCATCTATTTAATGTTAATAACTCCATTCTATCCCACAAAATCCGGCCAGTTTAAGATAAGGAGATCGTCTGCAGTACATGAAGCTGTGTAAATAAGTAAGCCGGCATTTCCCCGAACACATTCAGCAAAACACTAGTTCTCCAACTAGTTAATAGATATTCTTTTGGGGGGAGGAGGTAAACGGTTCTGAGGTCAAATAAGTTTGGGATATCTTTGGGTTAAAGAAAATTTACTTGCTTTATTTATTACAGAACATTAAGGGAATTTTAGTGGCCTACTGCATGCTCTGAATCTTTGAGTGGGGGCACTATCAAACTTATTATATTTGACTAGGGAATTTGACTAGGATATTTTTTTTACATATATCCATGGCTATACTAAACTAAAGAATAAAATTCATCCACCAAAATTAAGAGATAAGATATACTCTAGAAAAATATTGCAATCTTTTTCTTCTTATAAGAAAAAGAAACATATATAAGGGAATAAAAACTTTAAAAATAGTTTTCCTCCTGGTTGCTATCTGAGCAATATCCCAAATATCCTTTTTTTTTTTTTTTTGTAGTTTAGCTGTCACCACTTGGAGTAATACTCAATTTACTGAGGAAGAGGATGTTTGAAATTCACGTGCAGATTTCTTTACCAAAAAGTTCCCCTAGTCCATGGCTAGGGGGCACAGCACCTTTCCTCCAGGGTCTCCCGATCTGGCATAACGGGGTACAGAAAGATGAGCACAGCACCAGAAGGGAGAGAGCTAGCACACAGTTATTCTGTAGCTAGTTCCTGATCAACGAGGGTCCCCGCTCTCCAAAACAAGACTATTTCATAACCTTGGGATGAAGTCAGTAATTTGCTTAGCTGGAATCAAGATCAAGAGCCAGAGAATTGAGGACTTTGAAACCTGGACCTGCTTCTAACCTGTGCTCCCCTGATGTTCAAAAGCCACCGGAAGAAATGGCCTAGCTTTTCCGTCTCAGCAGCGGCATCCTCAAACCCAGTGTGTTTGGCCCAGCCTCTCCTCTACTCCTAAGCTCATTAGTTATAAAGCCTGCTGCATTTATGGCTTCAATATTTTTCGCTTTACTTCCTCTCTATTCTGACTGCTACTGCCCTAGTTGAAGTCTCCATCATCTAACACCAGTATGACTGATTGTAACAGCTTTTTTTTTTTTTTTTTTTTTTTAGAGAGAGAAAAAGGCAGGGTGAGAGAGAGACAGGAATATCGAGCTGCTCCTGTATGTGTCCTGACCGGGGAATTGAACCAGCAATCTCCGCACTCTAGAATGATGATGCTCCAACTCACCAAGCTATCCAGCCAGAGCTTAATTTTTATTGATTTTTAGAAAGACAGAGAGAAAGGAAAGGAGAGCATTTGTTGTTCCCTTCAGTCATGCATTTTTTGGTTGCTTTCTGTGTGTGCCCTGCCAAGGGATCGAACTCACAACCTTGTTTTTTCAGGACAATGCTCTCAACCGACTGAGCTAACTGGCCAGGGCTCAAGAGCTTTCTAATTAGACTCCCTGCCTGAATTCTCCCTCTCCTCAAATCTGTATTCCATTCTGACCACTGTGTATTTGATCATACCACTTTCCACTTGTAAAATTCTTCAATAGCTCTCAATTACCTATGGCAAATAATTTCTCCCAAAGTACATTCTGAACAACACTAACATGATGCGTGGTCTAAAAATAGGGGAGGGGCTCCTTTGAAATTGGGGGGCAGGGTGTTTTGAAATGCAGACACAATGAAGAGGACCACCTATCGGTGTCTTATCTGCCCCCCAATATAGCAGAAAGGTCCAATAATTCCTTGGGGACTGCAACCAGAGGAAGGCCCAATCAGAAAAGCTGGGAAATGCTTTCCGTCTCTATCAATGTCCTTGGCTAAGGGACCTTGAGAGTCATTTAAAACACACATGTTTATGGGGTAACGGGTGCTTTTTGTAAGAGATGGTCTAGTTTACAGCCAGAGTCTGCTAAGTGCCTTCAACTTTCCAATCGAAAGACAATCTGGAACTTGAAACTCTCCATCTTCCAGTAAGTACATGGAGGGGAGGCTTTATGTCCGTAACATCTTTCAAGTCCTAAATTAAGAACTGAAAATTCAAATAACTTAAGAATCAGGTAGATCACAACTGACAGAATGCTGGCTGCGTTTCCAGTACAAGGCATCTGATGTGTGCCCTCCTCACAACATCCTTAAGATAGCGTCTCACTAAACTAGTCACTAAGTCAGACAAATCAGTATTCGAATTGGCTGCCGGCTGGCATTTTGAAAGCCAACTTCTCTGTGTAAATGCAACACTGAAATGAAAAATCTAACAACTAGTTGCACATCTTACAGCCAGAATATGTTTTAGTTAAAAGGGATATGAATCAAACATTCAGAGAAGCTAAGTTATGCATTTCCTTGTCCTTGTTCAACCTTATTTGTATTCTTCTCTCTTTTTCTTCTCCATAAAATTTTTTGGGTAATTTACCCACACTAAGTCTGGGATGTGACACAAACAACTTTTTTCAGCTCACTTTATACCAGCATATATTTCAAAACCAAAACAAAACAATATATTTATCAACATACTATAGAACCCTAATAAAATCCTGATAGTTACAATATCTTGCATAGTTTGCATAGTTCTTTATATTATAGCTTTTATCCAAGGGGTTTCTCTCTCTCTCTCTCTCTCTCTCTCTCTCTCTCTCACACACACACACACACACACACACACACCCCCCATTGAAAATGCCACAGCTGAAAAAAGCATGTATAATAACAAATGGTAATTGGGCACTTCAATTATAAGACTACCATGGCCTTCTTATAGCACTGCACTCTGCACTAGTAATAATTTAAGAATTAGAGCTATGAAAATAATATAAAAAATCTCTGAAAATAACATATTATTTTATAAGTATGCACATTTTGAAAATGAAAACATTCAAGCAGTGTTCATATAATACGTATGCTAGCTTAGCTTTCACATAGCTCCTTACACATAAAGACTTAGGCAGGACCTCTCTATTGAATGTTTGTGTATACCTATGTATCAAGCACACACCCCCTTTCAGAAATAAACATCTGAACCTTAGAGCTTTATGAAAATAAGCCTCAGTTGAGACCCATGGCAATCATCATTGTATTCCTTATCAGCAGAACTGGCTCTCTGCTCAGGCACTGGTACAGCTCTGTAAGCAGAACGACCACTCTTACCCCTGAAAACAGCCTGGCTCTGACCCTGCAGACAATGTGGAGGCAGGGAGAACATCTACTCCCCAGAGTCCTCCAAACCACGGTTTTCAGACCCTAGCCAGTTGGCTCAGTGGTAGAACATTGGCCCAGTGTGTGGATGTGCCAAGTTTGATTCCCAGTCAGGGCACATAGGAGAAGCAACCATCTGCTTCTGTACCCCTCCCTCCCTTCTGTCTCTCTTTATCTTCCCCTTCTGCAGTCGTGGCTTGATTGGTTCGAGTGAGGTAGGCCTGGGCTCTGAGGATGGCTCTCATGGAGCCTCCACTTCAGGTGCTAAAAATAGCTCGGTTGAGAGCATGGCCCTAAATGGGCAGAACATTGGCCCCAGAAGGAAGCTGCTAGGTGGATCCTGGTGGGGACACATGCAGGAGTCTGTCTCTGTCTCCCTTCATCTCACTAAAAAAAACAAAAAATGAATTGCAGTTTTCAGAGAGGTGAAGCATCTGCCATAAATGACATGTTGAACACCACTGTAGAGATCTGTCCCAGGGAAGCAAACTAAAGGCCAAGATGAGCATCAACCAATGAGAGAGTCTTCTGCTCCACATACCACAAAGGTATGATCTTCCCATCTCCCAGTCATGAACCATGAATCATGTGCCCCATCCTTGGCCAACTGGTCCACCAGTCAAAGATTAGTGTTCTTTCTGAGCTCAGGACTCTGGCATCTAGTCAGTGTATAAAGCTACTCCCTTCTAACATTTCACAAGCCCTAAAAATGGGATGTAAGGGCCTTTATTACTTTATTAGATCATTCCTAATCTTAATCGCAATTTCCAGAATCCATGTGTTACACTTGTTTTCCCAGAAGAGACTTCCAAAAATTTTAACTGAAGTATAATGTACAAACAGAAACTTGCACACATATCTGTACAGTTCAATGGATTTTCACAAATTTTACACATTGTGTAACCAGCAACAAGTCAAAACTGACTTTTTAATAGAGATACACAAGGTCTGTTTAGCTTTACTAAAAATGGCAAAGCCTGGACTTCAAACTACTACTTTCCATGGGTTTCCAATACCTTCCCAAACAATTCTGCTTTTAACACTCTACAGAGACACTCTCTTAACATTCCTGCCTGCACTCAGTCAATACGTGTTTTTAATACGGATGCCGTCATCAGAACTGTAAAATCTCATGATGTTAATCCTTACTCTCAGCAATCCTCTCACTGGTTTACGTGGTGGGAATCATGACAGGAGGGCATTTGGAGGAGAAGTCTCCGCTCTGGTCATGACAGTGAAGTAAGCTGAGCCAGGAGTTGGTCTGGTGTGTGCTTTTCTCTACCCGCTAGTTATCTGTAGAGACCTTTGTGTATTTTTAGGCAATCATGGAGGCCCACCTAGCTTAGTTTCTCAAGTTTTCTCCATAAACCAACATTTAAGTATTTTATTCTCTCCCATTTCAAGAACACTTTTAATCACTCCAAATCTTATTAAAAAGAACATAACAGGAATTAAAACCCAAGTTGCCATTTGCAGTGGAACTATTTTCACATATAAAAAGCCACCACACACCCCCAGCGTAAACGGACCAACAGCAACTCCTTCAGAGCTTCACCAGCACCTCAGAGGTGTTCTAGGAATGTCTTCAAGTTGCATGGTTTCTTTTCTTTTCTTTATTTTTTAGTTTATTGAGGCAACATTGGTTAATAAAATTATATGGGTGTCAGGTGCATAACTCTACAGTACAGCACCTGTATACTGCACTGTGTTCACCACTCCAAGTCAGGGCTCCCTCCATCACCATCTACCCCCGACCCTCTTCTACCTCCCCCCACCCTCTTTCCCTCCTGCAATCCCCACACTGTTGCCTGTGTCTATAAGTTTTTTTTTTCTTTGCTTAACCCTTTCACCTTTTCACCCAGTCCCCCAACAAATTGCATGGTTTCATCTACTGACACCAACACACTCAAATAGGACCCATCAACAATGTGGATGAAGCCAGCATCCACTTGCCTCTCCAGACCACGCTCCATCCTTCCCCACTCTCTTCTTGTATTGTGTGATTGACCAATAAGCTCTGTTCTTTGTCATCTGGAAGGCTTTGGCCAATGGGGGCCCTGGAAGAGATCAGTCTGAGGGAGAGGAGTGAGATTGAGGTATTTATTCCTCGGCTTCTTCCCTTTGGGAGAAAGGCTGTATCCTTCCACACGAAAGGAGGCATCCTTCTTGAGATAGCCTTCCTGACAAGACTCAGTCCTCCCACGTTCCTGTAATTATGCCCTTTCCTGGTTCCACTGGGCTGAGAGGTGGGAGCAGCTCTGCAGTCACCAGTACTGTCTTATCCCTTATGGTTTCCTTATGCTCTACCAACACCTTTTCAATTTATTAAACCTTCTCAAACTATCCTAGTTTAGGATTTTATCTTTTTTTTTTTGTAGGGATTATAATTGCTACAATAACCCTCCACTCAGAACTTATGGTTCCTTTTACTTTAAACAAATATTGTTGTTCTTTATACTTTTAAAAAATATCATTACTGGCCCTGGCCGGTTGGCTCAGTGGTAGAGCGTCGGCCTGGCGTGCAGAAGTCCCGGGTTCGATTCCCGGCCAGGGCACACAGGAGAAGCGCCCATCTGCTTCTCTACCCCTCCCCATCTCCTTCCTCTCTGTCTCTCTCTTCCCCTCCTGCAGCCAAGGCTCCACTGGAGCAAAGATGGCCCGGGGCACTGGGGATGGCTCCTTGGCCTCTGCCTCAGGCGCTAGAGTGGCTCTGGTCGCAACAGAGCGACACCCCAGAGGGGCAGAGCATCGCCCCCTGGTGGGCAGAGCATCGCCCCCTGGTGGGCGTGCCGGGTGGATCCCGGTCGGGCGCATGCGGGAGTCTGTCTGACTGTCTCTCCCCGTTTCTAGCTTCAGAAAAAAAAAAAATATATATATATCATTACTGAATCGCACAAATGTTTTCCTGAATTGGAAGCTCATGGAGATGAATTAAAAATGAGGAAGAGCGAATAAAATGGAACTTTGGTACTCTTGGCTAAGGCCAAACGTAGCATCAAAGTGCAACTACCACCAAGGTCTGCATACAAATAAAGAGACCGTTTCCCTAAAGCACAAAATCCCTTTCTGACATTCCCTAGCATTTACGTTCATTTTAGCCCTGTGATGTATTATCGTTTTAATTCATCAATGACTTGGAGCTTCAAACCACATCAGATAGCAATATCAAACAAGAAAGCCTGAAAGGAATTGGACTCTAATCTGGATTCCGAGCAGATAAAGGTCTGGTCGTTTGGGTCAGAGAGCAATCTGTTCTCTGTTTTGGAGATCCTCCCAACTCCCAACTGCTTTGTAAGCTGTCAAGCAAGCACCACGCAAATAAATATTATGCCGCCCTTCAGTGGTTTATTCTAGTTTTTAATATTATTAACCTTTGGTTTTGCCATTGTAAAAAGAACAGTGCTCTAGAAAGAGATCAGAGGAGGGTTCTAGGCGTAGTCCCACCACAAATTATTTGAGTCATTCTACACTAGTTGTTTAACCATTTTGGACCTTGGTTTATTTTATTTATGAAATGAAAGAGGATGGATGCAACTTTATTTTTAACCAAATTATTACAAGAGGCAATAAATAAATTCTTTTAGAACCTGGAGGCAAAGGCCTCCAACTGTTTCCCACAATCAAAAGCTTCTTTGTAGTCTTACAAATCTGATTAAAATATTGAATCAATTTAATTTGTTCTCAATGGAAAAAAACCATTTATTTTAATATAAAAATATTTTATTTCATTTATTTTAATATAAAATGTTTAATATGTTTATTTCAATATAAAATTATTTTATATTTTAATATAAAAATATTTAACAATACTCACCAATGTGTATAAATTTCAAAAATGAGCTAACCCTTTAATCCAGTGATTCTAGGAAGCTATTTTGGACAAGTGCTCAATGTGTACAGAAAGATTCACATATAGGAATGTTAATTGAAGCATTTATCTACAGGATTGGGAAATGGGAAATATTTGAAATCTATCAGCATGTTAAATTCACTATGGTAATGCACATTGTAAGATCATTCTGTTCTTCTGTTTATTATAAGAGTAAGTTGAGCCCGACCAGGCAGTGGCACAGTGGATAGAGTGTCAGACTGGGATGCAGAGGACCCAGGTTCGAGACTCCGAGATCGCCAGCTTGAGCACGGGCTCATCTAGTTTGAGCAAAGCTCACCAGCTTGGACCCAAGGTCGCTGGCTTGAGCAAGGGGTTAGTTAGTCTGCTGAAGGTCCACCGTCAAGACACATATGAGAAGGCAATCAATGAACAACTAAGGTGTCAGAACGAAAAGCTGATGATTGATGCTTCTCATCTCTCTCCATTCCTGTCTGTCTGTCCCTATCTATTCCTCTCTCTGACTCTCTCTGTCTCCAAAAAAAAAAAAAAAGAGTAACTTGATATGGAAAAAATACCATTCTATATTTTTAGGTGAAGAAAGCAACACACAGAATAATACTTATTACTCTCATATTTATATTTTTAAAAACTACAAATAAGATATGTGTATTTTAAGTATATTTTCTAAATATTCATGCATGTCTGTCAACGTCGAGAAGAAAGGTTTGAATGGAATCCATTGCATTGTTAAGAGCAGCTACCTGTGGGGCAGTGAGTAAGGTGGGAGGTTGTAAAGGAAACCCACCTTCTCACACTATCGAGTTTTATATAGTGTTCAGATATTTTCCCCAAATATCTTATTTCACTAAATTTAAGATAGCAATTATTTTAAGACTCAACCTTAGATTATGTACCACTAAGGGAAGAAAACTGTCAATAAAACTATGAGACACCATTAGTTTTTAAGACATAGCTATATTAAAATGGTGTTGGTTGGCCGTATGCTTTAGGATCAATAAATTACAGTAGATGACTTCACAAATTGTTATAATATAGAAAAAACCAACACAGATATTGTAGAAAGATGCATCATGTTTTCTGTAGCAAATTTGTGGATTTCACTTAATAATTAAAGGTGACCGAGCCTTTTTTAATCTGTGTGGTTTTATTGTTCACTCTACTCTGCAGTATCTTAGCACTTCACAGAGGGCGCTGCATACTGTGAAAGCTAAGAAATGTTCTACGCATTCCTCATCACATTAACCTTCATTCTACTCCATATTCCAAGCATTAACAACATGATCAAAATGAGAAGGAACTTGAAAATCTGATAAGTAAGTTCTTAATTCCATCTTTTGGATCAATAGAGCTAGTGAATCAAATAAGCCTCAAGACATTAATTTGTAGATATCATTTGAAATGAAACAATATTAAGATTTTAATAACGACTCTGGAAATAAACTGGGAAATGAATTTGTTTACCCACAAATTATTTCAAACATAATATTCACATTTTTTCTAAGTTGATGATAAATGTTTACGTCCAACTCCTACTACATTCAAATATTTAAGGGGATACTTGAGAGTTTGGGCTAAAGTAAAGATTGCTTCTTTCATCTTTGTGGCCTTTCATTCTTTCATAGAGGAAAATTAAACAGATCAGGCGTAGTTAGTCAATGGCTTTTAAAAAAATAATGAATGTCTTTTAGAATTTATTATATTCTTAGGTTTTCCAATTAATTGATTATTGTTTTTAGTATACCCCAAAAGAAAATAATGATGAACTGAAGAAAAATTATAAAGAAAAAAACCACACAAAACAATAAACATCAATGATTAAGCATCACAACAATTGTAAAACAATTACTTAAAACATTTTTTGGTTAACACTTTCCTAGTGTACAGCTAAGACATCTTCTTGTGCCTTAGCCAAGAAAAAAGGATAGAGATTATTTAAAGCAGACATACCTCTCCTTGATCATCAACAAGAGTTGTTAGAAGCTTACTTTTCAGTAAGCTTTTGCCTTTGATTTTTTTTTTCCTAGAGATGAGACACAAGTGTTTCCAGCTCAAATCGCTGTGGGCTAGAAGTATGTCATGGCTATTGGCAAGCAAATGAGCAATAGACAAAGCATCCTTTTTGGCTTCTAGAGTTAAAACTCTTAAAGTATCTCCCTTTTCAAACATCTATTCCTCTCAAAACCGTGCACCACGCATACCTTCCTCCGTCAAAGAGCCTGAAAAGTCCAAACATCAAGATTCAAGGTCCAAACACTAGCATATTACTTAGCATGCACAAGACATCATGGGAATTGATCATTTCAAGAAGCAAATGGCACATGGTGGCGTTTGCATCCCAACTGAAAAAAATAGCTTAGAACAAAATTTTGGCTATAAAATAACTTTAGAAATTATCTAAATCAAACCTTTTCATTTTATATGAGGTTTAAAAATGAAGGATGAGAGCCATTAAATGACTTCTCCGAGATTACTGCTAATAAGTGGCAAAGAACCAGACTGCCAATTCCTAGTGTTCTTTAAATTGTACTCTACTGCTTCATTTTAGAACCCAAATTCAACAAACTATTCGCAAGGCCTTAAGTGATTAGTGTGTTCTTTTACTTGTCAACATCTAAAACAGTTTTGGAAATCACTGTCAAAAACTATGCAAGTGCTCCAAAAATAAACCAAAGAATTTGGTGGGAACATCAAAACCTGCGGAAGAAGGGGCATGTTTAGTCCCAAAAGTATAAGTATATTCATTATATGTACAATAATAAGAGCAGAAATACTTATATGTTTCAAGGGCTTGACAAATGCTAACTAATTTAATCTTCCAAACCACCCAAGATATAGGCTCCATTATTACTGACACTTCAGGGATGTGGAAACCAAGGTTCAGAAAACTTCAAAAATGTACTCAGGGCTACAAGCTAGAAAGAAGGGAGCCAGAACTTAGTACTTAGCTATCTTGCACTGAGTATCTGCTGTTAATTGCAACATGGTTATACCACATTACTGTTTCAGAATACAAAGTATAAAAAAAGTAAACGACCTTTTCCTGGTCTACTGAGGCATGCTCAGTAGAAGATAAAAGTTTTATGGAGGTATAAAAAGATTGAGAAACACCTTATAATTCAATGAACTTTTCAACAAATCTTCTAATAGAGTAATAATATTGAAGGTCAGGATCTTTTTCTTATATGATGTTCAAGCTAAAGAGAAAAGAGAAATTAAGAAACAATAGGATAGCCTGACCAGGCGATGGTGCGGTGGATAGAGCGTCAGACTGGGATGCAGCGGACCCAGGTTTGAAACCTCAAGGTCGCCAGCTTGAGCGTGGGCTCATCTGGTTTGAGCAAGGCTCACCAGCTTGAGCCCAAGGTCACTGACTTGAGCAAGTGGTCACTCGATCTTCTGTAGCCCCCCAGTCAAGGCACATATGAGAAAGCAATCAATGAACAACTAAGGTACCACATCGAAGAATTGATGCTTTTCATCTCTTTCCCTTCCTCTCTGTCTGTCCCTATCTGTCCTTCTCTCTGTCTATCTCTGTCACAAATACACAAAAAAAGAAGCAATAGAATAAAAAACAAGTCAAAATAAAGAACTAAATTATTCACAAACTATACAACCAAGCTCCTAAGTAATTGACAGTTGCCAATATTCATGTTAGGATGTATCCCTTAGATTATGTCATCTGAACAAAAAGGCTGAAAGCAAATTCAGAACATCCTGTTTTAAATTTAAGACTTTTCAATATCTCTGAGAAAAGATATAAAGAAAAAAAAACAGGATATAGGAAGTACTGATATTGTGGGACAATGCAAGATGAGAGAAGAATATTATTAAAACTACACAATTATGTTTTAAAAGAATACATACCATAAATGTAGAGCAAGAACAAGAATTGTTTTTTTTTAGGTCTCAAAAATGATCATGTGAGGTATCTGGTCCATCTTCCTTTTGTCACAGCCATTAGTATTGTAAAAATAGCCACACAGTTTTATCTTAGACTCATTTTCTTCGAAGTCTTAATAAGTTCAAGGTCCATGGCAGAAAAGTCTACAACTCCCAATCTGCTCGCCCTTAAAATAAAATAAAATATATGAACTGTGAACTCCCGGGACTTCACACATGAAGCAGTAGCTGACCAGGGCCCTGTCCTCAATGAGGGAGGTGGCACACATCGACACAACATACCTTTGCCAGTGTGGCAGTTTAGAGTTGCTGCTGTTTTTAAAGTCCACATGGCCTGATGCAAACACAGCACAGGCATCAAACTCAACCTGATTTGGATCAGAATACAGAGTCTATATTTACACAGCTTTCTTGGTATAGTTTTTAATGTAGCTTCATAAATATCTGAGCTCGTGACTTGATAATTCTTGTAGAGGATTAGTGGGAGAGGGAAGAGAGAGAACAACAAATGATAACCAGTGCTGTTATGTCCCCCTGTCATCCTCAGGTGGCTTAGTTTACCTAAGTTAGGGGTATTCCATTACAGGGAGATGGTGAACAAAATAATGAGAACCAGCACATGTAAGATTCAAGCTGAGGCCTGACCTGTGGTGGCGCAGTGGATAAAACGTCGACCTGGAAATGCTGAGGTCGCCGGTTCGAAACCCTGGGCTTGCCTGGTCAAGGCACATATGGGAGTTGATGCTTCCAGCTCCTCCCCCCCTTCTCTCTCTCTCTGTCTCTCTCTCTCCCTCTCTCTGTCCTCTCTAAAAATGAATAAATAAATTTAAAAAAAAATTTTTTTTAAATATAAAAAAAAAAAAAGATTCAAGCTGAACTCTGATTGCAAAGGAAGGGCCAAGGCAAGGAGGTATCTCCCCACCTTCATTCCCCCTTAAGAGAATTTCCCCCATAGTTACTGATGACCTTTTTACAGAACATCTTGCACTACAGAATAAGGTAATGCTCACTGAGTCACGGGTCCTGACATTTGCAGTCACGGGACCATATTCTAAAATCCCAAATGATACCGTAATCTCATAGGAAAAACACACCAGTGGGAAAGGAGATGTGGAGGCCCCTGCGGAAGGCAGGGGATGAGCCTGATACTTCCCTCTGTCACTTGAAAATGTAAATTACCAAGGAAGTGGCAAGACTGATGACCTCGGAGAGGCAAATTCATGGTCTCTGATCGGATTTAAGGAAATTCTCTCTTTAGCTCTATGACAATTATGTCTAGAAATCATTTCAACATATATATTTTAGAAAACCATCATTGCTAAGAACTGACTGATCAAAGGGAAGTTTCTGTTTGTCATTTACTTAGATTCTGAACAGACACCAAAATCACTCAGCTGAGCAAAATCAGTTAATTTTCTGTCAAATCTCTGACACAAACCACGAACAGCACCTGCTTTTCTTCTCTGGTCGGTGATGCCAACATCTGACCTTGGATTCTTTTACAGAACAGGCTTCGTTCTCTAAAAATAGGCCAAAAAGACTCTCTGACCCCAAAAAAGGATCCCCTGATCTGCCATAAAAACTTCTCATTTCCAAAGAAATCTAATCCTTACTGTCCCTGGAGTGTTTTTCGGAAGGTCCCTAAACATACCAGGCCTCTGTTTGTAGTCTGCCCTCCTCCCCAGCAAGCACAGAACACATCTCCATATTTAAAATAACCTTATCACACCTGTAAAAGTAGCAATCCTTTATTCTCTTGTGGATGTGCCGCCTTTCAACCCTCTTGGGTATTTTTCTTGTGTCAAAAGCAGTTAATTTTCCTTCTCCAAAAACTCTATGGCTGAAATCTCCCAGTTAGCATTAACTATCAATTAGCAAAGCATGGAGCATGTCTATATGAATGTGTGTGAATGAACAAGAGTGTATAGTGTGTATATGCCTATGGGTGTACAGACATCTAGGCAAACATACATAGTTACACAGCTTATAGAAAATGACTAGTTTAAATAACTAACATATATTTATCCTTTAAATAATGTATAGTTACATACAAATTTAAATATGTGCTCTTATATATACACACTATAGTTTGTAAAATTTACCTCTGCTTTGACTTTTACATCTATAAGGTTTCTAACAGTTTAATATATTCGGGGTTCTTTTCTAGAATTGAAAATACTTAAAATGTATTTTCCTTTCTGGTAAGAATTATGAACTGTTCATCTTTTTCATTGAAATAGATCAGGTTTCTCCCTCCAAATGCTTTAGAAGATAAGCTTTTGGAAGTAGAATCAATTATATTGAGAAATCAACTCTCAATTCTATGTGTAGATAACCCTGGCTTCACTTTACAAAATATTGTACTTTAAGAATTTGTATGTCATTTAAATTGCTCAAAATCCCAGAAAGGTCCCTGTAGGAGCTTTAATCTTTGCAAAGCGTCTCCTGAATAGGCCAGTCCAGTACTAGTGTGCTCAGTATTTTAGCAAATGAAAACAGCATTTCGCAGAAATGTGATATGCAGTAGCAGGTTTAGAATGACATATTTACATATGTGGGCATGGAGGGTCCGAACAGAAACACAGCAATATGTTAAGTGCGATTTATGTCTGGGAGAATTTCAGGTGACTTTTTCTACTTATCTTCTTCTTCCATTTACCCCTCTATGAACTTCCCTCCGATTGTTTGTGTAATAAATCTACTGAATGAAAAGAATAAGTCTGTTCCGATGATGATTCCACAAATGTCAAACTATGCAATAAATCTGTTTATAAAACATGTGCACCAAGAAGCAGATTTATCAAAATCAATTGTGACTCAGATAAAAAATCCATAGTGTATTCTAGGGACTCTGCCAGTGAAAAGCATCTTGGCCACCAAGGCCTGTGAAGACCCCGTGTGGGCAGTGGAAGAGGAAAGGGGTAACCCTCACACGGAAGACAGGGCAGTGAGACTGTGTGTGCGGTCAATTGGAACCTGCCTGGTCTGGATATGGGCTCATTCAGGGGCACACACACCCCTATTCATGTCAAGGTAGTGAAAGGACTAATGTAACCTGTAAAACCTCCTTTCCTATGCAGGACCTTGATATAGGGGCTGAAGGGTTTTATATACTTCCTTGTAATTCTGAATAACACTGACACTTAACTACCCTCCTAGAAACCAGAGCGGAAGTTAGTGTACTTGTCCAAAAGGTTCCGTAGGACCCAAGAATCTAAAACACTCAGACCCAAGCATGTCCAGCATGGTTCTTGTTCCCCTCTTTATACATACAGTGCATGAAATACTGAGGTTACCAGCAAAACTCTAGGGTTCAGGGAGTATAATATCTATCTCTGGACAAGACTCTTTTTTTTTTGTATTTTTCCGTAGTTGGAAATAGGGAGGCAGTCAGACAGACTCCTGCATGCGCCCGACCGGGATCCACCCGGCATGCCCACCAGGGGGCGATGCTCTGCCCATCTTGGGGCGTCGCTCTGCCACAATCAGAGCCATTCTAGCGCCTGAGGCAGAGGCCACAGAGCCATCCTCAGCGCCCGGGCAAACTTTGCTCCAATGGAGCCTTGGCTGCAGGAGGGGAAGAGAGAGACAAGAGAAAGGAGAGGGGGAGGGGTGGAGAAGCAGATGGGCGCCTCTCCTGTGTGCCCTGGCCGGGAATCGAACCCGGGACTCCTGCACGCCAGGCCAACGCTCTACCACTGAGCCAACTGGCCAGGGCCAGACAAGACTCTTAAGAAAAACCTCACCTCATGGTACTCAAGTCTTTCTTCACACTGTGGAGACGTAAGGTGCTAACAGTGGATAATATTGTCTTCTTATTCAGAATACAATAGTCTCTAGCAAAGTGATCTTATTAAAGACTTACTATGCGAACACATTAATTGCAATCACTTGTCACATGTTTAACCCCATGTACCCCACGGAGATATTTTCAACAGCATGGAGTGGTAGGACGTGTGTGGATGTCTCCCCAACCCCCCCCCCCCAAGGAAGCGCGTCCTCAGCTTTCAGTGCCTGTATGCTCCTGGCCTAGCCGGCCCTCTGAGAGAGCCTTGGCCGCTCCGAGCGCTCTGCTGCCACCTGGGCAGACCCCACACTTACAGCCATAAACGCATGGGCACTGAGAAAGACTGCGGAGGGTGTGGCACTCCACGTGAGGCTTTAGTTTCACACTTCGCCAGGTCAGCTATTTAGGCCTAGTCTTCTCCATTGGCTTGAAGTTTGTTCACACCATCTTGGGTAACACATCACATTATCCGTCCTTATAAAAACAAATAAACTCCAATAAGCATTCAGAGTCAGTTCACCCCTCAGAACACCTCTGCCTTCCCCTCTGATCTACATGGCACCCTTTCGGTCCCCACCCTTCCAAAAGCCTCCCGTGCTTCCAACTGAGGAGTGGCCAGATGCTTTCCTTCATCCCATAGGGATCCCACCTTCCTCACCCCCGCAGATGTGCACGGCTCTGAGGACTTCAGCCTGCCGCCCCCGGGTCACCAGGCGCAGCACCACAGCACCCAGCACTGCCATCGAGTGCCACCCCCAGTCACCAGGCGCAGCACCACAGCACCCAGCACTGCCTTGTGACTGCCAACCCCGGTCACCAGGCACAGCACTGCAGCACCCAGCACTGCCATCGAGTGCCACCCTTGGGTCACCAGGCACAGCACCGCAGCACCCAGCACTGCCTTGTGACTGCCAACCCCGGTCACCAGGCACAGCACTGCAGCACCCAGCACTGCCATCGAGTGCCACCCCCGGGTCACCAGGCACAGCACCACAGCACCCAGCACTGCCATCGAGTGCCACCCCCGGGTCACCAGGCACAGCACTGCAGCACCCAGCACTGCCATCGAGTGCCACCCCCGGGTCACCAGGCACAGCACCACAGCACCCAGCACTGCCATCGAGTGCCACCCCTAGGTCACCAGGCACAGCACTGCAGCACCCAGCACTGCCTTGTGACTGCCAACCCCGGTCACCAGGCACAGCACTGCAGCACCCAGCACTGCCATCGAGTGCCACCCCCGGGTCACCAGGCACAGCACCACAGCACCCAGCACTGCCATCGAGTGCCACCCCCGGGTCACCAGGCACAGCACCGCAGCACCCAGCACTGCCATCGAGTGCCACCCCCGGGTCACCAGGCACAGCACCACAGCACCCAGCACTGCCATCGAGTGCCACCCCCGGGTCACCAGGCACAGCACTGCAGCACCCAGCACTGCCATCGAGTGCCACCCCCGGTCACCAGGCACAGCACCGCAGCACCCAGCACTGCCATCGAGTGCCACCCCTAGGTCACCAGGCACAGCACTGCAGCACCCAGCACTGCCATCGAGTGCCACCCCCAGGTCACCAGGCACAGCACTGCAGCACCCAGCACTGCCATCGAGTGCCGCCCCCAGGTCACCAGGCACAGCACTGCAGCACCCAGCACTGCCATCGAGTGCCACCCCCAGGTCACCAGGCACAGCACTGCAGCACCCAGCACTGCCCTGTGATGCCACCCCCAGGTCTCCAGGCACAGCACCACAGCACCCAGCACTGCCATCGAGTGCCACCCCCAGGTCACTAGGCACAGCACCACAGCACCCAGCACTGCCATCGAGTGCCACCCCTAGGTCACCAGGCGCAGCACCACAGCACACAGCACTGCCATCGAGTGCCACCCCCAGGTCACCAGGCACAGCACCACAGCACACAGCACTGCCATCGAGTGCCGCCCCCGGGTCACTAGGCACAGCACTGCAGCACCCAGCACTGCCCTGTGACTAACACCCTTGGGTCTCCAGGCACAGCATTGCAGCACCCAGCACTGCCCTGTGATGCCACCCCCAGGTCTCCAGGCACAGCACTGCAGCACCCAGCACTGCCCATCGACTGCCGCCCCCGACTCAAGTCACTGCACTCGTCACCCACACACACACAGAATAACTCAGCCATCCTGTGAGGCTGGACCAAAAGGGGAATTGTTTTCATACTTATAAGGGCTCCCCTCTGAACCAGAGCATCGGAAATTTACACAGTTCTGGGGAACAAGGTGCTAGACACATTAGTTCCTAGCCTACTCTGGTCATAGCAGCTGGTTTCTATAATAACTGGCTGTTCTAAAATAACTACAACCAATCCACTTAAGTGCAATACAGCGCCCAAAGGTCGAAAATAAAAAGTTACAATTCAATAAGGCATCACATGTTTCATAACTCGGTGTGGAAAGAACGGGTATGAGAAATAATCAGGCCTCCCGAAGAGCCCAGCGGGGAAGCTGGTGGACTGAACTCTATAGTTGCGTGTTCCGCGCTCCCGCCCCGCCTGCCAGTGTGGACCTTGTCTATCTCAGCCACCACTGTTTCAGGCTACGGTCCCTGGCAGTAAACAGTCTGACAATTCAGGAGCACGTTGGGCAACATGCATGCAGAGAGACTTTGCGGAAAGAGAGTTCGAGTTGGAGCTAACACACAGACCAGGAGGAAAAAAGAAATGCCTGATCCAAACAGAGGGTTTCTATCTTTCACGGACAGCGCATCATTTGATACATACGTCTGCACTGACGTATATCATAGGAGTTTTTTTGTTATAATCTGTTTATTTGGTGGATGAGCCGGAGGACCTTATATAACATTCCTGTTTCAAAGGTAGCAACATGTATGGCATTGCACCCACAGACGATCCAGACTCCCCACGGCAGGTCCCATTAGCTGCCTCAAATCATTTTACCTTGCAAGGTTTCTATATAATTGATTAATCATAAAGAACTGCCACTAGCAATAGTAAAAGAAATATTCAGTAATCAAGATTCAAAAGAGAGCATTCTGATAGTATGATCTTAGTGATTTCAGAAAACTCCTTTCATCCTGATTTGAATAGATCACATGTGCCTGACCTGTGGAGGGAAAGAAACCCAGTTTTCCAAGGCAAAACGCACGTGAGCATACCTCGGTCTTCTGGAGTAGAGTACAGGAACACTACCCCTGCCTCTGCACGGGCTGGCGTAGGGCTACAACCTTCGCATTGGATTTCCTTAACAAAGAAGTGGTAGAGCTGCACCCCTTGTTTGGCCAGAAAGCACACAATACAGCTACAGCTGAGGAACTTCCATTCATGCTTGCTCAATAAACAATGTGTATTACATAATGAATGAGCCTTTTCTATGAACCCTGCTATTGGAAAACAGAGGCACTTTCTGCAGAGTTTAAGCCAGTCTACAAGGAGCAGTTACCCCTGGTGAGAGCAAACGTGGACAGAGTAATGTACAAATCCAAACAGCTTACACTCTTAGATGCCTTTGCCACCACCCTAACTTCTTTTTTGCTTGACAAGAAATTATATAATGAAGAATTATTTCAGTTAACTCTAAACCGTGCAGAGAACACTGACACAGCAGCCAGCAAGCACCCGAAAGATGTTAGCTTTCAGCTCCATGTTCCCTGCGTTGCCTGAGAAATGGGGGAAGGGGTGAGTCTGGTGGGAGGAGGGAGAGGAGAGGAGAGGGAATCAGCTATCTATGAAAATACTTACAGCCTCCGAGTCTTCAATTCCATGCAGGTACAAATTGTCATACATGGAGGTCTGATAATCCAGAGCACCTCTTTCAAGGCAAAAACAGAACTGCTACAGAAGCCACAGCTAGAGCCAAAGGATGGAAAAGGCCTGTGTGAGCAACTGCGCCGCCTTATCAATTCCTGTGGATTTACCAGGCGAGAGGCTGTTCTTTCACATCACACAGGGTGAGGTTATCCCCAGAGGCAGTTCAGACCTGGCATTTTATCTGCCTTCCCAGTACAGAGTATAAAACAGCAGAACCCTTCCTCAACCACAGGCTGGTGACTGAGCTAGGAAAGCGGCCTCTGATTGGCTGGGCTTGCCTGCTTCAGTCAGCTGAAGAGCGTTCCCTGGGAGAGTGGAGGGCGACTGGAGCATCCTCCCCAGCAAAGAGCTGCTTCCTGTTTCGCCTGTGCTGTATAGTTCTGCAATAAACACTTACCAGTGTCTAAAAGGCTGCTGGGAACGTTGAGAAAGGCAGAGATTGTATACTCTGAACACCACTGTTCATCTTTTTAATTAAATTCACAATTGGAAGGAGGTAGAGGAGCAAAGGAGAAATGTTATTTTCAGAGAATATTGTGTAAAGACAAGCAAACAGACACTAATCTCTATCCAACATCTGTACTTAACAGATGCAATTTCAGTCAAATGAGCAATAAGTCATTTAAAATTTTTTAAAAAGCAACAAGGTAAAAAAAAATGGAAAGAATAAAGAGATGGAAAGATTTCTTCTGGGAATTTCTACTGTAAAAGTTTTCAATATTCTCACTGAAAAGTTTTCAATATCCTCTGACTCTGCTACCCAAGCAGTGCAGTTTGAAATAAGCCAAAACCTCTCAAAAGCCTTCATTTAAATGCAAAAATTTTAATGTCTTTTTAGGTTTTTTTTTAACTGCCTTTAAGTAACATCCAATGTTTTAACTTAAATCCTTCATTCCCTTTCCAATATTTAGACCAGTGGTAGTCAACCTGGTCCCTACCGCCCACTAGTGGGCATTCCAGCTTTCATGGTGTGCAGTAGTGGAGCAACCAAAGTATAAATATAAAGATAGATTTAACTATAGTAAGTTGTTTTATAAAGATTTATTCTGCCAAACTTAGCGAAAATCCGACATAAAGTACTTGGTAAGTAATTATTATTATATGCTTTAACTTGCTGTAATTCTACCTTATAAATTTTATAAAGTAAAGTTACTTAAGTTACTTCTCTACTTTTTAAATCACCATTACTGTGGAACCGGTGGGCAGTTGGAAAATTTTACTACTAACAGAGATACAAAAGTAGGTGGTAGGTATAAAAATATTGACTACCCCTGGTTTAGACCTTTAATATTCCTCAAACATCATTGATCTTTTCCCAAAAACCTAAACAGACAAGTTCCACTCCCTTCCTCTGCTCCCACTCCACAGCCCAGTTTGACACAGAACAGGTCCCCCACTGGAACGCACTGAGACTTTGAGCTTTCTGGTCAACCAATAAGGTCCTGCAGCTTTGAAACAGGAGAGGTCTATAGTTCACTCAAAGAAGCCGGCTATATTCAGAAAAAGGAAGTTGTTGAGGGGCAAAGAACATAACCTAGAGAAGCTGAATGACTCACTGGGGTAAGCAATGCCCCCGACACTCAGAGGCTCTCAGTCCAGTATCAGCTTCACCACTAATCGGTCGGATGACTCTGGACCAATCACTATTCTATGGGCATTGGTTTCTTCACCTTCCACACGGAAGTTAGAAGTAACTTAGAGAAAGAACTTTGCAAATCTAAAGTGCAACATAAACACTTATCAATGACAACCCTGCTTTGTCAGCTGGAAGGCATTGGCTGCCGTTCATGGGAGCTCAGCACTGGAGTCAGTGGCTGGCGCTGGACCTTCTAGCCACTATCTCCTAAAAGCATAAATCTTAAAGACACAAACCTGACTCCCAAGCAGCAACACCAGAGCAACAACTGCTGAGCAGAGCACAGTTCTTGCACACCTTGGGAATGGCACCTGTACTTAGTTTCTTTCAAATTAAATGATGGCAAAGGGGATTCACTTGTCCTTCATAACCCCAAAATGGTAGAGTTCATAGAAAATGATGTCTGTGCCTACACAGAAGGAGAATTACAAAAGAGAATGGGTGCAATTGGCAAGACACCACAGGGAAAAAAACAACAGCAGTGCCAGCTCTACCTGTTGAGGACAGTGTCCTGGAGCAAGTCACTTCCCAGGCTGAACCTCAGCTCTCTCCTCCATAAAGCAAGAGGACTGCTGGGTCAAAGGAGTTGTAAGCTCAAATCCCTGTGCCAGATTCTGTCATTTTAATTAACTCTATAACTATATAGCCGTTGATACTTTGGCCAGGATCTACAGGATATTAAGGCAAGAGGACCGTTTTTCTCCTTAGATTTTCCAGATCATTTCCATACTTTACTACTTCACTTGAGAATATAGATAGTTCCTGAGTATCTTTAAGTGGAAATCTAAGTTGGGGGCAGGGGGACAAGAGAAGAGGCAGTCCACTTCCATACTTCACCCAGATGAGAGAAACTGCTCCCTACTGGGAAAACTGTGCATGACTCAGTTCCTCTCTTCTGTTTCCTTGCCTTGGAGTGTTCCCTCCAGCTAATGCGATGGTCTGAATTTTTAAAGAACAGGGGCTTACTTTGTGATAGACCAATGCAGGCAGCAAAGACGTCTGACTCAGGGTGGGATGTGAGCAGGAAGGCATTTGACCAAGCAGAGCAGCCTGGGGTTACTCCCTGCAACCCTACATCCAACCCCTCAAGGGCAAAGAACAGAGGAGTAGCAGGCTAGGCTGGCTCTGCCTGCTCTCCAGGAGCTTAGAAAAATGCTGGACTCAGAATCACAAACTGTTAGACGTGGGAGAACCCCGGAGTCACCTAATCCAGCCCTCATTTTAATACCCGGAATGGTTCCATTGCTGTAGTCATAGCCATTGTTTTCTACAGTTGAGTGTTCCTCCCCACACCCTTCTCGATGGGATTTTTAAGATAAGGGATGGGGAGCCACAGACATGTCCCAGGAGGAAGCTGATAAAAACAAAAGGAGGTCACTTTGACTATTATGTTTTTAACACTCCCTTCATTCTAAAAATTGTGTCATAACAAGTCATTTGGTCACCCACAAGCTGACAACTGAAAATCAACTAGAAGACTGGGGAGTCTGTCCCTCGCATTTGGAGCTACAGACAACAAGCACTGCACTTGCAAGTCACCTGCACATTCCAACTCCATGCTCAGGCTCTTCCCAGAGTCCCAGCGGAGCCGAGCGGGAGACACTGACCGGACTGCCCCAAAGGAACTCGGAGGAGTTCCCAGGAAAATGAATCAACACTCCAAGAGGATCTTGAAATTAACTGTTTCTGTCCCAAGGGTCTCTGCCCTGAAAGCTGGCTGAAAAGTACATAGCAAGAGGTCCTGGGAACTTTCTGGGCCTGTTTAAGATCACAAATCACCAGCTTTTGGTCAAAGGGCCACGGGCAGTTCCAAGGACTAAACTTCAAAAATATTCTTCTTAACTCTCAAGAAGTGAAAAGTGACTAAGGGATTGGCAGCCTCTTAGTTTGACTTTGAATTCTCTGGTCAGTGATTGGTTGAGAGGATGGTCTACTTCTCCTACCAGAGGTTACAATAAGAACAAATCTGAAAACCCTGCGGCTCACCTTGTGTTGGTGTTTGCCAGTAACGCCCCTATCTCTCATCACTAGGCAGCCTCCAAAGTCACATAGCCCCAAGAAGCCTGTCTCCCATTTTGAGATTGCTTGCTATGTTCCTGACCCACTTTCCTCCAACTGATCTCTCATGATGATCAATAGTTCAAAATCAATAAAAGACCCTATGACAAGGCACAGCTTGTATGAGTCTGTGATAAATTCCAAATGGTTCCTGGCGGGGTGGTTGTTCTTGCAATTTGACACATGCCTCCATGGAGCTCAGTTCAGTGGAGGAAATGGTATGGCCCACAGCTAATCAGGAAAGCTCTCCTCCGTATCTCCAGGGAACATCACTTGTGTTAGTCTTTGTTGGCTTCAAACTTAGGGACATGAAGTTCCTCTCCCTTACCTGGACCAGGCTCTCTGGCACAGCAGATACACGGGATTGACAGTGGAAGGCAAAGGACCAGCGCTCCTCTTCTCCATTGGCTTGGAATGGGGGAGAAGAGCGAGAGAAAAGCCAAGAGTGAGCTGATCAGCTCTGAGAGGTAGACAGCCTTGATCAAGGCAACTGGTAGAGATTCGGAAGCTAACAGAAACTTTGCCATCTGGTTGTCCATCCAGCTTTCTCTGGGATGTAACTTTTCTAAGCCAGTGTAGCTTTGCACTCTACGGTAGGACTCCGAGAGGTCAGAGAAGAAACAAAGGGACAGTGTTGGGAGTCTCACTGGCTCGAGGAATTAGAACACAAGCCCAAGGCCTTCACTTGCCAATTCAGCTATGGGCATTATTTTGTTTTTTGCTTTTGTTTAGATGTTGCGAAGTGGCCACAGTGTGCTGGATGACTTTCTCCCTCCTCGGCTCTGCAAGAGCAAACCTGCTCACTCGCTGGCCTCTGGAAACCTGTGTGGCAGGCGAGCATGTGTACTGTAAGCCCATTTCCTCCCTGATGTGCTTCTGACGGCTGGTGCTGGCAGGGCAGACAAAGGAGTGAAAACAAAACCTCACAAAGCACTACAGACAATTGATTCCGCTCTCAGTAATCCTCCGGGTTTGAATGTAAACCTCATTACCTAGGCAGCCGTGTCCTTGAGTCTCTCTGGGGCTCCTCTGTAATGTGGTGATGGTAACAGTTCTGGACTCGATGAGTTGATAAATGAAAGGTACATAGAAAATTCCTAGCGCAGAGAAGGCAGAGAGGAGAAAGGGCCTGTTTTTTTTTAAGGGGGTGTAGTATGGAATCAGGCCCGCCGACATCGCCCAGCCCCCAGGACCCCCACACAGTGCAATTTCTGTGGATGGCACTCCTGGGGCAGCAGAGTTAAGAGCAGGGGCTCTGGGCCCTGGCCGGTTGGCTCAGCGGTAGAGCGTCGGCCTGGCATGCGGGGGACCCGGGTTCGATTCCCGGCCAGGGCACATAGGAGAAGCGCCCATTTGTTTCTCCACCACCCCCCCTCCTTCCACTCTGTCTCTCTCTTCCCCTCCCGCAGCCAAGGCTCCATTGGAGCAAAGATGGCCCGGGCGCTGGGGATGGCTCCTTGGCCTCTGCCCCAGGTGCTAGAGTGGCTCTGGTCGCGGCAGAGCATTGCCCCCTGGTGGGCAGAGCATCGCCCCCTGGTGGGTGTGCCAGGTGGATCCTGGTCGGGCGCATGCGGGAGTCTGTCTGACTGTCTCTCCCCGTTTCCAGCTTCAGAAAAATACAAAAAAAAAAAAAAAAAGAGCAGGGGCTCTGGACCCAGAATGCTCACAAATCCCTGTTGCACCCCTTCCTGGCAGGGTAACACTCGGCAAGCTACTCTGCTTTTCTCTGCCTTCATTTCCTTTCCTGTAAAATGAGGACTACCCCAAGGTTACTGTGCAAATGAAAAGCCCTGATAGAGGAACGTGCTCAGAACGGTGCCTGGCACCAGCTCAACGCTGTACAAGCATCAGCTGCTTCTTGCCCTTGGGTCTGGCCTGAAGCCCTGTGCCCTTTGCCTCTGGGATGGGGTTCCTAATACTTGCCCCTGATGTTGGCCTGGCCCTCCCGCACCCCACCTGGGACCCCAGTCTCAGCCAGCAGAGCCAAGGCCGGCATCCTGCCTCCCGGTGCCCTACTTAGCTCCGTGCCAGCTCCCTCCCGGTCGCCTACCTGCTTCATCAGGCCAGGCCAACGCCTCCTTATGCTGAAGCTGGCATGCGAGCCCAGGCCACCGAGGCCTGGCAACACCTCAACCCTGCAGCCTCCCCGGTGAACTCTGCGCTCTCCTGTGTGCCCTGGGGATCCGCCACCCCCACACTGGGCTTCCCAATGGCCTGGTTTCTTGCCAAACTAGAATTCTGACCCCCATCCCTCCCACCAGTCACTCCTGAACTGCCCTGACCTGTCACAAGCCATTGCCAAAAAAACGTCCCCATGAAAATTCTGTAACACACTCTGCTGCTGCTTCTTACCGACGAGGCAAAAGGAGAGCAAAGAGGAGAGAACCCCAGACAGACAGGAGAACGGAACAGATAGGAAACTCTGGACATTCAAAGCAAGAACGGCTATACGGACCAGCTCCCCGCCTCCCTGCTATTCTTGATGGCTCCAGGGAAAAAACATAATACTTGAGAATTCATAAAAGAGTGAGCGTAGGTAAGGTAAAAAATTCCCATGGCCTATTCAACTTGCCAGAAAATGACAGATCCCTCCTGTGATTGATGTATTACTCAGAACCCTCTTGCTTTCTGAAATTTCTGCTAAAAAAAAAAAAAAAAAAGCAGCCAATCTTTTGGCAAAAAACATTCCATACAGCCATGATTTTCATTAATGCTAAACGACTTTATTTCCCTCTCTTCTCCACAATGAACCAAGAAGGCTGTTCCAGCGGACCTCCACCCTGCAGCCTATACATTATTCAGCTAATATTATCTGTGCTAATTTAACAATTACAACTTTCAACTGCTGACTGCGCTGCACTATTTTAGAGGCTAGGAGCTTGAAGATCAGCAAGACACGGCTGCATGCTCCTGTAGGCTGCCTGGGGGATGGTGTGGTAGCAATACTGGTTATTCTTCAGACAGAAACTGAACCAAAGTGATGGTTGCGATCCAAGCTCTCAATTTTGAGATGCTCCAGTGAGAGTTGGAGAGTACTTTGACTCTTTTACCTTCAAAGCTTCAGCAGGGGGCGGAGAAGGAAGAAAAGGGGAAAGGACTAGTTTCACTCAGGAATGGCAGAAATGAGTCAACCACCAATTTACTACATGGCCCTGGGCAAACCACTTCCCCTGGTTCTAAATTTGCTACAAGTAAACAGTTCAGTTTGTTTTTTGGTTTTTTTTAAGATTTTATTTTTTATTTTTCTGAAGCTGGAAATGGGGAGAGACAGTCAGACAGACTCCTGCATGCGCCCAACCAGGATCCACCCGGCATGCCCACCAGGGGGCGATGCTTCACCCATCTGGGCCGTTGCTCTGTTGCAACCAGAGCCATTCTAGTGCCTGAGGCAGAAGCCACAGAGCCATCCTCAGTGCCCGGGCCAACTTTGCTCCAATGGAACCCTGGCTGCGGGAGGGGAAGAGAGAGACAGAGAGGAAGGAGAGGGGGAGGGGTGGAGAAGCAGATGGGCGCTTCTCCTGTGTGCCCTGGCCAAGAATCGAACCCGGGACTCCTGCATGCCAGGCCGACGCTCTACCACTGAGCCAACCGGCCAGGGCCAGTTCAGTTTGTTTTTCCTGTAAATTTCTATTTTGCTACTGCTTTAGGTAAAAATTCATGTTTTCCCTTCCTAGGGGGAATTTTTCTCTTTGATTTGGTAACACAATTTACAAAGAGATGCGTCCAGTCATCCAGTCGCCTAATAAATACCCACATATACTTACTGAGAACCTAATATCACCTCCAAACAAAAATTAGATTGTGCTGGCTCCTATTTGAAATCTTTCAA
The DNA here is from genome assembly GCF_036850995.1 of Saccopteryx leptura. Taxonomy (NCBI): domain Eukaryota; kingdom Metazoa; phylum Chordata; class Mammalia; order Chiroptera; family Emballonuridae; genus Saccopteryx; species Saccopteryx leptura. The sequence continues at coordinate 37,285,488 of NC_089509.1, forward strand.
GGCTTCCCCATTGTTCTTTACAAACTTATTTGTTTATTCATTTTAGAGAGGAGAGGGAGAGACAGAGAGAGAGAGAGAGAGAGAGAGAGAGAGAGAGAGAGAAGGGGGGATGAGCTGGAAGCATCAACTCTCATATGTGCCTTGACCAGGCAAGCCCAGGGTTTCGAACCGGTGACCTCAGCATTTCCAGGTCGACGCTTTATCCACTGAGCCATCACAGGTCAGGCTTCCCCATTGTTCTTAAGATAAAGACCTAAATCTTTAACATAGTCTGGCCACGGTCTCAATGTTTCTCTTCTTGTATCTCCTCCCTCTTCTTTGTTTGATTTTTTTCTTTTTAAGTAATCTTTTATTTTTTGATTACAGTTGACCTACAATATTATATTAGTTTCAGGTGTACAACCCTGTGACTAGGCATTTATATAATGTATGAAGGGATCGCCCCAATAAATTCAGTACCCACCTGACACCATATATATAATGACAGTATTATAAACACTATATTCCCTGTGCTATATCTGTTGTGCTGAGTGAAATAAGTCAGAGAAAGACAATGCCATGTGATTTCACTTATACGGGAAATCAGCACAATAAATGAGCAAGCAGATTCATATATACAGAAAACCTTTCATAAAAATTTCATTGGATTTACTGGGGTGACATTGGTTAATAAAATTATACAGGTTTCAGGTGTACAACTCTATAATACATCACTTGTACTTTGTACGGTGTTCACCACCCCAAGTCAAGTCTCCTCCCATCACCATTCATCTTCCCTTCACCCTCTTCTACCTACCGCTATCCTCGATACAGAGAACACTGGGATGTTGCCAGATGGGAGGAGGCTGGTGGGGATGGGTGAAAGGTGAAGAGATGAGGAAGTACGAGTTGGTAGTTACAGAATAGTTGCATCTCTCATTTTGCACCTCTGTCCCTTTCACTCTCTCCCCTATAGCCAGCCAGGCCTTCTTGGACACATCCACTCCCTCTCACCACCAAACTCTGTTTATTCTGAGCCCTTTGCCAAACCCCACACTTCCCCCATCCAACCCCCATGAATATACATTAATGGGATTGATGAATTGACATCTGTTTCCAGAATGTGAGTTCTGTGGTAGAGGAATCACCATTATATCCCCACAGCCGAACACAGTGCCTTGAACATAGTCAGCTTTCAATAAACCTGAATATTTCACAACGGCCCTGAACTCTTTGGCTACTTCTGCAGTGTGGCTGCCAAAGCAGGGCAGTGAGTAACAATACCACAAAAATGCTCACAAAGTAAAATGTGGATATTTTCTAGAACTAAGAAAACCTAGAACATGAACATCCCTAGAAGGTTCTCATCAAATTGTCCTCATGTCTTGACAAGGAAAGAGTGGTCCTGTTCAGATTCAGATTCTTACACATTCAATAATCTAAGTGTTGTTTTAATGAAGCCTCTATTTCAAAGAAAACGTAATTTATAATGTTTGATGGTGTTGATAGATTTTTTGTGGGGTTTTTTTCTTTTTCTTTTTTTTTTTTTTTTTTTTGGTGATTGAGAAAAGAACCCATGATTTTGCATACCTTTATAACTTTGCACACAACTGTTCTCTCTGTCTGAGAACCCACCTCCACTCTGCCATGCCCCAACCTCAACATTTTCTATTTGGTGAATTCATTCCTTCTTCGGGTTCAATGTAAATGTCACTAAGCCCTTCCCCAACTCTCTCAAACATTAGACACTCCACCTTGTATATTCCCATAGCACTCTATTCGCTTATCTTTCTTTCTACACATGGGCCTACCACATCAGAATGTAGTTCATACAGTAGACCTGCTTCTTCCACTACGAGATAAACAGCTCGAGCAAGAACCATGTCTTACTCAGGTTTGTACCCCAAATGCTCCATTCAATAGACAATCCTCAATAAATACCGGTTAAAGGAACTAAATGACAAACATGAAAAGTAATACCTACAGTTTGAGCCCTGATGACTTTGCCTCCAACATAATCCATGCAGTCTACCCTAGTAGATGTTTGAGGTCTTACTGAGAAGGGAATGAGCCAGAAATCTACGACGTGAATTTAGAAAACAAACCACAGACTGGAAAAGGGTGCCAGGAACTAGTCCGAGCTGGACTCCGGTCAGTGGCAGAGGCTTTCCTGGGTGAAAACCAGGGGCAGAGGGGACGCTGCTGGATGATGGGTGGGTGGTGGCATTACAGTTCTGGGATCTTTCCCAAACTTTGTTGCCTTAGAACATATTTTGGGAGAAATATCTATTTCCCTCTGAAAAAGAGTGCCAGACTATGTACTAGGTCAGGAATTATCTCTTATCTCGTTAATACACCCATTTCTAACCCAGTGTCTATCACAATAACTGGAAAATAGAAGTTCAGTAACTACACTGGGAAAAGTCAAGTTCTATCGTATCTCATGCAGTCTGAGGCGTGAGACATGCTAGAACCTCAACAGGGAAATAGAGAAATCTGACTTAGCCCAAAATACTGAGCTTAAAGAAACAATAGTTATTCTAAGTACCGTCTACAAGTAGATGTAGAGTTTTTAAAAGACTCGAGTAGGATTATCTCAGGCAATAGATGGCTGTCAGTTTCTGCATCTCAGTGAGCAGTGAAGAGAAAATGGTGGTTTGGGTACACACTGCTGTGCTTTGACTTCCCTATTAGTCAGTGTGGGCAAACCGACTAAACCCCATTCCACATCCAATTCTAGCAAGGAATATGAGTCTCCAATGAGAAACTACATTTCACAGCCCCCCCTTGCAGCCAAATGTGACCCTGCTCTTGCCAACAGAATGTAAGTAAAAATAATGTGGACTTAGAAAAGTGCACCTCACTGGTTTGTCATTGCTAACACATCCCAACCTTGAAAGAATACTAACTGCCCACCACACACTCTCTTACTCATTCCTTTGGATGTGGTGTTAATCAACCAATTTCTACAGTATATATGAATGATAAAGGCTAATTAGGTTAAAGAAACTTGAGTCAGTAAATGACCTGTAGATAGAGTTACTTGGCTGTCCTGGAATGCTCTCCTGTAGAAGAAAGAGAAAGACACTTTCATCTTATTTAGGCATCTTTATTTGGGGATCTCTCTGTTGAAGCAGCTTATGCTAATACCAGCTGCAAAAGCAACTAAAATATAGAGTTCATTAGATCAGGACCAAGGCAACCAAAAAACTATATCCAGAAGGTATACACTGGACTCAGAAAAGTACACCTCACTGGTTTGTCATTGCTTCTCATTCTTCTTTGCTCACAAAATCAAGACAGTGGTCATTTTATCCCTAATAAAAATCATTACTATATAAATGTTAAACCTCAATAAGCCTATTTATCTTCTCAAATCAAGGACTGGGAATAAAAGCAAAATGTTGATAAGATAAACAATATAAATTGCCAATTTTTTATACCATTTTTTCAAAGCACAAATTAATTCAAAAAAATCTTGAACTGTATTCAGTTTGTGAATTAAAGTAGACCACTACAAAATGAAAATATTCACCACCTTTTTAGCAAAGTCTGTAAAGATTTGCTCATGAAGACTTGGATTTCAATATAATTTCTCTTAGTTCCAATCTGTTTGGTCATTTTCTTTGCAGTACTGAATGGAAAATTAGTTGGAGCACTAAGTCCGAAGCTTTTCCCCAAGAGGTACAAACAGAAACAGGCTGAGTTACTTGATCTAAATTCTAATTCTTAGAAGTGATTCTTGCATCAAATATTCAAGAAAAATAGCAATCTCCTCCACAAAAAATAGTATACATTGGGGACAAATAACAAAAATACTATATACTAGTATTAATAGAAAATAGAGAATATAAAAAGTTATTAATAATCTCATATTTGTTGGTATGTCACATAAACATAAGAAAACATAGAGACTTTGGTAACACACACATACGGTTTTGCAAAGTTGTTTGGCAATGCATTTTTCTTAACAGCAAAAGGTGACTTTTCAAATATTTAAGAAAGATAGATTGAAAGTTAAAATACTGATATTCAAATAAATATTTAAGTGTCATGTACCTTAACAGTATACATTAAAGATCTTTTAAACTGGGAAAGGCAGTAGTTTCAAAATTTTCAAAAACAGTAGTTAAAGCCAATTATTTCTAATAGTCCCCTAAGTTACCTTTTCAACATCATATTAGCTCTAAATATATATAAAACACTGAAAATAGTCCACTAGTAACTCATCAGTCTAGAAGTAATGTCAAACCATAATATTCCCTAGGTTTCTTGGGCTCCTCTAACTGCCCATTTACCTAAACCTACGGATCATATAAACATGAATCAACTGGCTAAACATAATTTAGCCATATGTACATACAATGAAAGAGATATAACACACACTAATAGTCCATTACAGAAAAAAGGGGGGAGATTCATAAACACATTGCTCTTGGAGTACTGTCAACAGGCATTAGAAAAAGGAATATTACTGGTAAATGTTCAGATTTACCTAACTTAATGAGAAATTATGAGCTTTTCCCTACCAAGTGCCCCCTTTTTTTTCATTTTAGATAGGAGAGAGAGAGAGAAGGGGCAGGAGCAGGAAGCATCAAATTCCCATATGTGCCTTGACCAGGCAAGCCCAGGGTTTCAAGCAGCAACCTCAGAGTTCCAAGTCAACGCTTTATCCGCTGCACCACCACAGGCCAGGCTCAAGTGCCTTTAAAGCTCTCCATTAAAGCCTTGAACTAAAAGACAGTGTCAGACAGATGGACTGTGTGGACCACAACTAATATACACTTACTTTTATAAAAAATCAGCTACTAGGATAGTAAGACATTAACCAACACAACCACTTTGGAAATCATTATCCTACCTTTAATCAAGCAAATCAATTACTACAAGATTTTGGAGAAAGATTAAAGGTCCAGTAGAAGGGATGACCAAGCTAATTTCATAACCAGTAGAGTCATTGATTTCCTTTCACATTCAGCTTTTGTTGGTTGTGTTTACTTCATTTAAACCATATGTTTGATGAACATAAAACAACCAGAAAGATTGTAGGGTTAGAAGTAGGGTTAGAAATCATGGGAAAGTTTCCTAACATCACACAATTCTGAAACAATAAAAGAGAATAAAAAATATTTTCATCATATTCATCCTACATCTACTTGTCTACTGTCATCTCTATTTTACATCTTTCTCACTTTATACTTATTTCATCCATTCATTACACTTTCCCCTACATACATCTGTGTTTATGACCCAGCTTCCTGTTGCTTCTTATGCTTAAAACCAATTTAAGAATTTCTCTAATCTACTGAAATTTCTCACAACTCTTCCCTTAGGTTAACTATAATGAGATCTTCCACTGCCGATTCTTCCATAAAAAGTTTTAAAGCATTTCCAATGAGCATATTTATTTTTCTAATTATAAAAATATTTTAAAAACCAGTGGTATTGTAGAAAACTTGATCAATTCCAAAAAGTACAAGAATGAGAATAAAAAGTTACTGAAATATAGGGTGGGGACAAAAGTTAGGTTTATAGTTGTATGCAAAATAGAGTTTGTTCTTGTATTATTATTTATTAATCAATGTATTATTTTCCATATAAACAACTGTAAATCTATTTTTAAACTGTATGATTATGATTAATTTAATATTTTGGTATCTTTCTCTATATGCATTTTGTTTTACATTGAAAACATGCTGTATGTAAACTTTTATATTTTGTTAACGATAACTCAAGCATTTACTAAAAATTTTTCATAAACATAATTACTAAAAACTCCTCATAAACATAATTTATTACAATTACATAGTATTTCATCATATAAATATTATATGCAGTTCTCATTGTTTTGCTCTTTTAAATAATGCTGGAATTGTATCAGTCATCTCGGGCTAGACGTCCAAATATTCTTGGGTCAAGTATATAAACATTTTAAGCCTCTTGATCACATTGCCAAATGCTAAACAGAAAGATTTTACTAATTTATATTCCTATTAGTTTGATGTGAAGTTTTAATTCTTCACCAATAACAGGGTAAGGGGAGATCTAAAGGTCTAATTCTGACATCTCGATTTGCTTTAATTTGTATTTTTTGCTAATAAACATACATATGTGAAAAATATATATAAAACGCTGCATTTTTTCGTAAACATGGCAAACACTGGCTCCGAGTGAGACATTTTCATATCTACATAACAGAGACTGTGATGTTGTTGTTTCCTCTTTTTGGAGTCAGTCTTATAAAAACAACTGTCAACAATCATCTTCATAAGACAGTGGCTGTCAACAATGGCAAAAAATCAGAGTCACTTGTAGAGCTTTTTTACCACCCATTTATTCTCTGAGAAGTCAAGCTCAGTGAAGGCCCTACCATCTGTATTTTCTAAAAATCCCACTGCCATTTTAGTAGGCAACTGAATGAGAAGACCATGGGGTTTAAGGCTGCAACGGTTAAATATCACATCTATCAGTGAATAGGCTCCTACATACAATTCCTTAGGTATATGATGGAGAGCATTACGTCCCAAACTTCCATTTTATTCTGTGGTGCTGACCTTACACCCATAAAGCAACTTATTCACCCTGTGAAATCTACTTTTACCCAGTGACATAACATTGCCCATATGTCTTAGTCTCATTTCTAAGAATGATCCTGTTTCACATGGAAAGGAAGTAATCTAAATAGTGATGTACTTTTTGTTTATATACCCAACACTTGGCCTAAGTATTTACACAGTAGCTAGGATAAGTATCTGGTGCAGTTTCCCAAATGCTGCCTCTTGTAGTTCAAAGAGAGCTTCTGCTTATATTCAATGGTCCAGAGGTAAGTATTCATATTATTTACTAATCTATAATATTTAACAAAATATACTGCTCACAAAAATTAGGAGATATTTCAAAATGAATATGAAGCGATAAAAAAGCATTTGATATTTTTTTTTATTAAACAGAACATCAGAAAAGCAAACAAGTCGAAGAAAGTTGTTCAATTATGCAAATGAGATGCAAAAACAACTTTTATTTAATTGGTGAAAATGCACTATGCAAAAGGCTGAAAGTACTAGAATAGATTTTAGATTTTATTTATTGATTTTTAGAGAGAGTGGGAAGAGAGAGAGAAGAAAGGAAGGAGAAGCAGGAAGCTTCAACTCTGCATGTTCCTTGATCCCCTAATTTTTTAGAGCAGTGTATAAAATCTCAGTTAACCCTTGAACCCACCCTCATTCCCACTCCCATCTTTAAACAGCCAGTTACTCCCCTTGCACCTTACTAAGCATCTTACTAGAAGTTAATGGCAGTGATACTAGTGTCCCATGGCTTAGCATACTTGTCAACCTGACATAAAGTCGGTTTAAGAAGTGCCCTCATCTCACTCTCAGAGCTAACACCATCATGGGGGGAAGATGCGAGGGGAAAAAAAAAGGATCAAATGTTAGAAAAAAATGTTTCCACCATTATCAACTCTAGTAAACTGCATTTGGCTGGAATATACCACCATAAGAACAGCCTGGGTCCAGACAGATTCTTAACATTGCCCAAACCCAAATACCAGCTTTTGCTGAATCCCTACTGGGGATCACAAGTTGAACACTTACAAATCATCAGCCCAAGGAGGTCAGTGACTGTGTTTTAGAAAGGGTTTCTTTCCCTCTCCTGTTCTAAAAGTGGCCATCCTCTTTTTAGATTTTATTGATTCTTAGAGAGAGCGGAAAGAGAGAGAGAAAAAGGGAAGGAGAAGCAGGAAGCTTCAACTCTTAGTAGTTGTTTCCTGTATGTGCCTGGACCAGGCAAGCCCAGGGATTCAAACCAGAGACAGCAGCGTTCCAGGTTGAAGCTTTAGCCACTGCACCACACAGGCCAAGAGACCTTTCTGGAAGGGAGAGAGGGAAGAGGGGCACCAGCTTAAGTGCTAAGAACCAGTACTTACATTGTCAGGTCAGAACTGAATGAATAAATGCATGTCCTTGACAAATCAAGTGGAAAACACTCCAATTTTCCAACAAAAAAAGTAAGGGACAGATTTTCAAAATTAGGAAAACTATTAGTTCAAATGAATTATTTTATCTGGTCTGCAGAAAAATTCCCCCAAAGTATCAGCATTACCATGCCAACCATAACTTGGTACAAATTAATTGGCAATGATGAACAGGCTATTTGTACTTCAAAAATTACATCTTTATATGGCACTGAATATACTTTATTGCCATATAGGGGAGTGAGGGGAGCTTCGATCTCTGGGCTCGGTTAAGGTCAGGGCAGCAAAGTGAACACTGTGTTTCATTCTGTTCATCTGTCTGCAGCGACCACTTTGCCTGCCTTTGGGTTGTTTCTGCCACAGACCTCATCCTGAAAAAAGCCTCAGGACAGAAAAGCTTGGAGGCCAGTGAGCATAACAAGCTTGATGATGCACCTAAAAATGGGTGAGGGGCTTTGTTGACATTTTGAACCTCAGTGACAGAAAAAAGCATTAGCAAGTATAGCAGAGTTGGTGGCCGGAATTAGCAAACCAGGACACGTAGGAAAGTGTAATCACAATGTCACACGTTCACAGTTCGTCACTTCTTAGCTGTGTGTCACTGTACATCACCACACTAGCACTTTCCCTCCTCTTCACTTTTTTTTCTAAATTTAGTGCTACTGTAAATGCTGTTCACTCAGACAACTTAGTACCTGTGCACAGGAGGGTGAGTCACGGTCTCGCTGAGGCCACCGTTCCGTAGTCTTCCCTCTTGTGTAGTTCCCTTTTCAACGGCAATATCTTAGTCACTATGTATCACTTCCTGGTGTTCATTCTTGAGGATTTATATACCTGCATAAATTTGCCTGAAAAATGTCTTCATATATTGTCATTAGAGATTGTACTCCTCCTTTTAAAAATTTGATTCAATGAAATATTTTTTTTTATTTCTTTGTTCTAAGAAATAATTTTTATACTCCTTTTTATTGCCAAATAATTTATTACCAAATGAAATGTATTAAAGACTCTACTTTTTAGATGACGATACACTATTAAAATAAGTAACATTTCCAGACCAGGTGGTGGGCACAGTAGGGAGGAGAGGGCCGCCAGCCACACACCAAATTCTGAATTTTCAAGTGTCGTTTTAAAAAAAGATCAAAATTACTCTGGAGGCTGGGACATGCGAGATCAGGGTGCCAGCAGATATGGTGTCTGGTCAGCGCACTCTGCCTGGTTTGCAAGTGGCAAACCATATCTTTCTTGCCGTATCTTCCCATGGTAGAGAGAGCAAGGTTTAGTGTCCCTTTCTCTTCTTACAAGGGCACTAATCCCTTCATGGGGGCTCTGCCTTCATGACCTCACCTAAACCTATTTATTTTCCAAAGGCCCCACCTCCAAATACAATCACTTTGGAAATCAGCGCTTCAATATATATGACTTGGGAGTGGGGGTGGAGGAGGTTCAGCCCATCACAACTGCCCAGTACTCCTGTGTCTAGCATCAGTTTTCTCCTCGGTCCACACAAATCTTCATCAATCTGAAACTCCTGCCTCTTCCCTTCTCTTCTTTAACCACTAACAGATTATCTCACTCCCCTAATTCCCAGTAGGCAAACATGGACATGCCCTGAATTCCCTGTTTCAACCCACAAATTAGATCTCCTTCCATTCCATTTCAGGGGAAAAGGCATTCCTCCTTCTTCTAAGGTGATCTCTTCACCTGGAATCCCAATTTCTGTGGCCTCAACATGAACTTGATTCCATTTGCTCTCTTGACTACAACTTTAATAACCTATATCTCTCTTCTAGCTGAGGTTCCGCTCATATTCAAGAACAACCCTTTCCTGGCTTTAATTCTCCCTGTTATCAATCTATTTCTAACTTTCCTTCATAGCCAACATTCAGAGATGTAGCTTCACTCTCATTCTTCATTTCTTCTACACTATCCACTCTTCATGATCTGGCCTTTATCCCCACCTCTGACTTAAACTATTCTCTCCAAGGTATCCAGTGGCTTTTTTGTCACTGGATAATAGTGCTAATAGAACTATTATCTAATAGAACCTCATCTTTCATTATCTCTAACGCTGTTGACCTTTCCTCTCTTGGAAACTCTCCTGTTCTCGGTTTCTGTAGCAGAAACCAAGGAAACTCTCTGCTTGCTCTCTAATTTCCCAGAATTCCTCCTCCTCCAGCTCTCCCTCAGCTGAAACCACCTCCCATTTTCTGACAATTCATAAATACATATGTTCAGTTCAAATGTATGTTTGGAGTTCCAGAACAACATATTTAACTGCCTACCAGATGTCTCTACTTGGATGTCCCACCGTCCACACACGTTACACTCAATATATCCAATAGTGACCTCATCTCCACCTCCTTCAAAACCAAGTCTCTGAATCGTAGAACAGAATGGCACTTCCCCCCAGTAAAATGATTTGGAAATCTGGGGACCATCCTCAACGCTTCCCTTCCCTCTCTGCATTGAACCCACGTCCTATTGTTATTCCTCTTGACACCTTTTTCCTCAATCGCTAGAAGTTTAGGCTCTCCTAATTTTCTGCCTGTCGTGGTAGCCTCCCTGCTGGTCTTCCTGCCTCCGCCTGCGCCCTCCTCTCAAGTCCCACATACCTTTCCATTTTAATACCAACATATTCTACACAGCCTGCCTTATGACAAACTGAAACAACAGCAAAAGCACCTCCCTTTCTCTGTGACAAAATTCAGATTCTTTCATGGATTCAGTACAAATCCCTTCCTGATGGGACCAGCCTCATCTCTTGTAGGAGCTCCTCACACCAAGTGCTTCAGCCATGTCTATGGCAGGTCCTGAAGTTCTTGCTCTCGAGCCCTGTGTTTTGAACCCTCTTCCTCAAAAAACGTGTCATGGCTGCATTCCTCGTTCACAGTACTTTCTCATTCAAAAGTCAACCGAGCCATCTGCTTACTTGGGAGACTCACTTAAAACACATCTCTCTCCTGTCAGAGCTCACAGGTACCCACTGCCAGGTCTTCCAGGTGTGGGTGCCACCACATCACAGACCTTACTGCACTGCCCCTCCAAACTCAGGTGAGAACGGGCACTCTGGGAGGAATAGGGACTGAGTCTTGTTGATTCCATAACAACCAGTGCAGTGCCTGTTACACAGAACGTGCTCTCCAATTTGTTCAACCCTTGAAGGAGTTGTACAAATTCTGGGATTAACCTCATCATCAGTAGCAGTTTTCATGAAACAAAATCTGATCCCTTTCGCTCTCTAACACACTAACATCACTACACCAATCCTGATGAAGCCACAATTTCAGCTGAGCAAACAGAACAAAGAAGTAGTCAGTAAACCACACCAGAAAGGGATTACCGTGTGCAGACACGAGAGTTGTGGACAGAATTTTCAAAAATTCATTTGCCTGACCAGGTGGTGGCGCAGTGGATAGAGCATCGGACTGGGATGCAGAGGATCCAGGTTCTAAACCCCGAGGTTGCCAGCTTGAGCACAGGCTCATCTGCCTTGAGCACTGGCTCACTGGTTTGAGCACGGGGTTGCTGGCATGAGCATGGGATCACAGACATGACCCCATGGTCGTTGGCTTGAGCCCAAAGGTTGCCAGCTTGAGCAAGGGGTCAGTTGCTCTGCTGTAGCCCCCCAGTCAAGGCACATATGAGAACATAATCAATGAACAACTAAGGAGACCAAGGAGCCACAACAAAGAATTGGTGCTTCTCATCTCTCTCCCTTCCTGTCTGTCTGTCCCTATCTATCCCTCTTTCTGTCTCTGTCAGCAAAAAAAAAAAATTTTAATTCATTTAATAAAATGGCATGTAAGTCCATTTACAATTTTGCTAATAATGTGCTTATATGTCACTTTAGAATGCTGTTTTCTAATCGGGAATTGGTAAATGTATAGCTATATAAAATGCCATAATCCAGTGGGAATAAATTTGCAATGAGTTACATATGGAATACACATGGACGTTCTTTCAAAACTTGCATGTAGAAATCCTATTTATCTTCAGACCTTTAGTGACATCAGAAAATATCTGACTCATGATGAAACTCATGTTATCTCTAACATGCTCCTGTCAAAATAACATTTAGTGATTCTCTTTAGAAATGGGCTTTGGTCCCGCTCTCAGCAATGGAATCGAGCAGCTCATCATCTGCTAACTCAGCATGCATGCAACTCTGCAGCTCCAGATTGGCTGTAGGCCTCTGAGCACAGGAGCGCCATTTTGGAGACCCCAGTCAGCCCTTAGTAATACACAGCACTTAAACCCACACTTGCAGACTGAAAGGAGTACAACCTGAGGAACCAGTCTTCCCAGAAGTCGGTCTTCATAGCTCACTGTGGAATATCTTTCCATGTTGCTCTTTATTTAACAAGACACCGAGTTTAACTCCTGCCCTGTTGGAAGGCAGGGGGGTTGACCATGTGACTTTTCCTTGTCGCATCTGACAATTCTACATAAGTGGCTCTGAATCAAGAATAGCCATGAGAAAACGGGGTATGAAGGATGTGCTTCCGACTGTCTAAAGCCATAACCATCTGAACTCAGGGCTTCTCAAAATCTTTTTTTTTTACATGACTATAAGAAAAAGTAACCCTTTTCTTCATCTTTCCATTCTTTCACCTTCTAAATTAAAAAAAAATCTGGAAATATCTTTATCTACAGGGAATTAAACGAAAATGCTGAAAGAGATGCTTCTAACAATCTCTTCATCATTCCTTCATGGCAGTAGTCATTTTTAAAAAAATATTTTTTTAAATTAACTTTAGAGAGGGGAGAGAGAGAGAGAGGAAGGCGGTGGGGAGGAGCTGAAAGCATCAACTCATAGTAGTTGCTTCTCGTATGTGCTTTGACCAGGCAAGCCCAGGATTTCGAGCCGGGGACCTCAGCATTCCAGGTTGACACTTTATGCACTGTGCCATACAGGTCAGGCCATGGCAGTAGTAGTCTTAATTGGCTTCCCCCAAAGCAGAACCTAAGATAAAGGACTTTAGGAGATGATCTCAGGGAGATAAGAGACTGAATTAGGGAAGAAGCCTATGAAAAATGCATTCTGATTTGCCATTTCAGGGCTCAATCGCACAGGAGACTTCTGAGCATCAGAGTGACATGCCCTTTGAACTGCCCTTCTGAAGGATCAGGCTAGGGCATTTATACCCAACGCTCGCGACCCACTCGTTGAGACGGTTCACTCCCCTGCATTTGGAACAGGCTTTAGCAACGTCTGAGTAAACTTCAGAGGTGTCAGGGAAAAACCCTCAGGCAAAAAAGAGAGAGCATAAGCAGGCTTCACGCGTGACAACTGTCCACCACAGCTGCACCTGAAGTCCCAGGTGCTCCCGGAAATGTTTCATGGGCTCAGGAAGTACCAGCCACAGCTATATGAGGGTGGCAAGGAACACTTACTATTTTTACCTAATTTTTAAAATTTTTCCATTGATTTGAGAGAAACAGAGAAGAGAGGGACGAAGGAAGGGGAAGAAAGAAGAGAGACACACAGAGAGAAGCATCAGCTCCTTCCACTTAGTTGTGCACTCAATAGTGGCTTCTCAAACATGCCCTGACCGGGGATCGAACCGGAGACCTTGCCATGCGGGGACAATGCTCCATCCACCGAACTACCCGGCTAGGGACTACACTCCCTATTTTTAAAATGCACTTTTCTCATCAGTTTGTCCCATTTCCTGGGGATTTTAATTAATAATGGTGCACATTTGCTCCCTGCATTATTAGTTCATCTTTCAAGTAATTAAGAATGAAATGTAAAGGCAACCATAGCTTGGGGAGGTTGTTAAGTACATAACCATAAAGAGGAAAATAAATACAATGACCATCAGCAGGAAGCACTAAGTGGAGACCTACTCTGGAGGGCTCTTACTGCCCCAAACAAAGGTCCAGGCTTTTCTGTACACAGCCTGGCTGTTTCACACGTGTCATTTTAATAGTTCCTGACAGGCATGAATGCAAACCATCATCCTGTGGAGCAAATTTAAGTTTCTGGGAAAGCTGCAAGCAGACCTTAGCCACGATGTCAATCAAAGATGCAACTCTTAGCACCATTATTCCAACTGGGACCAATTTTGTCACCCCTAGACAAAGTTGATGCTATCACGTACTCTGAATGTCCTTCACTCCTATGAAATTAAAGCTAAGCCATGTCACGTTAGAAGCTTTGGGAGTGTTCCACTTCCTATGCAAATGGTTTTGTAAGAATTGCAAGCAGAAAACGTTAGTTCTAGGTACTGACAACACGATACCTTCCCAGGCTTCCATATTCAGTAACTACTGTTGCCCTCATGCCCACTGACAGGGCTGAAATTGAGTGGATCTCACCAGGTTCTCAACTCTGGTGCATTTTTCTGGGCAGGTGTAGGAAAAAAGGAAAAGAAAACATCCTGGATAAGGTCAGGGTCAGAGCTGTTGAGCCATGTTTTCTTAACACATTTTTGATCACTGACTATATCTAGAAACACTCTGAGACAAAGCAATTTGTAGATGCCATTTTTGTTTGACCCAGGAAGCCCAGACCTACTTTCAGTGACAGGAATGAGGAGCCCAGGGCCCAGGAGAGATGATGTTCATGGGAACCAATGAATGTTCCATCAGACCAGGAAGAGCACAGGGCAAAAGCTACAGAGCAAGGGTGACACAACCCAGCAGTGAGAAATCGTAGGATCAGGAAGGCAAAGAAATTGCGTGTGGTGCTAGATAAGCAGAAAAGTAGGCTGCTTCCAGGGGCTACTTCTCTGAACAAAAGGGGCATGGGCTGGGACCACTTCTAAAAGTGAAAGGGATAAACCCAAAGAAACACATTTGGAGAAAGTCAGTCCAACGTGCCGAACATCCTCATACTGAGGTTTAAGTTCTATTCCGAGCACTTTGGGAAAGGTCCCTTTTCTACAGGATGCCTCCTGCGCTCCTTGAGCAAGCCCTGTTGCCTGCCCAGCCTACCTCTAGTATTGATAGATAACATCATGTAGGCCAGGGTCATCTGAGTCCGCTCATCTCTACTAGCCTTGCAAATTCTGTCGATGACTTCTGTGTCCAAGCAAAAATAGAAAACGAACTTAGACCTGGGGCCCATATGCTGACCAAATCAGGAATTGGATAAATGTGCAGAATGCTTGGATTTTAAGCTTTTCAGAAGTTTATTCTCAACAAAAACACATTTGAAGTTATTAGTGGCCCACTAAGCACCTCTAAAAGGTTAGCAAGCTTAAGTGCCAGCATAACTACCAACATGACTCTCCCCTTAGATACATACCGGGAGTGCTCTTGAGTCCTTCAGAGGACAATAGTAAGAATGTGCCTGGAACACTCTCCAGGTGGGGACAATGAACCACAGGGCCAAAGCAGTTATGAGGCCAAATGAAAATCATGCGTGAACTTTTTGAGTGCAAGATTTGTGGCTTGCCGTACGCTTATCACAAAAAGAATCTTAGTACATTCGATTTGATAAGCATTAGCAAAAGTAAATAAACAAGGCACTACATTTATAAACAAAATGAACAAACACGCCTCGTGAAAGTCTGTTTGTCACTGAGCAGCCCTAGGAACCCAGCGATACTGCCTGACACGGCCCTTAGGTTGTAACACCGCCCACCAGGACCTGACAGAGCTCTCAACTGTCCCAACACCAAGCAGCGGTTTCCCTGACCCGTCTCACTTACACATTTACTCCAGCTCCCCAAATGCCTTTGATTCAACTGAAGTCTTGGAGGGCTCACCTTGCAAACAAGTTCAAAGCCTGCAAAGGGAAGATCTGCTTTTAGACAAATCATTGGGTCAAGTCCTTAGTAAGAAGAAAGGCTGTTGACCTGTGGTGGCGCAGTGGATAAAGCGTCGACCTGAAAATGCTGAGGTCGCCGGTTCGAAACCATGGGCTTGCCTGGTCAAGGCACATATGGGAGTTGATGCTTCCAGCTCCTCCCCCTTCTCTCTCTCTGTCTCTCTCTCCTCTCTCTCTTTCTCCCTCTTTCTAAAAATGAATAAATAAATAAAAATAAAAAAGAAGAAATGCTGTCTTCTGTTTCAATGTTGTTTTTCTCCTACAAACAATGCCTGCAGCCATGATAATCCTACAGGCAATTTACTGGATTCAAGAAAGGCACTGCCAATGAAAGAATTAGTATGGAACTTAAAAAAATCCATGTGCCTGCAGACACTACCCCACTAGCCAGCTTAGAGAGCCTGAACAATACAATCAGAAGATTCATTTTTTCCACTCATTTTTTGAATGAGGTTCAAACACAATAAATTCCAGGCTTAATTTCCCATGTTTTCATTTGACTGTGAGTGTGAAGACCCTCATGTACTGCCCAGACAGCCAAAGATGAACGGAATAAGAACCCCTGAGATGCACCACGAGTCAGGGGGCCCAGTAGAGAGCTCAGAAGCTCCAAGTATAAACCCTGGGTCAGCCCACAGCTTGCCAAGTGACCTTATCAGAGCCGCATGGCTTTCAGTGTTTTCCATCTATAAACGGAAGGGAGTGACTAAACACACGGCCCGGTATCCACTCCCTTCCCAAGACTTTACTCTTTCTTTCCCATCAGGAGCTGAGTCCACCTGCCACTCGCTCCCACTACTGAATACACTGACCACAGTACAGCTTTCTGGTTTGCTTTTGTTTGATTTCCTCTCTCCTGAATAGCAGTTTCCAAGACTGAAAATCCAAATATCTTGCTTAGGAAGCCAAAGAAAAGGAGGGAGAGAAGGAGGTATAGAGAATGTCACAAACAGGCATGAAAAAGGCTTGGGAAAAGCTCTGGTTTTCCAGCTACCGGGGGTTACCTGTTGGTTTTTAAGAACAGATAACATGGTTCTAGCCCCTAGAGATGAGGTGTGCCAATTGTTGGATAAATATACATCACAGGGTACAAGGGCCAAGGGCTTTTTATTTTACTGTGAAAAACTAAATAAAATACTTCCATTCTGTAGTCGGTTGAATGGTATTTCCCCCACCCCTAAATAAGATATGTACACATCCAGGACTCCTGGACCCCCTAGATGTGGCCTCTTTTGGAAAAAGGATCTTTTCAGATGCAATTAAGTTAAGAATGCTGAGATGAGATAGCCCTGGATTATCTGAGTGGGCCCTAAATCCAATGGCAAGTGCCCTTACGAGAGACAGGAGAGGGGAAGACACAGAGACAGAGGAAAAGGTGAGGTGAGGATGGCGGCAGAAATAGGAGTGATGCGGCCACAAGCCAAGAAGTCAAGGGATGCCAACAGCCAACTGACAGTGGAAGAGGAAAGAAGAGACCCTCCCCCAGGGCTTTCGGAGCGAGATGCCCTGCTGACTCCGTGATTCTGGACTTCCGGCCTCCAGAACTGTGAGAAAATGAATGGCTGTTGGTTTATGTCACCTAATATGTGGTAATGTGTTACAAGAGCTTCAGGAAACTAAAGCACACTCTATCCACCTAAAAGCAAATCCCTAAATTAACCAATTTTTAATATATTAAACTGTCCTTTTCACTACTGCCATCTCACTTGCAGAAGAACTATCATTTGAGAATACTTCTCAGTATTTTGCAGCTGCATTAGTCTATTATGTTGGCATATACAACAAATGCTACCTAAAGATCCCCAAGTCCATTCTATCGTCTGGAAACAAATGCTTATCAAACAGTTAACATTAAGTTGGAAACTAGGTGATAAATGAAAAGAGTCCATAATCTGATGTCCCAAACCTAGCTTTGTACCCTAACTCTGCCATGTCCTACCTGTATGAACTTGAATAAGTCTTTTAATTTCTCTGACCCTCAGCTGTCTTACTTGTGAAGTGGAATAAAAGTACCAATAGCTCACAGAGTTCTATTACAATACTTAGGTCACAGATGTGACAGTCACAGGGGATGTAGAGAAATCAACAGTGCTTGTTATTCTTGCTCTTACCATTTCAGCCCCCCTCCACAAACGGGCAGACAGAGCCACTGATAATCCATCTTGGAGAATCAACGGTGGATACATCGAATAATTGGCTGCTCATGCCAAATCTGGGTCAGAATGTTTACTCAGCACACACTGCAGAAGTTCTATTTGTACACGTGGCCTCTCCCCCGAATTCAGCACTGTCCAGCGGAGTCAGTGAGAATCAGCACATAAGTGGCAGACAGAACGAGAGCCAGGCTTCCCGTTGTGCATGTGAGCAGGGATGGAGGAGTGAGGGGCTCCGCAAACGAGTGACCAACCCTTCCACCAAAGCAGGACAAGCACTGTGGGCCTCACTTCCCCTCAAAGTCCAAAGTTATCTCCTGCTTCTCTCTGTCACCTCGTTGTCGATGCTGGGAACTCTCACCCCAAGATAGAGCCCAAATTTTATTTAAAGAACTGTTCCTGCAGCTCTAGCCCGGGGGCAAGTACTGCCACCAGCTGCTGGGCATGAGGAAGCGGGTGGAAACAAGGTATCTATTAATTAATTAGCCTGATAATCAAGCACTCCTAGGTCTCCCCTTGACCTCCACTAGATGGCGCCGTGGTGTTTCTTCCCAGCTCTGGCGCAAAGACAACGCTCCCCTCAAGCAAGCCAGGCCGGATCCTTCCCAGTGTTTTTACTCTTATTTTAAATCCGATCTCATCGGCTGGTATCTTCCAGTAAAGCATCAAAATTTCTTATCAGGGGATTGTACCTTTTCCTGTTTGCCAACTCAGTTATGGATTTTTTTTTCCCTTAAACCTTCTGAGAAAATCATTTCAGTGAGATTGTGGAGTGAAAAAGAAATAAACACCATGTCATTCCATCATCTTGATAAAAAGCACACTTTTTTTAAATGCACTAGTCCACAGACATTTCAGAAAGCACCAGTCTGCTGCTCTCCCCCCACGCTGCCTTACTGAACAGAAGCTCGCAGAAGTGGGCCTATATGCACACTTTCTTAGAGCTCCTGGGGCGACTGATTCTGGTGCAGCCAGAGCTGACAGCATTAAACCTCGTGACATGATAATTAAGGCACCTGTAGACTACAAAATAAATCATTAGCAGCACTTCATTTTGTTAGGCACCAGGCTGCACCACCCTAAAAGTTCACTGACAATTACTCAACTCCAGGACATAACCGGTACTTTGCAACCGAAGCCCTCCTTCACCGGTGCTTTGTTAAATAAACGCTTAGTGGGGAGCATCTAGTTAGGCTTCTGTTCCCATATCCCTTGCTTCCTGTACCCTCAATAATAACACTTACTACCTACTTACCTCCCAAGAGTGTGAATTTATGGAATTTGAAAGCAATTTAAACAAACCTTGTTGACTGCAATGGGCGACCTAACTGTTGTACCAAATTATTGCCATCAAGCTCATAACCGGTTTTTTGGAGATTTTTAAGAAGAGTATTGTATTCGTCATCTCGGGTTGCAGTAACAAAATACCACAGACTGGGTGGCATGAACAACAAACATTTATTCCTTACAATTCTAGAGGCTGTGAGTCCAAGATCAGGGTGTCTGTATGGTCAGGTTCTGGTGTGAACCCTCCTCCCGGCTTACACACACAGCTGCCCTTTGGTGGGGGGTGGCGGGGGGGTGATGAGTTCTTTTGTTTTATTATTTTTTTAAGATATTTTATTTATTAAAGAGAGAGAGAGAGAGAGAGAGAGGCAGTGCGGGAGGAGAGGGAAGCATTCTTCTCGTATGTGCCTTAACCAGACAAGCCCAGGGTTTCGAACTGGCGACCTCAGTATTCCAGGTCAATGTTTTATCCACTGCGCCAACACCAGTCAGGCCACAGCTGCCTTCTTGTTGTGTCCTCCCATGGCCGAGAGCAAGTGCTCTCCTCTCACAAGGACACTGTCCCCATCATGAGGGTTCTACCCTCGTGACCTAATTTCCTCCCAAAGGCTCCATCTCCAAATACTGTCACATTGGGTATTAGGTCTTCAACATATGGATTTTGGGGAGACACAAACATTCAGTCCATAGCAAGGTTTATCCTGTAACTTGACCTTTCTTCCCAGTCATAACTTCTGTTGAACCTGCATGTTCCACAATGACAGTCACTTACCCCAGAAAGTGAGTTTCCTTTGGCCAACCCCCACCTCACTGCAGTGTCCCTCAGAGCAGTCAGCACTACCGTGGCTTCCTGGCATCTACACGTCCAGACCCATCTCCCTCTGAAGCCCCAGCTATCGAGTCTTCGCAGAGTGGGGCTCGCTGTGGGAGCTCCAACACCAGCTGCCTGAGTCCTGGTCTCTGTGCCGCCCTTGTTAGCTGTGTGGCCTTACACAAGTGGCTTAACCACTGTGCATGTAGTTTTCTCACCTGTTTTCTGCACTTGGTAAAATTCTTCAGTTGCCTTGGAAATGTGATCAGAAATCTCTTTGATTTGCTAATGGCCCACTTTGCCCTATAAATAAAGCAAGAAGCGGGTGTGGAACCGCTCTGTTCTTGCCATCAATAATTGCAGAGCCCTCCCGACCCCATCCTTTATTTCTTTAAGCCTATTTTCTTTTTTTTCTTTTTTTTAATTAATAATTTTATTTTTTTAATGGGGTGACATCAATAAATCAGGATACATATATTCAAAGATAACAAGTCCAGGTTATCTTGTCGTTCAATTATGTTGCATACCCATCACCCAAAGTCAGATTGTCCTCTGTCACCTTCTATCTTGTTTTCTTTGTGCCCCTCCCCACCCCCTTTCCCTCTCCCATCCCCCCCCCCCCCCCCCCTGTAACCTGTAACCACCACACTCTTATCAATGTCTCTTAGTTTCACTTTTATGTCCCACCTACGTATGGAATAATGCAGTTCCTGGTTTTTTCTGATTTACTTATTTCACTTCGTATCATGTTATCAAGATCCCACCATTTTGCTGTAAATGTTCCGATGTCATCATTTCTTATGTTAAGCCTATTTTCTTAATTCCGCGCCGTTCCCACTCAGGAAGCTGTGCTGGTTCGCGCGCGGCACAAGGCCCCGAGCCATCTCTTCCACTCACTGCCCCAGCGGCCCCCTCACACACCTCCAGCCTCTCGCCTGTAGATATTTATTGAAGAAAACAGTAAGTGAACCTCCTATCATGTTTACTGTACACCTGGTACCATTCCGAGCACTTTTCACCCTATATTTTACTAATCTTCTCAACAGCCCAATGAGGTAGGTACTTTTATGATTTACCATTTTATAGATTAACAGGCTGAGTTGCTAAAGGTCATGGTCAGTAAGTAGCAGCCAGGATTCCAACCGAGGAAATCTGGCCCAGAGTACAGATTCTTAATGACCACAGCCACCACCTCTCTGCCAGTCTGGTTGGGCCTGGGGCTGGGTGCCGAGAGCAGGGGGAAGGGTGGGTAGCAGGAATGGAGCTTAAGACCAGCTCCTTCCCTCCTGGAGTTTACACCCAAGTCGGGCAATGAAAGATGTAGTTCTGAACGTAACCATATCAGGAAAGGCAGTGTCCACTCAGTTAACATTAAAAAAAAAGTCGTACCAGTGTAACTGTAAGTTCTTTTAGCCCAGTGGTCCGCTACCTTTTTTGGGCCACGGACCAGTTTAATGTCAGAAAATATTTTCACGGACCGGCCTTTAGGGTGGGATGGATAAATGTATCATGTGACCGAGACAAGCGTCAAGAGTGAGTCTTAGACGGATGTAACAGAAGTAATCTCGTCATTTTTTAAAAATAAAACATCGTTCAGACTTAAAATATAAATAAAACAAATAATGTATGTTATTTATTCCTTCTCTGTGGACTGGTACCAAATGGCCCACGAACCGGTACCGGTCCGCAGCCCGGGGTTTGGGGACCACTGTTTTAGAGGATAAAGCTGACATCAGGCCGGGTGTTTTAGAAAACTGGCTTCTGACACCCTGCCAGGCACAGACGTAAAGGCACGACAGTGACCAGCTGCCCAAGGAGTGGCCGTGACGCACCAAAGCCTTCACGCACCGTGTGCCCCTGCAAGAGGGCTGTGACCACCTTCTCTTGCTTGCTTCAGACATGATCACAAATGTGCCTGCACCTTCAGTATCTGAGTATCAAGGATCTTTTTAAACAAACCTTTTCAGAGTATCATGACTGGTTGACTTATAATGTAATATTTTTTAAAGTGAAGATTTTTTTGGTGGGGGTTCCTCCTTCCTTCTGTTCCTCTTGCTTAAAAATAAATAAATAAAACAAAATGACCATGCTGGAACCTCTTTTTATTTATTTTTTTACTTAAAATTTTTAAAAATAGCCTGACCGGGCAGTGGCGCAGTGGATAGAGCGTCAGACTGGGATGCAGAAGACCCAGGTTCGAGACCCTGAGGTCGCCAGTTTTGAGCGTGGGCTCATCTGGTTTGAGCAAAAGTTCACCAGCTTGAGCCCAAGGTCGCTGGCTCGAGCAAGGCATTACTTGGTTTGCTGAAGACCTGCGGTCAAGGCACGTATAAGAAAGCAATCAATGAACAATTAAGGTGTTGCAATGTGCAACAAAAAAATAATGATTGATGCTTCTCAATTCTCCATTCCTGTCTGTCTGTCCCTGTCTATCCCGTCTATCCCTCTCTCTGACTTTCTCTCTGTCTCTGTAAAAAAAAAAAAAAAAAAAGTAAGTTAAAATTTTTAAAAATAAATTTATTGGGGTGATATTGGTTAATAAAATTAAATATGTTTCAAGTGTACAATTCTATAATAGTTTCATGTATATTTGTTAATTATAGTTGACATTCAATACTATTTTATATTAGTTCCAGGTGTACAGCTCAGTGGTTAGACATTTATATAATTCACAGTGATTCCCCCGATAAGTCTTGTACCCGCCTGGCACCATACATAGTTATGACTATATGACTGACTATATCCCCTGTGCTGGACTTTAAGTCCCATGACTATTCTGTAAACACCAACTTGTACTTCTTAATCCCCTCACCATTCTTACTTACCCCGCAACCCCTGGCAACAACAGAGTTTTTCTCTGTATCATCTGTTTCTGTTGTGTCTGTTCATTTATTTTGTTCTTTAGATTCCACAGATAAGTGAAATCATATGGGATTTGTCTTTCTCTGCCTGACTTATTTCACTTAGTATAATATACCCTGAGTCCACCAATGTCACAAATGACAAGATTTCATTCTTTTTTATGGCTAATATTTCATTTTATATATATATAGTATAAAAGATGTGTAATATTTCATTTTATATGTTGTATATTATATAATAACATATTATATATTATTAATTTACATTTTATTTTATATATGTGTATATATGTGTGAATACAGTATATGTATATATGTGTGGATATATATGTGTGTGTGTATATACCGTGTGTGTGTGTGTTACACACACTACACATACAAACCGTATCTTCTTTACCTATCATCAGTGGATGGGCACTTAGGTTGTTTCCACATCTTGGCTATTGTAAATAGTGCTGCAGTGACCATAGAGGTACATACATGGTTTTGAATTCGTGTTTTGGGTTTCTTCAGGGAAATACCCAGAAGTGCAATTGGTGGATCATAAGGCAGTTTTATTTTTAATTTTTGGAGGATTCTTCATACTGTTTTACTATTTTTTAATGAACTGTTTGGGGGTTTTGGTTTTAAATAGTATTAGTCCTTTATAAATTTTGGATATTAACCCCTTATCAGATATATCATGGGCAAATATCTTCTCCCAACTGGTAAGTTCTCTTTTTGTTTTGTTGATGATTTCTTTTGCTGATGAATGCACCATTTGATTCAACAAACTAGGGCGATAATTTTATTTTTTTTAGAAAGATGTTTTTTTTCAATACCAAACAATGTGGAGCTAACGGAAATCAAAGACATATCTGCCTGGCTTCTTCTCTACATGTATATACAAGAAATGCTACTGAGAGGACACAATGCCTGCAGTCTACATTTCTGCAGTGCAGTATTTTATAGATACTTCCCCAAAGCAAAATGCTTATTAATGGCATCTAATTAATTTTAATAAGAATTTTTTCATGAGCAAATATAAATGTATACCACTAAGTACTGTGTCCTTGGGCAAGTTAACCTTTCATAGCTTTGGTTTGTTCATCTATTTGTCATCTATCAAATATAATTAACTGTGTACCTTATACCACACAGGGCTGCTGTAAAAATTCAGTATCACTTATGATAAAGTGGGATCCACATGTGTGCTGGGGCTATTATTATTCTTATTTTTCATAACTTTTTTTTATTGAGAGGGAGGGAAGCAGACAGACAGACTCCCACATGTACCCAGACCAGGATCCACCTGGCAAGCCCCCTACTGGGCAATGCTCTGCCCATCTGGGGCCACTGCGCCGTTGCTCAAGCAACCAAGCTATTTTAGTACCTGAGGCGAGGCCATGGAGCCATCCTCAGTGCCCAAGGCCAACTTGCTCAAACCATCTGAGCCATGTCTGTGGGAGGGAGAGAGGGTGGGGGAAGGGGAGCAGAAGGGGTAGAGTAGCAGATGGCCACTTCTCCTGTGTGTCCTGACAGGGAATCAAACCCAGGACTCTGCATGCTGGGCTGACACTCTACCACTGAGCCAACCGGCCAGGGCCTAGCTATTATTATTCTTATCAAATAAATACAACAGCATCAAAATGAGCTTGCTGCCATTCTATGTGGTGTTGGTGATGACTCAGGACCCAAATGGAAGGAGCATCTGTCATCACATACAGCAAAGAAGTTAATGTTGATAGCATTCTTATTTGAAATAAATTAGTATTTGCATTTTGTGTGTTTAGCAGAAAGTTCCCATTGAAAATAATAAAAGTGGAAAGTTTCTTGAAAGCACCAATTATTATGTTCTAAATTTTTAAAACACATGCTATCAACGAACCTAACACAAAGCATGTGTTCCACTTCTGTGCAAATGAATTTCAGTCTCGAGGGCCCACATAAAATAAAAAGTTCTGCCCGATACTGACATTTTCTTCCTATAATTTAAAAGCATTCACCTGTTCTATTTGCTTTATTGTCCAGATTTTAAAAAAAGAGCTCAGTATCTGTTTTCATAACTTAACCTCATTTTTCAAAACAGCTCCTGATGTGTCTATTATATGCTGGCCTCCTCTCCAAAAGAAAGAAGACCCAGTTCAGTAAGTAGAAAGTTCACTTTTATTCCAGCAGTGTTTTCCCCCTACTCTGCTCCACTTTTGTATGAGCACCATGTTTTAGAGAACCCTCACTTCATTTTTCTGCCTCAGGAGAACTGGAATAAAAACGTAATCCATCATTCTACTGACTATGTTTAGCTATAAGTACAGCCCCTTTTTAACTATAAGTTTACAGTAAAGAAGGAAATTTCAAAATTAATTGTAGGATGCTGGAATCAAAGAAGAAAAGACATGTTTTTAAATCTTAGGTTTGATCTGTTCATTTTGACCCAATTTTCTATGCACTTGAAATAGAACATGTACTCTCTATATACGGAGTGACACCCTGAATCAGTGTCAGGCCAGTACCAGTAGAGAGGCCGAGGGCCCCTTGCGCCGGCCCTTCATTTCCCTTCAGTGAGCCCCTGGCACACTCTCCTCCTCTCCTCCACCACTCGCCGGACCTGATGGCCCAGGACCCTGCCCCCCAGTCTCCTTCCAGACCCTCCTCTCACACGCAGGCACCCTGGGCACGAGCCTCACTCCTGTCCTTCTGTGCAATTTACTGGCAGGTGTCCTCACATGGCTGCCCTGTGCGAGTGCTTTTTTGAAAAAGGTCTTACTTGAAAGCCCAGTCCAAAACTTAGAACAGACACAACTCATCCTCTCTCCCTCCCTCTCCCTCTTTCTCGCTTTCTCTCTCTCTGTCTCTCTCGTCTCTGACCCCCACCTTCAGTGGAGCCGACAGTCACTGTGGGAGGGAAGTGACTTACGAAGTGACAATGCCTTCTGTTTTCCTGAACCGATAAAATCCACCCACAGAGTGGGGTGTCCAGCAGCACCAAGCTAGCTGGACTGGCCCGAATGCGGAAGAGGAGACAGAGGGCTGTGACAACCAGGCTACATCGGTCTTTTCCAGGAGGAAGACCATAAACACCAGTGGCTACATGGGTTTTTTGTTTTCTTCAAGGTGGAGTCACAGGTTCTCCCGCTCTTTTAGGGAGCACCAGGTAGTGACATCTAGTGGTTCCAATTTAAATTACTCTTGGACTACAGTGCCATGAAAAAAGAAATGAAACTCAAGAGTTAATAAATAAAACTGTGACACCACTGTATCCTAGATTTCTGTCACAATCCCCTGGGCAAGTGACTACCCCTCTTCGTCCTCTGTCTCATCTGTAAATAAGGCAATAGCAGCACTGAGCACGTGGGCTGTGAGGACTGAAGGAAATCATATATGCAAAGTGCTCAGAATGGCGCCTGCACATAGTGCATATCAGTTCTGCATTATTTTCATTGATAGAGTGCATTTTTGAATTTTGGAACATAATAATTGGTGCTAACAATTGCTTAGCTACATTAGCATTCCATCCCATTTGTCTTTGCCATTACATAAAAATATTTTAAGTACTTTGTGAAACTGCATTGGTTTTACCCACAATCCCTAGCACTGTTGATCCATGCCTCATGTGTCATGTGGTCTTACATGCCCTCAGCATCACTCTGCATACCTTCAGGGATGCGGGACCTCAGCATGAGAAGGTCAATATTATCTAAGGCCTTTCTGATAGCCCAACAGTGGCCCACATGACTCCAGGTGTATGGAGATTTGGTGGGGTGTGTTTAGTTGCCATAATCCACACCAACTCCCTGTCACCTTGCACTAAATCACTTTTCCCATTACTGTCACCTGCTGGCTCTGAAAACGCTTGAGCTTGTTACTCCCTGCTTAGACACTACAAGTTAAAGTCCCCACCAAATGTCCCTGGAATTGAAGGCCTTTCACGGTCGCCCTTCCAGGCAAGCTCTATTCACACGAACCCCTCACCCCACGCAGTCGTGCCAGCCGGCCAGCTGCTCCCATCCAGTCTCCGCACCTTTCCTTAGCCAGTCTCCCCTGTCTACCCGTCTTTCCGCCAGAACGGTCGCTCTTCCCAGGCCCACTTTAAATTCCACCCTGGACACTTCTCCCCGACTCTCAGCAGCCTCAGTAATCTCTTCCCTTTCTTGGTTTTGCCGTGATGAACTGGGCTCATAAGCTTCATGGGTAGTTGTGGGAGGCTGCGTCAGTGAACAAGCACTGTGTGCTCAGTGCATCATGTTCTCCATTAGTATCATTTCATCCTGCCCACCTGAGAACTCTGCCACCTGCTGTGCTTTTTGTGCATGTCTTCTTAAAACTATTTTAAAATTATGGTGAAATATGCATAACAACATAAAATTTACCATTTTAACCATTTTTAAGTGTACAGTTCATTGGGATTAATCATATTCACATTGTGGTGCCACCATGACCGCCATCCAGCTGCAGAACTTCTTCCAAAACTGAAACTCTGTCCCCATTAAGCACCAGCTCCCATTCCCTCCTCCACCCAGACTCCGGCGACCACCGTTCTGCTCTGTCTGGGAATGCCTAGGTGCCTCCTAGACAGTCCTTGTCCTTTTGTGGCTGACACAGTTCACTCAGCATGATGTCTTCAAGGTCATCCACGTCACAGCATATTGCAGAATTTGCTTTCTTTTTAAGGCTGAATATTCCACTGTGTGTCTATACCACATTTTGTTCATCCATTCATCCACGCATGGACACCTGAGCCGCTTCCATCCTTTGTGACTAATGTGAATGTGAAGTGTGAATAGTGCCATTGTGAATATGGACGTACAAATATCTGTTCAAGTTCCAGCCTTTAATTCTTTTGTGTGTATACCCAGAGGTGAGGTTGCTTGATCATATGACAATTCTATGTTGAGGAACCACTATATAATTTTCTATAGAAGATGCACCATTTTACCTGCCCACTAGCAATGTGCAAAGCTTCCAATTTCTCCACATCTCCAACATGTTATATTTTGGGTTTTTAAAATAATAGCCATCTTAATGGTGTGAAATGTCTCCTACCTTAATCTCCACTTTGCACTTCATTTTTTGCTCCCTTGTTTTGTTGTTTTATTTTTCCTAACAGCACTACAAACTTCTTGATGACAAAGATGGTTACAGATAATTTACGTAACTCCTCCTCCCTCTCCAGCAGTCCCCTCGTTTCCCCCGTACCTAATACGGAGCTCTGCACAAGTTCAGGGTCTTGATCCTTAATATGCGATTCCCCGCCATGGCACAGGTGCGCCTGAGAGCTTGTTACAAGTGCAGACAGCCAGGCCCTGCCCTGGAACAAGGGAACTAGACTCTGCATTTAACGGGACCTCTGGGGGCCTGCTGTGCGAGCTCGTGAAGAGCGGAGAGGCTCCGGGATGGGAAAGGCAGCTTCCCTTCCTTCTGCCGTGAGTTTCCCCGCCTCCTCTTGTGGGTCTGCCCCACAAATGTTTGCTGATTGAAAATTAACGACCCTGTCAACACCCTCCCACTATCAAGCATTTATTAAACATGTGAAAAAACATCTCTTGAAAAGTAGCTCAAAGCAGGTTGGAAAATAGGGCAGAGAAAATTGTCACAGCCAAGAGGAGCCCAAGGAGACATGATGACTAAATGGCACGTGGTATCCTCAGTGGGCTCCTGGGACAGAAGAGGGTCATGACGCAAAAACTAAGGACTCTGAATAAAGTATGACTTCAGTTTTTAATAATATATGAACAACAGTGCCTTAATTGTGACAAATGTACTGTACTAATGGGAGGGGCTCATGGCAGGGAAAATGAGGTGCAGGGTATGTGGGAATTCTCCATACTACTTCATGATTTCACTGCAAATCTAAAACTACTCTAAAATTAAAAAGGTTATTTTTAAAACAGAGGCAGAGAATAGGCAGAGCATCAAAATGACAGTCAGCCGCAGATGTGTAGGATGTAGCATTTGGGTCATTAATTTCCTGCTGTGGAATAGGCTGGCACTTTTGCAGGTAGAAGAAAAGTGGTCAGCCGCTGATTGTCTCTGAATCTGACATTAGGCCAGCCTCCCTCTGCTGTGCCTGAGACAGGCCCCTGCAATCTAAATGGCTACTTATCTTTCTCCTTGAGTGGAACCACCTGCTAAAAGGGTATCAAGATTCTGGGGCTAAGGACACAAAACACTAAGAAATATTCCAGCACGTTGTTGTCTGCTTTTTCTGGGTTGAAATATACATTTCTGAGAATAAAATGATTCCAACCCTCTGAGGCGGGTGCTGGCATCTCCATGAAATACTTGCTACAGACTTGCAACAGGACAGGGAGAGGGGTTCAACAACAGCACACACAGAAGCCTTGAGACTTGAGATCATTTCCAGTTCAGTGGGCAAAAGAGTGATCTGGCTACCAAACAGCTGACAGAAGATTATCCTGAATTAATAAAAGTATAATACTCAGAACAATGAGAAAACAAACATTTCCTCAGAACAGCTTGTGTGCCACACACTCATGTTAGATGCTGTACACGTGCCATCCTCTTACTGCTCACAACACCCGCTGGATGAAGAAATTACTGTTCCCATTTTACGAGATGAATAAACTTGAGACTCAAAGATTAGAAAATGACACATGGGTCACAAAGCCAGCCAGTGGCAGAGGTGGGTTCTGAGCTCAGCTGCTTCTGATGGCCAATCTGGGGCCCCGTCCACGGGAACCACTCAGATCAGGCCAGGACGACAATGGTGCAGCTCCACTCGGCCTGGCCCACTCACAGCTGGAGTCCACATTTACTTCAGGCCTGCACTGTAAAAGGTGGGCCTTCAAGACAGGGGTCCAAGGGGACGCAGCCCAACAACAGCAACCAGAGGAAGAGCAGCTTACAACCCCTCCCTGCGAGAAATGGTGAGAGCAGAAACTCGGCCCTGAGGGAAGACATTGCAGGGAGACACAACTGCTCCTCTCCACACTGAGTGGGTTCCAGGTTAGGAAAAGGGGCCAAAGAGAACAGAACTAGGGCTAACGAATGCCAGAACTAAACTTAGGTTCAATATAATAAAAATGCAGAAGAAAAATTATTCCAAAAGAGTTATTATCTCGTAGGGTAGTGAGATCTGCCTCCCTCCAGGTGAGAGGTCACAAATGATCTACAGGAAGTGATCTAGAATTCTAGGTAAACCGTAAGATTCTACTGTATCTAATCCTGAAGTTCCAGACTCAATTATCCGAATACAGACTTTTACCATATAGCCTGCTTCTACAGAATATAAACAGGTGAATAGACACAAGACATCTATGGATCACAAATTTTCAAGAGATTAAATTATAAAATATCTCTAATTGACATCAAATATATAGAAGTCTTTGTCAGCATTCCAGGGACATCGTTATGAATAGCAGATGACATCAAGCAGCAAGTGTGCACAAATGTCAGTGAGAGAATATTAGGTTGCAAAGCATAAGCATCTGAGAAGACCTGGTGAGGCCTACTAGCACGGGCCTTCGTGAGCCACCACAGTGAACATCTGGGGGTTCACACAGCAGAGGCCTTGAAGCAGGGACCAGCAGGAGGCCAAACCAAGCAAAGTGTGCCTTGTGCATGAGACCCTTTGCTGATAATGCTGATATGAAGACATCCTCTCTGGACCTCTTTGTGCAATGTTACCAAAGAATCAGCAAAAATGTAGGAGATGCTAGGTTATAATCACAGGGCCCCAGTAACTCTGCAGTAAGGAGGCTCATCCTCCTATCACCCTTCACAGGATAGGCTAGCTGTGAAGAATGGAACCTTTGCATACCTTTTGTTGATTTCCTGACTTTATTCCATAAAATGAGATGCTTTTAGTCTCCTACTAGACCAATATTTCTCTTCCGTTTGTCTCCCCATCTATTCTCTAGGTAAGTTCACTCTCTAAACAAGTCAGGCCTTCTCTAGTTGGGAAAACACTGACACTACCCAGTGAGACAATGGGATGACAAGGACCATTGACTCCTCCATGTAGATAGTGACCTCAAAGCATCGATCCCAGTTGACATACCCAAAGAAGCAAGCAGGCCAATGACAGACCACTTAAGTTGTCTTCTGGGGCAATATAATAGGAAGGAAATGGTTCAGGCATAAATTCACCCAGAATTAGTCAAGAACCTCCACCTACCCACACGATTCCCAGTGGCCCTTAGTTGCTCAATATTGATCATATATAGCTCATGCCAAATGAACTATACCTTACAATTCAAAAAAGTTCTACTTGGCCCAGTTCAGATCTCTTTCTAGAGCTTTCTTCTTTCTGATGATTTGGGTGCAAGCTAAAAAAATCAATTCCCATAAATATGAGAAAACTACCACTGGAAAAATGTTCTGTTAAGCCATTTGCATTTCTTGGAGGTCCTGTGCCTTAGAGAACCAATTATAAAAACATTTATGCAGTCACTGTGTTCCACTATCAGAAATTAAAATGTTTAATTTAATTTAATTATCCAAAGCAACGTTAATCAAAAGGACAAAAACAAATGGAAGAGAAGGCACTTTAACCCTAGGCTGAATCCTGTGCTATCTTGTACAAAGAACTCACTTGTCAAAGCCATGAGACCAAGTCTCCTAATTTTACAGAGAAAAGAAGGCTGGATTTGGTGCTAAGGGACCTGGTTTTAGTGCTAGCCTGCCACCAAATGGCTGCAGAGATTTTAGAAAGTCACAAAGCACTG
This sequence comes from Saccopteryx leptura, assembly GCF_036850995.1. NCBI lineage: Eukaryota > Metazoa > Chordata > Mammalia > Chiroptera > Emballonuridae > Saccopteryx > Saccopteryx leptura. Next base: position 37,317,000 of record NC_089509.1, read on the forward strand.
ATGGACCATTCCTCCAAGCTCTCAAAAATCCTGTAAGTTTACCATTACTCCCCACCTCCAATGCCCCTTAAAACTGTATTATCTCCAAGGCTGGATGAGATTTTATTATCACAGGGGGTACCACATTCACTGCCTTGTAGGGGGAAATTATATGTCCCTAGCATTTGGATTCAGGCCCTAACATGAGATTTGCTATGGAATTGTGAGCAGGAATGTGCGTCACTTCGGGATAGAAGCTTAAAAAGTCAGTAGTCACCTCATCATGCTCTCTGTCCTCTTTGCTGTAGGACCAACAATATTCTAGATAGGGGCTATTCTGTCAACCCAAGTCCCAGAGCAAAGACAGCAGGGAGAGGAGCTACCACAAACCTGCGATGGGCAGGAAGCACAAGTGAGAAATAAACATCTTTTGTCACAAGTGACTGAGATTTGGGGTGTGTTTGTTAGCACAGCCAAATCTAGCCTGTCTTCATCACTACACCTGCCATCGCCACATCACTTAGTATCTGCAAAAGACGCGGTCGTCATGATCACAAGCTCCGGTTTGGGAACTGCTTCAGACAAATACATACTAAAATGCATCTTTTACACAAATTAGGCATCTACTCAAATTTTTATTTAAATCGCTACTAAAAATAAGTTGACTTGCTAACCTGAGAATTCTGTTAATAGTTGCTCTCTTCTCTTACTAATTATTATAGTATTACTCAGAAAAGTCAAAAATACCTAGTGCATCTGTTATGAGCAACAAAGTGAAACATTAGCTATTCATAGCAAAATGAGCACTTGAGGGAGGCATTAGATGCTCAGTCACAGATTCTGAGAAAACTTGGAAATGTAGTACTATAGCATTCAAATTACTAATGGCAAGATAAGTAAAGATACAAGTTCCATTTAGAAAAGGCTTTGCATAAACTATATATTCCATAAGTATGAGAGGACTGAAAATTGCTTTTTCTACTTGAAGAGGCTTCTAAGATCCCATTTTGAATTCAGGTTGTCATGGAAATCAGCATAATTCTCGATGGGATTCCATCATAATTGCTTCACAATTTGGTGCAGACAGAAGCCCCCCCTCTCAGTGTCTTGACTTAAAACAAAGCCAAAACCCTGATTTGAATCCTTTGATGACTCTTACAATTTGAGGCTTAAACAGCTATATAAAAAAAAAAATTAAGGCTCATGACAGCGATTCTCCTTTAAATGCAGCTATCAGGCTCTCAAAGAGATGGAAGTAACTGTGGACATGACCATGGCCTAGAGTTGTGCTATTTGAAACCAAGTCCTGATCTGTCAGGCACGGTACCAGGTGTGCATGTCTATGTATGCGTACTCAGGCATGAGAGTAGTTGCGGGCAACTTTTTATAGAAGCAATCATTGTGCTTTGGATAAACCACAAAAGCTGTGATACAGCCACTATGCAAAAATATGACTGCAATAATAGCTAACATTTATAGGGTGCTTACTGGTTTTAGTTGTTTCTATATTAATGCAACAACCTTATGAGGTTGGACTATTATTTCCATTTTTACCTATGGGGAAGATGAGGCACAATGACTTGACACGGGTTGTCAATAAAATGTAGTAGTTAGAGGTAGAACTGGGATTTGAACCTGGGCAGACTGGCTTCAGAGCCTTCACTTTTTTTTTCTTTTTTTACAAAGGTACAAAATCAATTTAATGAGAAAATAATAGTCTTTTCAACAGATGGTCCTAGAAAAATTGGAAATCTATGCACAATAACAAGAAAATACCACTTGACCTTATACCTCAAACTTTATGCAAAATGAACTCACCACGACCATAATAAAATAAAAACTATAGAAGTCTTATGAGAAATTATGAGATCTTTCTACATATCAATAACACAAGGTTATTATGACACAAAAGCATGTTTCATACAAGACAAAATTGATCATTTGGATTTCATCATAATTAAAATAATTTGCTCTGTGAATAATAATACACAACAAAGGACTTATACCCAAAATATATAAAGAACTCTCAAAACTCAACAATAAGAAATCAAACTACCCAAGAAAAAAAATGAGCAAATGAACAGACACTTTGTTAAAGAAGACATACCAACTGCAAATAAGCATGTTAACAGATGCTTATCATTAGTCATTGGAGAAATGCAAATTAAAACCACAGTGAGATATCTCTACGTACATATTAGAATGACTAATGCAAACAACAACAAAAATCAACCTAACAATACCAAGTGCTGATGAGATTATGAAGCAACTGGAAATCGTATACACCATTATATATATTTTTAATTGAATTTATTGGGGTGACATTGGTTAATAAAAATACATAGGTTTCAGGTGTACATCATCTGCATATTGCATTGTGTGTTCACCACCCCAAGTCAAGTCTCCTTCCATCACCATTTATCCTCCATTTACCCTCTTCTACCTCTCCCACCACCCTTTCCCTCTTGTAATCACCATGCTGTTGTCTGTGTCCATGAATCTTTTTTCTTTGCTTAATCCCTTCACCTTTTTCACCCAGCCCTCAATCCCCCCTCCCTTCTGACAGCTGTCAGTCTGTTCTATGAGTCTGTTTCTATTTTGTATTTTAGTTTATTTTGTTCTTTAGATTCCACATATGAGTGAAATCATATGGTACTTGTCTTTCTCTGACTGTCTTATTTCACTTAGCATAATGCTCTCCAGGTCCTTCCAACCTATCACAAAAGGTAAGATTTCCTTTTTTTTTTTTTTTTTGTATTTTTCTGAAGCTGGAAACGGGGAGAGACAGTCAGACAGACTCCCGCATGTGCCCGACCGGGATCCACCCAGCACGCCCACCAGGGGGCGACGCTCTGCCCATATTCTTAGGCCCTTTACCCAGAAATTCTGATTCAACACGTCAGGAGTGGGACCCACGCACCTGCATTTTAACAGCACCTCTATTGATTCTGATGCAGGTGTTCTTCTGTAGGTCACACTTTGGAAAATACTGACATATCCAGAATCAACTGATGGACAGTTGCACATAAATGAGGCAACTTTACCTATCCAAAGGAAAGCTAAGACCCAGAAAGTTGCCTTTAAGAAAAACTTAGAGGATAGAAAAGCAGAGAATAAAAGCCTTAAAACAATAAATCTCTTATACTTTAATCCTAGGAATTCTCCTTGAACCTTTGATAAGAGACTAGTTCTTCTAATTTTGCACACAATTCTAAGACATATAGTGATCTAGTTTTCGAGGTCACAGGAGATTAGAAGCAAAGATAACCCAGGAAACACTGACAGCAACACACGCAAATACATGGAAAGTAAGAAAGAAAGCAGGAGAAAGAATAGCTTTAAAATATTTAAAACACAAACATTCACAGAAGCACTGAGGCCTAGGAGCATGGGTGGTGAGGTCATGAGCCCTCCACACATTTGGAGGAAGCACTATTTTTCAAAACATGGTAAAAATAAATAAAGTTTTTGATGTTGAACCAAAAAAAAGAGGAGGGAGACTTAATGATTTATAAAATTCTACATATTATTTTCAAAGGATAATGATATCAAATATTTAAGGAAATTTTCCATTTAAAACAGTTAGAACTATAAAAATGTGGTGCTTGAAAGCTGGTATGTGACCATTCTCCCTCTTGAGCAAGAGAGGTACAAGGCAATTTATTGGTGTGGGTGGGTGAAGTCAAGGGGGAAAGGCTTGACTGGCAGGTAGGGCCCGAGTTTGGAAGAAAGAAACACACCCACCACAATGTGGTTTGTCCTGTGCTGCCTGGAAACTTACATTGTGTTGACATTGGAACTATGACCGGACTTTCGTGTTGAACAAAGATCAATAGTGCATTAGCAAATATTTAGTATTTTTTTACTACAGTGCAGGCTTTTCAGGACCCTTTAAAAGTTAGATGTATATGTGTATAAGACAAAAGAGATAATAGAATAAAAAAAATTATACTCGGATTTTGAGTTCTGTATATTACACAGCAATGGCACATCCTAGTTCCTCAGTTCATGTTTAATAGTGGGTAGGAGGACTGATGAACGGACGGACAGGTGGATGGAAGGATGGATGGATGGATGGATGGATGGATGGATGGATGGACAGACGGATGGATGAATATGTGGATAACCCAAAAGAATGAATGGGTGAATAGATAAATGAATTAAAGGCTTTTCTGATAATACAGAAGACGGTATCTCCCAAGCAAAAGAATACTGAGAATAATGGTTAAAAAGATGTTAAAATGACAAGTGGACTGAGTATAATCAGATGACCCCCACATATATACTGTGTGTGCATATGCACATGTATATGTACTTATGCAAAGGAGTAAGAATGGAGGTACTCCTCAATCCACTTAGATTTCTTCTTCTTTTACTATTCTGGAAAACTCAAACAACTGATACAGAAGCTGTAAGAACAGAAGAAGGACCCTGTCCTTCATATCCTCCCTGGTGATATGAGCCACATCAGCTGTGCATATGTCTGGCCCAAGGAGCCACAGCAACCCCTGAGAGGCAGCCAGTGTGGGAGCTGAGTAGGTAAAGAGAGTCCAGGCACTGGATAAAGCTCTAAAAAACTCAGGAAAAAAAATCACTGTGATTCTATTTGTCTCCAACTCAAGGTTTTCAATCCTGCAGCCTACAGTACTGACTCATGTCCATCTGCAAGTCAAAGTCTCTAGAGCTTACTAGTCTTGGTCCTGTTTATCATAAACCCTACTCTTTTGGAAAAAGAAGACCTTCTCAGACTGAGAGTTACCCAAGAGGGTCCATGTATGATGCTAGGGTCACAAGAGTTTAACTGAGATAGAGTGTCAGGCATTTCTATATCCATTTGGGTTTTAATGGAATCCAGGAGGTGGGTGGCATTCTCCTACTAATCCTCCAATGGTGTCTCCTATTTAGGGCTCTTGAGTAAGAACTAATCAAGACTCAGGAGCAGAGAGATGAAGCTATATCCATTGCTTTGACAAGTTAATAGAACTAGAGACCCCCAAGTGGCCCCCAAAACTGTCCTTGGGACTGTAATCTTCCAATGTTATAAGTATTCTGGTTGCCTCTGGTGAATATTCCTCCTAGTTCCAAATGTAAATGGGAAAGTAGAGTGCCTCTCTTTACATATAATAGTAAAGAAATAGATTAAGCCATGAAATATACACTGTACTACAGAAACTTGCAAAACAGGCCTAACCAAGCAGCAATAACAAAACAGCTGTTAAAGAATTTATTATACAAATGGGATTCTGAACTTCATCGATGAATAAGGGTGAGAAAGTAAGAAAACTGGTTAAACTTAAGGAAAAAAACACCTGGTCATGACATGAAAAGAGAAACAAGGTAAAAAGATGAACTCTGGTCAATGAAATATCTTAACAATTCCCAGTGACACAGTCTGAGCCATGACAGTGTGACAGTGTTTCAACACCGTACAATGCTGTCTCTTTTCAAAGAGAGGAATGGTCTGTGTGGAAGGACATTTCCAAGTGAGCAGTGAGCTATGATTACTTTGGTGACAGAATCAAAAACCAAATTTTCTTCCACCACCCAGAGACCATTTGGGGACAGTAAAATAATTTGGGAGCATTCAGCAACTGAATGGGTAAGTTTGTCCAAAGAAATGAAGGGCCCTGGCCAGTTGGCTCAGTGGTAGAGCATCGGCCTGGCGTGTAGAAGTCCTGGGTTCGATTCCCGGCCAGGGCACACAGGAGAAGCGCCCATCTGCTTCTCCACCCCTCTCCCTCTCCTTCCTCTCTGTCTCTCTCTTCCCCTCCCGCAGCCAAGGCTCCACTGGAGCAAAGATGGCCCGGGCGCTGGGGATGGCTCCTTGGCCTCTGCCCCAGGCGCTAGAGTGGCTCTGGTCGCAACAGAGCGACGCCCCGGAGGGGCAGAGCGTCGCCCCCTGGTGGGCAGAGCGTCGCCCCCTGGTGGGCGTGCCGGGTGGATCGCGGTCGGGTACATGCAGGAGTCTGTCTGACTGTCTCTCCCGTTTCCGGCTTCAGAAAAATACAGGAAAAAAAAAAAAAAAAAGAAATGAAGGATGAGAATGTGATCAGTACAAAACCCTGGAGCACTCTAACAACTAAAGCCAAGAAGTAAAGAGAAGCCAGCTAAGGAAACAGACCAGCAGCAGGAAGGGTTACAATACAGTCTAGACAGTGGAATTTCTCAGAGATCAAGGGTAAGGAGAGTTTTCAAAAAGATGAAATGTTCCGGAGACAATAAAAAGCATTCTACGAAGGCTTTAAGAATTGGCAGCTAAGTCATGGTGGCTTTTCAGAGAGCATTTCAGAATAGGGTGATGGAGGCAAGCAGCCAGTGCTCCTGTCTGAGAAGTAAACTGGCCATGAGAAAACAAAGGCCGTGAATGAAATGCTGCTCTTCAAGACGTCTGACAGCAAAGGAAGCAGAGAGACACAGCAGTGTCCCAGGGAAATCCTAAGGAGTTGGTGGTTTTTGGCTTTACGCTTGCTCTGACTTAAGTACCACTAGTGGCAGCCAAAGGAGAAGTTCTCAAAGGGCAGGGGTGGGGGGTGGTGACCGAAGCTCAGGGCATAACCGCTGGTGATAATCAGTAGATGGTGACACACAGGTGATGGGGTGGATGGAGAACGCACCTGGAGGAGGAAGCCCTGGAAAGGAAATCACGGGGCATTTTCTCGGGGGAACAATGCGGGAAGGAGGCAAAAGCTCAGACTGGCACACCTACAGTATGCTGCATGTAAATGCACACACTTAGTCTGCAACTTGGATCTGTGACTTGCCCTCAAAGTGCCCAAAAGAACCCCGAGACATTAAAACAAGTTTTTCAAATGTAGTTCCGTGCCTCCTTTTTAAGTGCGCAAACACACGGTCCACTGGGGAACGAGTGCAAATCAAATAAAATGTTAGGTCAGCAAGTAAAGGGTTAAAACTTCAAGGAAGGAAAAATGTTACCCTTCAGACAGCAGAAGTTTGACTTAATGAAAACTGAGGTATTATCTGCATCAACCCGTCAACCCATCCTCCCTTACTGTTTGATTCACCTAGAAATGTCAGTAGGCTACCAAGAAAAGCAAGATGAAAAGTTCCTTAATATGAAAATGTCCTCCTTTGGAGAATATTGTCAAAACTTAAAAGAATATTTGACAGCCTTTCTAAATATTAAAACAGTGCCTATTTTTCCTTCTTATACTTTTGTGAATCAGTGATGTTTTATCAAGTATAAGATGTCAAGTGTAAAAAGTGAAACTTTTATCAAGTGCAAAAAATATCACTCAATTAAAGACTTCACAGAACTGAGTATTGAGCCCCGGCCAGATAATTAGTTGGCTAGAGCATTGTCCCAAGGCACAGAGGTTGCGAGTTCAACCCCAGGTCAGTGCACATACAGGAACAAATCGATGTTCCTGTCATTGTCTCTCCCTTCTTCTCTCTCTAAAACAAATAAAATAAACATTAAAAAAAATTTTTTTTAAAGAATGAAACACTGAGTCTTGAAAGGAAAAAAACTAAAAAGCTGAAAGTAACCTGAAGTCTTTTTTTTTAACTTTGGTTCTTCAATTCTCACCTCTTGAGAAGGGATACAGCTTTTTCTTCACCTTATTGAACATGGGGCTTTTACATTTTGTCTTCTTCCTAAAAAGATCTTCTCTAGCATATATGTATTTAACAATAAGGCTATGTAAGCCCCTTATCCTCAGATACGTCATCGTGATCCCAAGTCACCGACAAGCTCCCGCACAGCCGAGGGACTGCACGTGTGCCGCCCTCTAACACTCAGCGGAGACGGGGACTCTGGGCTCCCCTCCTCAGCAATCTGCTTGTTGCTGCATCTCTCCCTCCCACCCAACCACTTCGGCATCATCTTCATCCAAATACATACCACTCTTACTTTAATTCCTGCAAACAAACCCGTGTGTTTCGTTTTCACTGCTCATTCTGCTCGAGTGAAGGGCAGGGCTAAATCACACGGTCCGCAGCCACGAAAGGAAAGTGGTGGAGGATATGTAAACCCGTAACAAGTTCACAAGGAGCACGGTCAATGGCTCGCATCGCACAAGGAAGGGGCTGCAGAGTGCAAAAGCAATGAGTTCATTCCAAGCTCAAGGTAGAAAACCTGAAGAAAAATCATGACATATCTACTGCTACCACTTTTCTAAAATCTCCTGCTTTTAAGAAGTTGGACAAGAAGTGCAATACTCCTTCCCAAAGAGATGCCAGCGTGTCACTAATCTCCCTCTCCTTAATTTGCCTGATCTGTGTATACAAAAGCATGGACTTTGATTTAGTGATATGCAATCCTACATTTGTTTCAGTCCTCCTCGCAAAGTTATATAATTAGACTTGTATGATTTTTCCTTAATGAAGTAAGTAACATGAAGTCAAAGAATTACAGAAAGCTTAACATCCTACTGGAGTCCATAGTGCCCCACAGTCTATGATGTTGTTGCCACAACTCGTCTATTAGATCACACACAGGCCTTACAGCGTATGCATTTGGACCCAGATGATCAGGGTGAAGAAATCTGGGGCTGTTTTCAGGTTGCTTGAGTTTCTATTTCTTGACAATGTTTGCACTTGGAAAAGCTGAGGTGGTCTGAGAAAAGCAAAACTGAAATAAGTTCAGACAAAAAAAAAATATTTTAAAAGAATGAACTCTATATAAAGGCCATGATAGGGATGAAATGGGCATCGTATTGACATTAAATATTAATTCTTGGGGATTAACTTTTAAATACTTGTCCCTCACCAAAGTGGTTGACTCTATGTTTTGTCTTATATAGTGAAAGACAGACAGACAGGGACAGACAGACAGGAAGGGAGAGAGATGAGAAGCATTAACTAGTAATCATATCGCTTTAGTTGTTCATTGATTATTTCTCATGTGTCTTGACAGGGGAGTAGGGGGCTCCAGCCAAGCCTGCAACTCCTTGCTCAAGCCAGCGACGACAGGATCACGTCTATGATCCCACACTCAAGCCGGTGATCCTGTGCTCAAGACAGGGAACTCTGGGTTTCGAACCTGGGTCCTCAGCATCCCAGGTTGATGCTCTATCCACTGTGCTACCACTTGTCAGGTGACTGTGTTTTGAAAAACAACTGAAGTGTACAACTTAAGAGAATCGAAAGTATTTCTGTTACCATAATGTCAGAAAGAGAACCTTAGAAAGATGGTAAATTAGAACTGTTCCCTAGGACATATACACCTGTTTACTATGGTGACAACTGACATTTAAGATGAAACACAATGAATGGATCATGATAGGTACATAAAATGTCAGGAAGACATTAATATGTCTAGTTTAAGGACCAGTTGTTTACAAGTTCACATTAAATTGAGAAAACCACAAAGTGGTTTAAAATTAATATTTGCAGACACTATTTTTAAAAATACTTAGCTTCTGATAGCTACTCTCCACCATTTTTACTTGTCTATTTCTTTTATATTTAAGCAGCTTCCATAAAGCCTTCACATAAGGGACATTGTAATTTTCTAATCGAGTGTTCTAAAAATGGCATTAAAAGACTTTATGCTACTTTAGCTTTGAACTATGAAATAGAGAGGTAAGAAATGCTTGCTTCAATTGTTGCTTATTAATTTAGCATACCAACCCTGACAGGCATTACTGTATCTTTCCCTACAAGCATAGCATTATATCATTGAAAGGTGTTGTGCCCTTCGTGAGCTGTCATTATAACAATATGGTAGGGAGAACTCATTTAAAAATTGTGAAACCAGAAATCTAAAACCCAGTATTAACTTTCAACCAATTGGCCATTCTGGATAAATTGTTTGCTACCACTAGATTCTATATTTCTAGACCAGTAAGGAAATTCTGAATTTTACTGTTCTCTCAACCCTTAACCAACCTCCAAAACCTTTATTTTCATTTGTGTAAATTAGGAATTATGACAGTATTGAAAACAAGAAATGGTTCAAAAGAACTTTCTCTTTCCCGCCATAGAAAGTACAAGCTTCACAGCTGAGAGTCTGAAAATGGGGGAATAAGAACCAAGAGAGACAAGGATTTGCTCTGCAAATTCTCCCAAACTGCCTACTCCCATCTACCTCAACCAGACAGGAGCACAAAAACAGGATGCATTGCTAGCCCCCAGCCTGTATTGTAAAGCACATGAAAAAGTAGAAATGAGAAAAACAGGCCTCGTGCCTTAAGTGCAAAGGAAATGGCTATGAAAGTAAAAGAATAATTGCTCAGGAGCCAGATTAAATTAAAAATCCAGGTCTCTGGAACATTTCAAACACTCTATGGAGTACAGAAAAGATTTCGTTATTGTAACATAAAAGCTTCTCATTTCATAGAAAATAAACTTCTGGAAACTGAACTTCTAAGAGACCATTGCTTCAATCATTAAAACTGGAGATACTGTAGTTTTAAAGGAATAGTGCCCCCGTGTGGTTTTTTAACAAGATTTCAGAAAATGTTCACCGTTGTCTCTTGTTATACCATAAAACTGCATTTTTCTTGGGGGCATTTTTGTTTACAATTGCTTTTAAATGTGATTATAGTTGTGCCTACAGTGTCATAGAAAAGGACGTGTGTGTGTGTGTGTGTGTGTGTGTGTGTGTGTGTGTGTGTGAGAAGAGCCACGTTTGCAGCAGGAAGTAGTGCTCCATCTATCTCTGTGCTTGCTAAAGGGGGCCGTGAGGACGGACCCAACAAAGGTCACTGACTGCAGGTGCGAGGCAGCTGGCGCCTCTGGGGGGCGCTGGCCCTCTGCAGGAGTGCCCACAGAGATTCCTGGGAGCTATCAGAAATAAACTCCCACATCCACCCTGCTCCGTGCAACGGGTCCAAGCGCTCCTGCTGTTGTGAACAAACCGCCCAGACTTCCTCAAGCCCAGCTCCGCAGGTCTGCGCCGAGTGCGGCTCAAAGACTGGCTGCAGCAGTGCCCTCTCCGCTCTCCTGCGTCATCAGTTCATTCCTTTACTATTTCCACCCGCATCAACTTATAAACATCTCTCTTGGCCCCATTTTCCCCTCCAACTGGTTCCCCACTTCTCCACCGCCCTGTGCGGCCACACTCTTTGAAAGAGTTGCCAACATTAAGTGACCCCAGTATCAACCTTCCCATCCTCTCCTGAACCCATCCCGGTAAGGCTTTTCTGCCACTGCTCACCAAAAGTGGTCTTACTGAAGTCACCAAAGACCTCCGTGTGGTTAGATCCATTGGTAAATCCCAGGCTCATCGAACTTGACCCATTGGCAACTCATGACGTTAGCATTCCTTCTTCCTCGGAGCCCTTCCACCAGGGTCCAGGCATCCCCTCTTCCTTTGCAGGCCACTCCTTAGTCTCCTTTGCTGGGTCCTCACCTTCCCAACCCATAGTCAGTGTTCTCGGTTCCGGCTGTGTGTTATAATCATCCAGAAAGCTTTTAAAGGATACAGATGCCAGAGTCCACTCCCAACGCCTCTGGCCCCGGGCATGGGTGGGCTACGACTAGGTTTTCCCCCGAGACTCTCACGGCCCTCCAGGAGTGAGGATCATTGCTCCAAGTGCTGGAACACCCCATTGCTCAGCTGCCAGTCCTCTTCTCCTTCTGTCTACACTAACTTTCTGGGAGACCACAACATCCAGTCCTGAGTCAAGGATGTGGGTGCAGGGAGTTTATTTGGAAGATGTTCCCATTGAAAAGAAGTGAGAAAGTGGGGAGAATAAGAGAGGATGAGGAAAAGCCAACGTAATACACTTTCTCAGGGTCACCATTCCGGACAGCAGAGGCTGGACTCTGCTGGGCCTCCTGCAGAGTGTGCAGAAACACACCCCCACCCGCCACACAGTGTGCAGAAACATGCCTCCCCACCTGCCACACAGTGTGCAGAGTGTGCAGAGACACGCCCCCACCTGCCACACAGTGTGCAGAGTGTGCAGAGACACGCCCCCACCTGCCACACAGTGTGCAGAGTGTGCAGAGACACGCCCCCACCCGCCCCACAGTGTGCAGAGACACACCCCCACCCGCCCCAATGTGTGCAGAGTGTGCAGAGACACGCCCCCACCTGCCACACAGTGTGCAGTGTGCAGATACATGCCCCCACCCGCCCCACAGTGTGCAGTGTGCAGAGACACGCCTCCCCACCCATCCCACAGTGTGCAGTGTGCAGAGACACGCCCCCACCCGCCCCAGTGTGCAGTGTGCAGAGACACACCTCCCCACCCATCCCACAGTGTGCAGTGTGCAGAGACACGCCCCCACCCATCCCACAGTGTGCAGTGTGCAGTGTGCAGAGACACGCCCCCACCCATCCCACAGTGTGCAGTGTGCAGTGTGCAGAGACACACCTCCCCACCCATCCCACAGTGTGCAGTGTGCAGAGACACGCCCCCCACCCAGCCCACAGTGTGCAGTGTGCAGAAACATGCCCCCCACCCAGCCCACAGTGTGCAGAATGTGCAGAAACACGCCCCACCCACCCCACAGTGTGCAGTGTGCAGAAACACGCCCCCCCCAGCCCACAGTGTGCAGTGTGCAGAAACACGCCCCCCCCCCCCCACCCAGCCCACAGTGCTGAGACATACTCCCACCTGCTCTAGTCCCCGGTGCTAAAAGGCTTTCTTAGATCCATCAACTCCCTTGCACTTCTAGGTGAAGTGATGTGCACTTGACTTGAGCCTGCGCTCACAGCAACCTAATTAACGACTGCAGCTGTGGCAGATATCAACAGTGGGCTAACTGGTACTGACAGTAGGTGGCACATCTGATGCCTCCAAACTGTACATATTGAGCCCTAAACCTCCTCTGGAACTCCACACTCATGCACCTGACTTGGGTTTTTAACAGGTCTCTCAAAGGAAACACGATCTAAACACAGTCCCTGATTATTCCTCACCCCAGCAAACCTGCTCCTCTCCCGCCCATCAACAAATGGCAGCTCCATTCTTCCAGTAGCTCAGGCCAAAAACCTCGAAGGGCATCCTCGATGCCTTACTTTTCCCACTCCTCACATTCGATCCATCAGCAAATTCTACTGACTCTGCCTATCTTCAAAATATACCCAGAATATGACCACTTTTCACCACCTCCATTCCCTAATCCAAGCTATCATTATCTCTTGCATTAATTATTGCTATACCTCCCTGACTGGTGTCTCTGTTTCCACCCTCCCTTTCTTCTTAAATCTAGTCTCAACTGAGCAGCCAGAGAGATCCTGTTGAAACATAAGGAAGAACACGTAACTCCTATGCTCCAAACTTCCCAATGGCTTCCATTCTCACTTGGAGTAGAAGTCAGGGCACAACATGACTTGGCCCCTGTGACCTCTTATATCACATCTATTTGTTCTTTTTCTTTCTCAAATATACCAGGCATGATTCTTCCTCAGGGCCTTTGCACTTGCAGTAATCTCTGCTTGGAACATGCTTTTCCCATTTACCCACTGCCTCCCTCTCTCTTATCTCCTTGAAGTATTTACTTAAATGTCATATTTTTATTGAAGTCTTTTCCTGCCAATCCTATTTAAAATTGCAACTCTTAAATCAAAACCACAATGAGATACCATCTCACAGCTGTTAGAATGGCTATCAGCAACAAGACAAGAAGTGTTGGAGAGGCTGTGGAGAAAAAGGAACCGTCATTCACTGCTGGTAGGAATCTAAACTGCTACAGCCACTATGGAGAACAGTATAAAGATTCCTCAAAGAATTAATTGCAGAGTTACCACATGATCCAGTAATCCCTTTTCTGAGCACCTACCTGAAAAATTTGAAAACATTTATTTGCAAAAATATATTACCCCTATGTTCGATGTAGCATTATTTGTGGTAGCCAAGACACAAAACAAGCAAAGTGTCCTTCAATAGAGGATTGGATAAAGAAGATGTGGTACATATATACCATGGAATACTACTCAGCCATAAGAAATGATGACATATAGCCATTTGCGACAACATGGGTAGATCTTGAGAATATCATGTTAAGTGAAATGTCAGACAGAAAAAATCAAGAATCATATGATTTCACTCATGTGAGATAGAAAACAGAAAGCAACAAGTGAATAAACAAGACAAACAAAAACTCATAGACAAAGACAACAGTATGGTGATTACTAGAGAGAAAGAGGGGTGGGAGAGTAGAAGAGGGTTAAAAAAGGTCAAATATACTGTTACTGAAGGAGACTTGATTTTGGGTGGTGAACACATAATACAATGTACAGATGATATATTAACTAATGTCACCCCAATAAATTTAATAATTTTTAAAATGGCAACTTTTTTCTGACCTCACTTATTTTTCTTCTTGTCACTTATCACACTCTAACAAAATACGTATTTTTCTTATTTATCTTGTTTATTTTCTATCTCTCTTGGATTTACACTCCATTAGACCAGGTATTGCTCACTCACTGCTAATACCTGGCACCTAGAATAGTGTGTGTTTTATAGTAGGCACTCAATAAATAGCAGCTGAATGAATGAAAATACCAATAATAATAATGAATATTTATTATTTTCCATATGCCAGGCACTATAGTGCACTTCTATGTATTAACTCATTTAAGTCTCATATCAGCTTAAGAGCTAAGTTCTATTATTATTTCTGTATTACATATGAAAAACATACAGTGAACTGGTTGAGCAAATTGTCAAAGTTACACAATTATTAAGCAGCCTAGACATAAATCAAAGTTGGTCTCATCCCAAAGTATAGACTCTTGACTACTAGAAAATGCTGAGGCAAACTGCTAATACCCAAGATTAATCACTTTCCTAAATTTTAGGGGAACAAACACCACTATGACAATGATGCCAACATAGGGAACTCGCAGTGAGAAAGAGGAGTCTCTTATCTGTGATTTAGGAGCTCAGATAAGAGGGAACAGAGAAGAATATCACAGGGGGAATGATCAGAGACGCAGTGCTCAGCAGGAGGTGGGATTCACCCGGGTCCAGCATTCTTTCAGCAAATATATATCTAGCCTCCAACACACACACAGTTCTTTGGTTCTTTTTTTTTTTTTTTTTTTTTTTTTTTTTAGCAATAGAGACAAGAAGAAAGAGAAATGAGAAGCATCAACTCGTATTTGTGTCACTTTAGTTGTTCATTGATTGCTTCTCATATATGTCTTGACCAGGGGGCTCCAGCAGAGCCAGTGACCCCTTGCTCAAGCCAGTGACCTTGGGCTCAAGCCAGCAACCTTGGGCTTCAAGTCAGAGACCTTTCTGCTCAAGCCAGCAACCATGGGGCCATGTCTATGATCCCACACTCAAGCCAGCAACCCCGTGCTCAAGCTGGTGAGCTTGCTGCACTCAAGCCGGTGATCTCAGGGTTTTAAATCTGGGTCCTCAGTGTTCTGGGTCAATGCTCTATCCACTGAACCACCACCGGTCAAACCACTGAACAGTTCTTGACTCTGGAAGGTGGGTAGTGAACATATCAGACAAAGCTCTTATAATCTATTGGGGGAACAGCAATCAGACAAGTAAACCTTTAACATAAAATCAGGTAGTACCAAGTAGAATCAGAGACAGCATTCCTGAAAAGGGCTCTAATAAAGCCACTTCCTCCATTTTTGACATTGGACTGCTGACAACGTTCAAGCTCCATGCTTCCTTCTTCCCCTCCTCACCCACGTCAGGCGAGGCTGCTAGGAGAGCTGTGTGCTACCTCTTTAGGTCCTGGTGGAAAGCTCAACTACACAAGCCCAACTCCAGCCCAAACCCCGAACTACCAGAAAAGCCAAAGCCAGTGCCCCTCCCACTTTCAGAACTGCTTGGGATCCTGCCCTTCTCTCCACAGGGAGCCTCGATTTGGGAGTAAGAAATCCCTTCATACCCTCTGTGTGCACGTGTGGCATCACTGGTCTCGACATCAGATCCAAATCCAGGGTGAGAGGTTGACCTTACCCACCCCATTGGGATAACCACAAGAGAAGAGTTATCTGAGCCAAGTCCTAAATAAAGTGGGCGAATGAGGGATGAGCAGGGGAGGGGGTAATCCTTAACTTCCATTAAATAAAAGAAATCATTTAGGACTGGGAATTCCAGGGATTCCAATGGTGAATGCTAAACCAAAGTGTGGCTGATTTAGTTAGCTGTTATTGTAGCCTCCAGACCAGCAATGGGCACAATTGGGAAAAGTTGAGTTACAAAATTTAAGCTACCTTAAAAGTATAAATAGAACATGAGCAAGCACTTCCCTGTGGCCCAGATTCGCACATGCCCTGCAGGAGTCAGTGCGCATCCTCCTGACACCCAGAGACCTTCCTGTTTTATAACACAGAACAGCCCAAGCCTCCTCGCTGCTCTCACTCACCTTACCTGTCCTACTGTGGCCTCCAGACAAACCACTCCTTCCGGCACCTCTGTAGCCCATATGACTTCCAGGTGATGACGCAATCATTTCAACATCATGTGTGATCGGCACAATCACATCGCTTATATCTGTCTTGTGAAAGAAGCAGAAGGCAACGAGTAGTATTTTAATTTGCTCTGCTTTGGCGTCCAACCAAGACTAAGACCAAATGAGCAATCTATTGGTCAAAAATATCCACGTGTCACCACGTGGGGGGCAACTCGCAGTGAGCTTTGGAAGAGTCACAGGAAAGGAGGCATAGATCCTAGCATTTAGTACTCAAAGCCTAATAAGCAACAAGGAACTCAGACAAGTGGACACAAACACATGAAAAAGCATCAACAAGTACTTGGGATGGAAAAAGGACAGGGTTTGTTCAAGTAGACTTCATAGAGCCCTGGTCCAGTAGTAGCTCAGTTGGTTAGAATGTCATCCCGATATGCCAATGTTGCAGGTTCAATCCCCAGTGAGGGCACATACATGAATCAACCAATGAATACACAAAAAAGTCAAACAAGAAATTGATGTTCCTCTCTCTCTCTCTCTCTCTCTAAAGTCAATCAATAAGTGTTGTTTTTTTAAAAAAAAAAAAAAATAGAAGGCTTCCTAGAGGATGGCACTAAGCAGCTTTGAGGAGAAAAACCCACCAGGTTTGGGAGAGGACATTCCATTCAAGAGGTTAGATTAAGGCCGAGAAGCCAGACAGTGAGAGTCACACTGCAGCAAAGGCGTATATCATGCCAAGAAGGAGAGAGATCACAGAAAAGGGGCCCTGAACACACAACCTGCAGCCCAAAGTCCTGGTGCCCGGTGTCCTTTCAGAGGCAGCGCTGAGCTCTTTGACCTTTTGTGATCGAGACTGATGTTACACAAGGTCTGGGGAAGGTGGCCCAGTGACCTCAGGTCTGGACGTAAGAGAAGAGACTGACAAGGGAAGACAAGGGGGACGCAGTCCGGGAAAGGGTGCTGGGGGTAGAGAGAGCACTGCTGTGAAATAACAGGGTGTTTTATAGGTGGAGAAACAACAGTGTACCAAGGAACTCCTTGCAGGAAAGAAAAGACCTAAAGGAAGGCTGGCCCACCATCCTGCTTGGCCTGGAACCATCTCGGCTTTAGCACCCAACAGCCCACCCATGTCCTAGAAAACCTGCTCCGTCCTAGGCGGCTGGTCACTCTACCACGGACACTTCACAAATCATTAAATCCGAGCAAGTAGTAAGTATGAAATATTAGGATAACTACGTCAGGACCAAATAAAGGTGAGAGCGAATCATGTTTTAAACTGCAGTCCTATGTGACATGTGACATGCAGTCTGACTTGGTAGGACATTCCAGAACTGGGAACACGGGACACGGAGGAGGAGAGAGAGTGTGCAGGGCACTGAGGACTTTCCTCCCGACCTTCTGCTGCTTACAGGGCTGCCACTACTGCAGACCCCACGTTGGCCTCCCAGGCCCACACAACCTGGGGGAGACGACCAGGGTCTTAGTTGAAGGTTCCAGGCAGACAAGGACTCAGGACAGGCCCTGGCTTCCCCTCCCTGCAGCTCCACAGTATCAGACATCAGAGTCCTGAGGGATTCCCAAGGGCGAGGGGGAGTCAGTGGCCCGTCTGGCAGACCCTGAAGGGAAACCTGAGTGAATGGTAAAGAACCTAGTCACAGGCAAAGAAAAGAGGAGACTGTTAGAACAGCCATTTATTTTAGAACATGGATGTTTCCCTCCATACTTAACCCTTTGAGTAGCACGAACATTCATGTACGTCCTCCTGCCTCCTGACCATCCAGAGTATGATCGATTTATTTTACAAATGTGTAAGGCAGGGGTCGGGAACCTATGGCTCGCAAGCCAGATGTGGCTCCTTTAATAAAAATAATAATAACTTTAAAAATATAAAACAGCCTGACCAGGCGGTGGCACAGTGGATAGAGCGTCAGACTGGGATGCCGAGGACCCAGGTTCGAGACCCCAATGTCGCCAGCTTGAGCGCGGGCTCATCTGGTTTGAGCAAAAGCCCACCAGCTTGGACCCAGGGCCCCTGGCTCCAGCGGGGGGTTACTCGGTCTGCTGAAGGCCCACAGTCAGGGCATAATGAGAAAGCAATCAATGAACAACTAAGGTGTTGCAATGCGCAACGAAAAACTAATGATTGATGCTTCTCATCTCTCCGTTCCTGTCTGTCTATCCCTCTCTCAGCCAAAAAGGTTCCCAACCCCTGGTGTAAGGCAACATTAAAAAAAGGCTAATGTTTGTTCTTCTTGTTTCCATAAATTGGTTATCAAACAAATGTGACTTTAAGTTAATAAAACTGTAACTAGAAATAATTTCATTTTTTGAAAAAAAATACTCCTGGGGTCAGCGAGCATGAAAAAAACTGGGGTTGTTTTTTTTTTCAGAGAGTCGCCTCTCTCTGTTTGCATCCAGCTCTCAAAAAGGTAGACACTCTGAGGTTGGCCTTGCAAAGCTGACACTTAAAGCTTTGCAGCCTGGGGCCTCACTTTAGCTCAAGTTCAGCTAGGAGAGAGCAAACTCCCACATGTCACATTCAGGCAAAGAGCAGAGTGCCACATAGCCTTGCTGTCTCAAGTGTCTGCATCCTCAGTGGGGAAATGTGGCAAAGAGGGAGGAGAAAAAGGAACTGGAGGTGCTCAGCCAAGTCTAATTTCTCAGACCTTCTGTTACAACTGCCCTGCAGATGGTTTCAAACTACAGACCCAACGACGGTGAGAGCTGGAGGATCCTCTGCTCACGCATCCAGGATCTTTGTCCCACAGAAAAGAAACAGGCCACAGAGGGACAGGGCTGACCCAGGCCACACAGCCAGCCAGGGGCAAAAGCCAGGCCCTCTGATATTCAATTTAACCTTCTCTCCCTGAAAGCACTTTGGACAAAACCTATTTTGCAGCCCACAGAAATCCACAGCTGATTTGTTCATCTGCAGCTAATTTTAATCCATCAACCATTGAAAATGGCACATTAACTCAGGGCATCATGATTTCAAGGATGCTATCATGAACCACAAATTCCTTAAGGAGAGCAAATAAACACTATAGATAAGCCATATATTACCAAGATGCTTTAATAAAACAATTTTTAATAACACGGAATTTAAAAATAAACACACGTTTTCACTTGAAGCATTTTCTGTTGCCAAAGGAGATCTCAATGTCCTTTGTATTTTTCCACCTGAAGAAAGTCTTTGGTATTTCTGTTGGAAGGTTAACAAGCAGGTCAGATAATACCGGCTCGCACTGAACTCATTGGTTTACATGTATCAAATCATTTAATCCGCCTCACACTGTGAGGAAGGGCCGTTCCGGTACCCTCTACAGATGAGAAAAGAGGCAGCAAAATTTGACCAAGGGACACAGCTAGCTGACAGCAAGCACCAGGATTTGAACACCAGAAATCTGATTCTGGAGCTGATACACTACACACCTTCTCTAAATCCCACTACAACAAGCTTTAAGGGTCTGGCTTCCCCGTTTTTGTCATACGGGAATCTTGCTAAACAAACCACTGACTGGACAAAATTAGCTTAGGTGGCTTCTAAGTAGTGTTTCAAATTTTCTTCACTAGAATTAGACCCATAAATTCATTTGCTTTGTATATGCAGGGCACTGACACTGTCTCAGTAACTACTAGCATTGCTAAAGCAGGTTGTATGGTCTTTGTTCACATACACTCCCTAGAAAAATAAATATGTTTAAGTCCCCTGTGTACACAGACTTCATTTATACAATCTCTACATGGCCTCCAGCCTCTACTTCTCCCACATGCATGATAAGACTGTGAGCTGTCTGAAGGAAGGATTGTGTCTCCCATGTTTGGTCCTCTTCATCCTTCCTCCTGTCCATTTGCCCCGCTCCCGACTACCGACCGTAGAACAGTCTACAGTTCAGTAGATGCTAGAGACCAAGACTGCAGCCCCTTAAAGCTCGGTGGCTCCTGTTAGAAACCAAGATGGGTTTTGATTTTAAAAAATAAATAATTTTTTTAAATAATTAATTCAATGTATTTACTAAATAGTCCAATTGCTGCTGCCATTAAGTAATATCAAGAGACAGTCAAAAGGCACAAAAACTAATGATCCTCTGCAATTTGTAACCCGGCTAATGTTAAAAACGAAGAACAGGCATGGAAATTGACACTGCAGAATGCATTCATCAGGCTATAAATTGTGCTTTAAAACTGATTAATTTCAGGTACAAAAAAGGTAATATTCACGAGCTAAGTATATTAACATTAAAATCTTGTATACTCCCCCCGGAAAATGAAAATATGCTCCTAGTGTTATAAAGCAACTTTGTAACCAGTGCTGTTTCCGCACAAATAAAATTGTGTTAAGTCTCCAAGAGAAATTTTTCCTCTAAAAATATGCTTTAAGTTTTATTGTATTTTTTCCAAGTTGACAGGCAGAGTGTGCTTAAATGAAAAGTTTAAGACTTTGGAAAACTTAGGTAATTTAAGAAACACTTTTTGCTAAATTGAAAATTAGGAAATTTGGAACTAATAAGACTTGCCTTGGGGAGAGCGAACACACAATACAGTGTAGGGGGATGTGCTGGAGAACTGGGCACTTGAAAGCTCTATAATTTTGTTAACCAGTGTCACACCCAATAAATTCCATTAAAAAGTATAAAAAAATAACTCATAAACTTGATAAAACTAGTAATCATTTAACAAGTTTTAAAAACCTATATTCTTACTTTTTAAATATTATTGATTCAATTAAAATTCACTTATAATTATTTTTGAACTTTTACAATAATAAAACTTGACACATGCAATAAAATGTTTATTGAATTGAATTCTATTATGGAATAGAGTTTCTGGTTATTGGACAGTGAGTTCTAAAATATATGTACATTTAGTGCTTTTATGGAGCAGGTATTGTTCTAGAACCTGGGAATGCGGCAAGAAGACAGAGGCTCTGCCCCCAATAAACACACATGCTAGTAGGGCCAAGGGAAGCAATACATGGGTGGACGAGCATATAATAACAACAGTTAAAATAGCAAATGCTCGTGCGGAGGACCCGGGTTCGATTCCCAGCCAGGGCACACAGGAGAAGCGCCCATTTGCTTCTCCACCCCTCCGCCGTGCTTTCCTCTCTGTCTCTCTCTTCCCCTCCCGCAGCCAAGGCTCCATTGGAGCAAAGATGGCCCGGGCGCTGGGGATGGCTCCTTGGCCTCTGCCCCAGGCGCTAGAGTGGCTCTGGTCGCAACATGGCGACGCCCAGGATGGGCAGAGCATCACCCCCTGGTGGGCAGAGCGTCGCCCCATGGTGGGCGTGCCGGGTGGATCCCGGTCGGGCGCATGCGGGAGTCTGTCTGACTGTCTCTCCCTGTTTCCAGCTTCAGAAAAATGAAAAAGAAAAAATAGCAAATGCTTACATAGTACTTACCATGTGCCAGGTACCCTGTTAAGCATTTTGCAAGTATTAACTCATTTAACCTTACAACAACTGTATGAAGACTGTGCATCACAGATGTGGCAACTGAGGTTCAGTTAATGAACTACCTCTAGCTGTTAAGTTATATTTTCCTGCGAGAAAGAAATGACATTCTCAAACTTAGTGATTTGGGGAGAATTCAATAGAGGCTCTTTTTACAAAAGTCTAGGAAGTGTTTAAGGAAACCGACAAGAGGGGGCACAAACAGAGGGGGCCATGTCCACCCCAGAGTGAAGGATGCAGGTGAGGAAGCAGGTGGGAAACCTGAGAGGGTGGCTCAATGGACACTGTCACTCGCTGAAGGCGGGGCCTTCCTCAGAGGTCGCACTGACCTCAGCTCTCCTCCAGCCTCCCACCAATGGCTGAGTCCAACGGGAAGGAAGAGGAAGCAGAAGAAAGAGGAAAGAAGGAGGGATGCATTGTGCACAGAAGGAGGTGGAGAAGAGTAGAAGCTGGGCTTGGAAGGGCAAACAGAAGACATCCAATGTAAGTGGTAATGCTGAGACAGACCCACAGGATCTGTGGCCACAGTGTGCTTTATACAGGGAATCTGAGGTCATTTCTGGAACTGAAAATGCTACAAAGATAGAAACAGAAAACTGAGCCTGACCAGTGGTAGTGCAATGGATAGGGCATCGACCTGGAATGCTGAGGTCTCCAGCTCAAAACCCGAGGTCACTGGCTTGAGTGCCAGCTCACTGACTTGAGCAAGTGGTCATTAACTTGACTTGACCTGAGCTCACAGGTCCGATGCCTGGTCAAGGCACGTAAGAGAAGCAATCAATGCACAACTAAAGTGAAGCAATGAGTTGATGCTTCTCTTTCCCTCCCTCTCTCTGTAGGTTGCTGCAGAAAGCCCCCCTGCAAAAATCCCACTTCCAATAAGGCCTGAGTGAGGAGTCGAGAGCCAGGCAGAGACCAAGACAACACCACGTCAAGCAGGGCAAAGGCCAGGGGGGGTGAGCTGGATGTACTGGAGGGCCAGCAAGAAGGACCACTTGGCTGGTTAAACTACGACCAAGGACATTAGAGCAAAACAAGGCTGAATAGCTATGCTGACAGGCCGGGGTCCCAGAGGAGCGGCCTGAACCACTGTGCCCAGTTGCAGGGGCTCCTGCAGCCTCAGCACCGTCCCCAGTGGCCTCTCCAGTGTGTGGAGATCCCGCCCTATCAGCGTCTGTTATTTAGGGCAAGAAGCAGATTCAGTGTAATCCACTAAATACCATTTCCAAAAGTAACAGGAACCCCACCCAACTTGTTTCTCTTTATAAATTCTCCTCCAGACAGCATATTCCCAAAAGACAGCGGAGCCAAACCAGGAAGAATTTTTTTCTTCCCTCCTTAGAAATTTTTAAATAATCTGACACAACATATAGCTAGTGGGGGTGGAAGGGGAGAGGGAGGTTTACGGCAAAGGTCAAATGGTCATATAGAATAAAGAGAAAATGGAAAAACGTAAGCTTCTGATATTTTGCAAAATAATTCCTCTAACTCCTCTGATACTTTAAATTTCCCTGAATAGAATTATTCACACCTTCAATTTTTAGGTAACAGATTTTTCTCTTCCTTAATAAAAAGAGAATGAACATTTCATTGCACAGCATGTCTAGGTCACCTATTATTTTTTTTATTTTTTTTTAATTTTATTTAGACAATTAATTTTAATGGGATGACACTGATCAATTAGAGTACATAGATGCAGAGAAAACATCTCCAGATAATTTTGACATTTGATTATGTTGTATGCCCATCACCCAAAGTCAAATTGTCCTTCGTCACTTTCTATTTGGTTTTCTTTATGCCCGTCCCCTCCCCCCGTCCCCTCCCTCTTCTCCCTTCCCCTCTCCCCGGTAACCACCACACTCTTGTCCATGTCCATGAGTCTCAATTTTGTGTTCCACCTATGTATGGAATCATACAGTTCTTAGTTTTTCCTGATTTACTTATTTCACTCAGTATACTGTTATCCAGGTCCATCCATGTTGTTGTAAATGATCCGATGTCATCATTTCTTATGGCTGAGTAGTATTCCATAGTGTATATGTACCACATCTTCTTTATCCAATCATCTATTGAAGGGCTTTTTGGTTGTTTCCTTGTCTTGGCCACTGTGAACGATGCTGCAATGAACATGGGGCTGCATGTGTCTTTATGTACCAATGATTTTGAGTTTTGGGGGTTAATACCCAGTAGAGGGATTGCTGGGTCATATGGTAGTTCTATTCTTAATTTTTTGAGGAACCACCATACTTTCTTTCATAATGGTTATACTACTTTACATTCCCACCAACAGTGAATGAGGTTCTTTTTTCTCCACAGCCTCTCCAACACTTGTTATTACCTGTCTTGTTGATAATAGCTAATCTAACAGATGTGAGGTGGTATCTCCTTGTAGTTTTGATTTGCATTTCTCTAATAGCTAATGAAGATGAGCTTTTCATATGTCTGTTGGTCATTTGTATTTCTTCCCTGGGAGAAGTGTCTGTTCATGTCCTCTTCCCATTTTTGTAATTGGATTGTTTGTTTGTTTGTTGTTGAGTTTTATGAGTTCTTTGTGTATTTTGGATATTAGGCCCTTATCTGAGCTGTTATTTGAAAATATCATCTCCCATTTAGTTGGCTGTCTGTTTTGTTGTCAGATTCTCTTGCTGTGAAGAAGCTTCTTAGTCTGATGTAGGTCCTATTTATTTATCTTTGCCTTCACTCCCCTTGCCTTTGGAGTCAAATTCATAAAATGTTCTTTATGGCCAAGGTCCATGAGTTCAGTACCTGTGTTTTCTTCTATGTAATTTATTGTTTCAGGTCTTATATTTAGGTCTTTGATCCATTTTGAATTAATTTTAGTACAAGGGGACAAACTGTAGTCAAGTTTCATTCTTTTGCATGTGGCTCTCCAGTTTTCCCAGCACCATTTATTGAAGAGGCTTTCTTTTCTCCATTGTGTGTTTTGGCTCCTTTATCAAAGATGATTTGACCATATATATGTGGTTTTATTTCTGGGCTCTCTATTCTGTTCCATTGGTCTGAGTGTCTGTTTATTTTTCTGCCAATACCATGCTGTTTTGATTGTCGTGGCTCTATAATATAATTTGAAGTCAGGTATTGTAATGCCCCAGCTTCGTTCTTTTTCCTTAGGATTACTTTGGCTATTAGGGGTTTTTTATAGTTTCATATAAACCTGATAATTTTTATTCCATTTCCTTAAAAAATGAAATTGGAATTTTGATGGGAATTGCATTAAATTTGTGTATCACTTTGGGTAATATGGTCATTTTGACTATATTTATTCTCCCTATCCAAGAACAAGAAATATTTTTCCATTTCATTGTATCTTCTTCAATTTCCCTTAACAATGCTTTGTAGTTTTCATTATATAGGTCCTTTACATTTTTTGTTATATTTATTCCTAGGTATTTTTTGTTGTTGTTGTTGCAACCGTAAAAGGGATTTTTTTTTTTAGTTTGTTTTCTGATGTTTCATTGTTGGCATATAGGAAGGCAATGGACTTCTGTATATTAATTTTGTATCCTGTGACCCTACTGTATTGGTTTATTGTTTCTAATAGTCTTTTTGTGGAGTCTTTGGGGTTTTGATGTACAGGATCATATCATTGCAAAAAGTGAAACCTGTATTTCTTTCTCAATATGAATGCCTTTTATTTCTTCCTCTTGTCTGATGGTTCTGGCTAGAACTTCCAGCACTACGTTGAATAAGAGTGGAGAGAGAGGGTAGCCTTGTCTTATTCTTGATTTTAGAAGAAAAGTCCTGAGTTTTATGTCATTTAATATGATGTTAGCTGCTGGTTTGTCATAAATGGCCTTTATTATGTTGAGATATTTTTCTTCTATACCTATTTTGTTGAGCATTTTAAACATAAAATGTTGTATTTTATCAAATGCCTTTTCTGCATCTATTGATAGGATCATATGGTTTTTGTTCTGTGTTTTGTTAATATGGTATATTATGGCCCTGGCCAGTTGGCTCAACGGTAGAGCGTTGGCCTAGCGTGCAGGAGTCCCGGGTTCGATTCCCGGCCAGGGCACACAGGAGAAATGCCCATCTGTTTCTCCACCCCTCCCCCTCTCCTTCCTCTCTGTCTCTCTTTTCCCCTCCCACAGCCGAGGCTTCATTGGAGCAAAGATGGCCTGGGCGCTGGGGATGGCTCTGTGGCCTCTGCCTCAGGCGCTAGAATGGCTCTGGATGCAACAGAGCGACGCCCCAGAGGGGCAGAGCATCGCCCCCTGGTGGGCATGCTGGGTGGATCCCGGTCAGGCACATGCGGGAGTCTGTCTGACTGCCTCCCTGTTTCCAGCTTTGGAAAAATGAAAAAAAACAAATGGTATATTACGTTAACTGTTTTACGTATGTTGAACCATCCTTGTGATTCCGGGATGAATCTCTTGGTCATGATGAATTATTTTTTTAAGGTGTTGTTGTGTTCAATTTGCTAGTATTTTGTTTAGGATTTTAGTATCTGTTTTCATTAGAGATACTCGTCTGTAGTTTTCTTTTTTTGTTGTTGTCCTTGCCAGGTTTTGGTATAATGGTTACGTTGGCTTCATAAAATGTGTTTGGAAGTATTGCTTCTTCTTCAATTTTTTGGAAGACTTTGAGTAGAATAGGAACCAAGTCTTTGAATGTTTGATAGAATTCATTAGTATAACCATCTGGCCCTGGACTTTTATTTGGGGGGGGGGGGTTTGATAGTTGTTTCTATAATATTTCCTCCCTGCTTATGAGTCTGTTTAGACTATCTACTTCTTCATGACTCAGTCTAGGAAGATTGTATTGTTCTAGATATTTATCCATTTCTTCTAGATTGTTAAATTTGGTGGCATATAGTTTTTCATAGTATTCTAAGATAATTCTTTGTATATCTATGAGATCTGTGGTGATTTCTCCTCTTTCATTTTGGATTTTGTTTCTATGAGTCCTTTCTCTTTTTTCCTTAGTGAGTCTTGCCAAGGGTTTGTCTATTTTGTTGATCTTTTCAAAGAACCAGCTCCTTGTTTTTTGTTTGTTTGTTTATTGTATTTTTCTGAATTTGGAAACCAGGAGGCAGTCAGACAGACTCCTGCATGCGCCCGACCGGGATCCACCTGGCATGTCCACCAGGGGGCGATGCTCTGCCCATCTGGGGCATTGCTCTGTTGCAACCAGGGCCATTCTAGCGCCTGAGGCAGAGGCCATGGAGCCATCCTCAGTGCCCGGGACAACTTTGCTCCAATGGAGCCTTGGCTGAGGGAGGGGAAGAGAGAGACAGAGAGGAAGGAGAGGGGGAGGGGTGGAGAAGCAGATGGGCATTTCTCCTGTGTGCCCTGGCTGGGAATCGAACCCGGGACTCCTGCATGCCAGGCTGACACTCTACCACTGAGCCAACTGGCCAGGGCACCAGCTCCTTGTTTTACTGATTTTTTTCTATAGTTTTTCTGTTCTCTATTTCATTTCTTTCTGCTCTGATTTTTATTATTTCCTTTCTTCTGCTGGTTTTGGGTTGCCTTTGTTCTTTTTCTTCTAGTTCCTTAAGATGTGATGTTAAGTTGTTTACTTGGGCTCTCTCTTGTTTGGTAATATAGGTCTGTAGTGATATGAAGTTCCATCTTATTACTGCTTTTGCTGCATCCCAGAGATTCTGATATGTCGTATTGTCATTTTCACTTGTCTGTATGTATCTTTTGATCTCTGCTTTTATTTCTTCTTTGACCCACTCATTTTTTTAGAAGTATGTTGTTTAATTTCCACATTTTTGTGGGTTTGTTTACTTCTTTTTTGAAGTTGAATTCCAGTTTCAAAGCTTTATGGTCAGAGAATATGCTTGGTATAATTTCATCCTTTCTGAATTTGTTGATGTTAGTTTTGTGGCCCAACATAAGGTGAATTCTTGAGAATGTTCTATGTACACTCGAGAAAAATGTATACTCTGGCGTTTTGGGATGAAATGTCCTATAGAAGTCTATCATACCCAATTGTTCTAGTGTTTTGTTTAGGGCCCCTATTTCTTTATTGATTTTCTGTTTGGATAAACGATCTAGGGCCATTAGTGGTGTATTGAGGTCTCCCAAATATGATTGTATTTTTGTTTTTAGATCAGTTAGCAGATGTCTTATATAATTTGGTGCTCCTTGGTTTGGTACATATATATTAAGAAGTGTTATGTCTTCTTGATTCAATGTCCCCTTTATCATTATGAAATGACCATCTTTGTCTCTGATTACCTTTGCTGTCTTGTAGCCAGCATTGTTAGATATGAGTATGGCTACATCTGCTTTTCTTTGGATGTTATTTGCTTGGAGAATCATTTTCCAACCTTTCACTTTGAATTTGTTTTTATCCTTGTTGCTTAAATGTGTTTCTTGAAGGCGGCATACATTTGGATTTTCTTTTTTGATTCACTCTGCTACTCTGTGTCTTTTTATTGGTGAGTTCAATCCATTTACATTTAGTGTAATTATTGACACTTGAGGGCTTCCTACTGCCATTTTATATATTGCTTTCTGATAGCTCTGTTTCTTGTTTGGTTCTTCTCTTTTGTTTTTCTGTCATTTGTTTTTCTTTGGTTGTATTCCATACTTCTTTCCTCTGTTTCTTCTTTTTTTAAGCCATGTGTTTCTATAGTTTTTTTTCAGGGGTGGTTACTGTTGGGAAATAAAAAGGATATATATCATATTCATTGTGGTACATTATCTCATGACTGCTTCTGCACTCCATTCTCTTTTGCTACTGTTAATCTTTATCCTCTCTCCTTTTTTGTGTTTGTTGTCACAGATTAATCTTGTTTTTATTGTGATCTTGATGGAGCTTTTACTTGTGATTTTGTTTTGTTGTGTTCTTTGTATCTGGTCGGATAACCCTCATTAAAAAAATAACAAGAATGAAAAATGTAACACCTTTGGACAATGAAGTTCAAAATGAAAAGGAAAGAATAAGACAGAAAAAAGATAAAATGACCAAAGTGGAAAAAAAAGATAAAAACCAAGAAAAAGGCCTGACCTGTGGTGGCCCAGTGGATAAAGCGTCAACCTGGAAATGCTGAGGTCGCCGGTTCAAAACCCTGGGCTTGCCTGGTCAAGGCACATATGGGAGTTGATGCTTCCAGCTCCTCACCCCTGTCTCTCTCTCCTCTTTCTCTCTCTGTCTGTCTCTCTCTCCTCTCTAAAATGAATAAAATAAAATAAAAAATAAAATAAAAAGCTTAGTAAAATAAATAATTAAAAAAAAAACAAGAAAAAAATATAAAAAGTTATAAAAAATGTAATTTTTTCCTGTTTTGAGAGGTAGCTTCTTCTTTTTCTTTTCAGCAGGTGGCGCTGTACTAAATGTTTTGCCCCTGTGGCGCTCTTGGGTAGAGATTTGCTGATGTGTTGCTATGGCAATGACGTAGGCTGGCCTCAGTCCCCTTGGTAGGTGGGGCTTGATAGGGTTTGCAAGCTCCAACAATGGGAGAGTCAGTTAGTTCTCCAGGTGCCTCTCCCTTCATCTCTCCCTCCTGAACCAGTAGCCTGGGGACTTAGCTGTGAAGTTGCCCCAGCCACTGCTAGCAGAACAAGAGGCTCTAAGAGCTGCCAAGTTCTTCCTCTACTCAAAGCACAGTTCTGGATAAGGCTGTGCCAACCAGAGCCGCCAGCAAAAGCAGGCAGGATAGGGAGCCAATTGCTGATCAAGCGCCTTTCTAAGGGCCCCGGGAATATCTAAGTACACCTCAGTGCTCCATGGGTCTAATCTCCACAGGCTTTTCTCCCTTGTGCCCTGTTTGGTAGCCCACAGCCCAGCCCCCATGACTTCCGCAGTGCACTCGGAGGTCTGCTCTGCAGGAATGTGCTCTGTGACCTGTATCAGTTTGTGGAGGCACCCCGCCCAGACAGGCCCAGGCCTAGGGATCCCGTGCATTTCCTGTGCTGTTGGTCGGGAAGCCAGGACCACACAGGAACTCTGGCTACAGCCCACACAGAAGTCCACTGCTGACAATCTTGGGCCTAGCCCCTCTGCCGTGAACGTGCGTGCCCACGCCAGAGGTGCCAGGTGGAGTCACTCACACACTCTCCGCAATCGCGGACTGGGAGTGCACAAAGCCCAAAGCTGCTGTGGCGCCGGCCTCCGCGGGCAACCGCCTCGGCCTCCTCCATCAGAGTCTGCCGCCCACGCTAGCCTCGCGCCGGTGACCCAGGCCGAGCCGCTGTGCTCTCTCCTCTGCTTGATCATCCGCCCTAGCCCAGCTTCTTCTCTCTGCCCCAAATCCTCCCTTCCTCTCAGTTCCAGATGAAAGCGGCCCTTCCCCAGATCAGTGAGGAAAGCGGAATACTCCGTTCTCCGTCCTATTTCCTTCCGAGTAGATTATATATTCAGCCACCTTTTTGCCCAATCGTACCTTTGTCTGGTGTGTGTATATTTCAGATGCTCCTGAGATTGGTTCTCTGTCTCTAGTCGTTGAATTTGTTGAAATTTCAGGGGGAGATAGCGGGAGAACCCCTCACAGCACCACTTCTCTGACGTCACTCTCTTGTTCTCTCACCTATTATTTTTAATTCCTGTTTCCTAACACCTAGGGGAGGGAAATAAAGTTCAACAGCTCCTTAGGCAGGAAAAAGAGAAAGAGAGAGAGAGAGAGGGAGGGAAGGAGGGAGGGAGGGAGGGAAGGAGAGAGAGAGAGAGAGAGAGTGTTTCTCCCACACTAATAGGCAGTTCTTCCAAATAAAACCTGTCAGGCTTAAGAGCAAGATGGACTCAAGCATGACTTTCTCATTATTGCCTCCCAACAGAGCTGTTAAATTATTAGAATGCACAGGGTCAATGCATTTAAATTTCATGTCATGTCTTGTAAAGTAGGTCTTAATACAGCCATACTGGGCAGCAGAGCTGTGTAGATGGTGTGGGAGCAGAGACTGGGATTCAAATGGCCCTTAATGGACTGAATACTCTTGAAGTTCCCATTAGGGGGGTTGCCCAGGGCTCTAGGCAGTACATAGTTCATGCAGGAAGTGCAGGCCGACCGGGCACCTTCCCCACTTCAAGCCGTTACCACAAAATGGAGGCGTGGCAGGCAGCCTCCCTACAGAAAAAGCCTCCTGTCCAGAACCGGATTGCAGAAATGCCAAGTTTCGCTTAATGTTTTGCATCTGAAGTAGGAGGCTGTAGCTCTTTTGCTCTCTAGCTGTTTGCAGTCTGGATTAAAGAGGCCAGGGGACGGCACCAATCACATGGAGCTGCTGCTTTCAACCCCCGTGCCCCTACACAGCACACGTCCAAACACAGCTACACTTTGGAATAAGAAAAAAAAAATTATGGGGAAAGAGCTCCCCTGGCCCTTTATTCTAAACTAAGCACTGTGTGGTGCTGCTTAGATGGGCCTAGCTGGCTCTGACTTCCACCCTGGGTGCGATCGGCAGCAGGGCTGAGGCAGAGAAGCTGACCAAAGGACACACCTGGGCGGGGGCTGAAGATGCAGGGCAGTGCTGTTGGTGGTTGATGAGTAGGCCCTGAAATTGAACCAAGTTTCCAATGTCATGTTCTAATCACCAAATAGCAGATCTATTTTATACTTCAACGATCTTCAAATTCCTAAGCCTCTGGGTAGCAGATAGCAAGTCTGACAAATGCCTGGCACAGTCTCCACCACATTATGAGCAATAGCCAAACACCTCCTGGGAGGCAAACACTTTTTTTTCTTTCTTTCTTTTGTATTTCTTCTTCTTCTTTTTTTTTTTTTTTTTTTTTTAGATTTTATTTATTGATTTTAGAGAGAGGAGAGAAAGAGAAAAGGGGAGAGAAGCAGGAAGCATCAACTCATAGTAGTTGCTTCTTGTATGTGCCTTGAATGAGCAAGCCCAGGGTTTCGAACCAGCAACCTCAGCATTCCAGGTTGACACTTTATCCACTGCGCCACCACAGGTCAGGCAGCAAGCACTTTCTTAAATGGACTCTTTTATTTAGTATATTTATTCCCTTCTTGGCTCCAAAAACATTTTAAGACGACTTTCAAAAATATTAGAATGTTAGAATGTATCAAATGTAGATTAAGACTGTCATCATTGACAAATCACAAGATTATTTCAGATTAATCTATAAAAATTTCCTCCAAGCTTGTTCCCTCGAGCATATCTGAGTTTAAAACTTCAAAAATAAATTATATTCTCCAGAAAAAAATGTAAACCCCATCACCTCAATGAGAATGGAAGTGTTAAATGTAATGACTGTTCGAATTCAATGAGGGGAATTCAACCTGTGGAAGCAGTTCCCAGAGCATGGGAAGTGATATTCCCAGGATATGTGAAATTGCCCCAACCAGAGTCAGAGCATTCTGCTGTATTATGGACCCAAGGGCCTCGAAACTGTGGCTGAAAGTCAAAATGTCAAAGTCTTGGCTATGCCTTCTAGTTTAACATAGAACAGGTATCCTCTGCCACAACATGAGATCTCTCCATAAAGTTTAATTTGACAAATACTGAGTATGCCAGGACCTGCACTAGATGCTGGAAAGCTTAAAAGGGCAATGAACCCGGGCAGCTTCCTAATTTGGGTGTTTCTATCTCAAAATAGTTATAACGTAAGCCACAAGATGGTGCCCTTCTACCAGACTGCAGACCTGCTTGACTGCCACCATTAATTCTTGGAGGCCAATAAGCTCCCAGTGCTTACTTGGGGTCTTTATCCTTGGCCACCTGTTTTGGTACCTTCTCAATGAGTCATACCTGCGAATCCAGGTTTAGGCAGAAATAATGGTAATCCCCCATTTACCCCACTTTGATGAGTGTTCTAAGGTAGGTAGATGTTTTAACAACACACTTAGTATACCTAATAACGTAACAAGACTCCCTTCCTTTCCATAAGAATCCAACAAGGAGCTTATGTGATAATCTGTATCCTACTGATTTACAAACTAAGTCATTCTACAAACAATAAATCCTGCTTGCGTCCAAAGCTCAATCTTTGCTAACAAAACACATATGCAGAGGCACCGTGCCGCTCTGTAGTCTATGTAAGCCCCAGTTCTGCAAACGCTTACATTTCTGACTACTTATTTCAAGTATTTGAAAGCAAAAATAGAGGCAAGAAGTATGTGCTAAGGTAAGAAATATACTGCAACACTTTCTGACTCCTCGTGGAGCTACGTTTTTCTCACTGTTCCTGCTTTGGCCAAATGCACCTGACCCCTCCCAGGTGACAGCACAGCATTTAGAATGACACCCTTCTGTTCCTAGAGTCGGGAGGGAAAGAACTGCTGTAGGGCAGCCATACCTCACCTCTGAGACCTGAAGGGAGGAGGCGCTTTGCCAGACAGATTTTTCTTCCCCCGGCTGGCTGACAGTCAGCCAGCCTGGCCAGCCTGCAGCCAGGACATCCGTGGGCCTGCAGCCCTGCTGCTGGCCCCTCATCCTCGGGCTGCCGGCCACACGCTGCAGCAGGGAGCTGGTGGCGCCAGACCACACGGCAGCTGGGGCCGGGGCTCCAGCAGCTGGACGCAAGAGGCAAGGACCCCCAGAGAAGCCATGACAAAATACAGGGCCCAGGGAATGAATCTGTTCAGGGTTCATGCAGGTGCGGAAGACAGGGGAGAGTCAGAGGGGCCCCCAAAGAACTGCATGTCAGGAACCTGTGAGCTACCACGCTGTGTTTGGGGGCGGGAGGTGGGAGTGCTGGTTGCTTTCATAAACCTTGCTGATGGCAAAGCTAAATTCTTTAAAGCATCAAGAATGCTCGCCTGCAACAGGAACCCAGAACAAATAGCCTTGTAAGGCAAGAGGTTGGTGATTTTGTAATACTGGGCTTGCTAATCTCACGCCTTCCCAAGGTCTAATGGGCCGAATTCACACCACATCCCCCCCGATCCAACTTCTTCTAAAGACAGCAGGGGTCTGGCTAATGGCAGGCCAGAAGCTGAAGTGCGGCCTGATTGCAGATGATGAATGTGCTCAGTGGAGTGATGAGCACTCAGGACTGCCACCTCGGCCCTGGCTCGGACTTCAGTGGAGAGGTGTGGGGGAGCACTGCGGGCACAGCAGAGGCCGGCGTCCTGCCTCCGCCAGGCCCGACCCCAGCCCAGCATCCTCCGCAGCAAAGGGACAGCTGAGGCTTCGCTTTCCTCTCAACTCGCTCTTCACCAAAGACACAGGCAGTAAAAGGCAGACCAGCCACAAAGTCCGTCACTTCCAAAGCCACACAGAGGTGCTGTTGCACAGACAGCAGGGGCCCTGAGAGGTGCTGTGACGCAGCTGAGGTCACAAAGCAAGTGGTGGTGGAGAGGGACAGGAGCCCAGGTCTCTGCCGCCCTGTCCAGGGCACTTTCCGGACAGAAAAGAAACCCACTGTCTTGCCAGGCCACTGTGTCCCCACCCCAAGGGGTCCCCAGCCAGAGGTGACACCCTCTCAGCCCCTTAGAGAGCCTCGGACTGGTATAGAGAAAAGACAAGAAATGAATCCAAAACTAAAGTCCCTTGTTTAGTTTATATGGGGGTAATTACACTGAATTTTTTAAAGGTGTAACTCTATGAGCTAACATTTCCTTGTATTAAAAAAAAAAATCAATAAGTATAGCTTTCCAAACACTCGACCTATATAAAAATCTTACCCTCAATGCTGAACCCAAACGCTCGCTTGACCAGCTTCTGGCAGAAAGCCCACAGTCTTCCTCTATTCACTTACTCTATTCTCCTGGAAAGGTTTTCACATCCCTTTCCAACTATACTGTTTGCTCTTTGAGGAGAGCAGCCTTGTTTAACGCTTCTTTCTATCTGATAATGAAAATATGTAATTGACAATTCTGCCCATGGTAGGTGTACAGGGCAAAGGAGTTGGGTGGGACCAGTGTTGAGCACAGAAATGCAGAAATTCCTTTCTGACACTGGACAAGCCGAGCAGAGCTCTGAGAAAACTGTCCTCAGCAGCAGAGCTGCAGGCACGAAGTAAGCCCTGAACCTGAACGCACAAATTAGCATCTATTTTACTAGGAAATAAAAAGAAGGTATTTATGATAATAGGTATCTCCTACACACTCTGGGCATAATTTGTTGACAAACAATGAAGTCCCTTAGTCATATTAGGGAAATGAACCTGCTCTATGTCCAAACAGAACATGAGTTCTATTGATAATTCCCCATTCTACTTCTGCAAATAATAATCTTGGCTGATAAACGAGAGCCCCCTCGTGTCACTGCAGCTGCATGGGACTGTCTCATTTATGGGTTATTTCAAATAAATTAGCCAGGAGATTTTTTTTTAAGTATTAGAAATACCAAGAGGTCTAACCCATATACTAGGTGAAAAGTAGAATTTCATACATCTGCTGTATCAGAAAGTTCATGATCCTCTTTTGTCATGATATTTGACTCCAACACAGAAAGAACTCAGTAGCCTCCAGAATTTATAAATTTATAAATCCCTATTATTAAGTCTGGCTCAGACAAGAATGGAACCAAAGAAGGCCATGTCTATTCAAGGTCTCATATTTCTCTGATATTTCCTTCAACTAATTAAATTCAGAAAGAACTGTTTAATACCAGAGAAATGGTATTAAAATCCTTCCCTAAAATCCAGCCCGTAGTTCACACCCAGTATTACCAGGGCCTAGCAATGATAATTCACCTCTAGTTGATATTTTCTGTGAAACAAATTGGTGTCTTCAGGACAATCTCCTACTGGAAGATGTCCACAAACAAAGCTGCATTATGATCAAATCCCCTGTTGACCATCTCGGGAAAGCCTTCACTGTCCATGGCAGTGAACCACAGTCAGGGC
Organism: Saccopteryx leptura; assembly: GCF_036850995.1. NCBI lineage: Eukaryota > Metazoa > Chordata > Mammalia > Chiroptera > Emballonuridae > Saccopteryx > Saccopteryx leptura. Next base: position 37,352,455 of record NC_089509.1, read on the forward strand.
CCCCAATGTGGGTCTTTCAGGGCAGAAGCCCGCTGACCAGTCGGAGCAGAAACCATGAACTTCGTGGGGGGAACACAAGGATCGGAAGCTCAGGTAAAGCCCTTCCAGTTCCTCTCAACAGACTCCTGGCATTCGACATAACGATCCTCAGACATCTGACTTTTCCCTTTCCTATTAGCTAGACCCAAAGTATTTTCCGCTCTTTGGGATTTTTCACGCAGAATCCCTTGTATATAAACAGGTCTGTGTTTTGAGGTTCAAGATTCCATTTAATAAACCATCTTTCTTAGTTGCATGAACTGAGTACTCAAGGGAAACACTTCAGGAATAAGGTAATGGAAACAATAAATTTCTGTTTCAATTTGCCACAAGTAATTAAATCCAGTTTAAAAAAATTAATATGACAGTGGGAAGAGACGTAGAAAGTCGGCAATCGGCCAGGCTGGAGGAACGGCATTGCTGGCTGGAAGAGCATCGGGAACCACTGCAGTCCGAGTTCAGATGGGATCCCGGGCACAGGGGCGTGGCAGGAAGGCCGGAGGGAGGGGCCAATTCGCCCATGGCCAAACGCGGCTATGCCCTGAAAACACCTCCCCTTACTGGTCCTCCAAGTATCTGAGAAAGACTGAAACAGGTTTGGGTATGACTTCTCTTTTTTTCTCCAAAATGATCAAAGAGGGAGACATTTCTGCTTAAAAAAAAGGTTGGGAGGGAGAAGTTTCGCCAGTAGTTAAAAGACTGTGTTGTGTCCAGAATTACTAGAAGGATATTCACCTGAAAGTCAGAAGACCAAATGTGAGCACTAATTCTCTATCCGCTCCATCAGAGAGATGAGGTTCTGGGCCTCTCCTGGACAGCCTGGTGACCCAGATTAGTAATACTGTACTATACGCCTGAAAGTTGCTAAAAGAGTACATCTTAAATGTTCTCGCTACAAAAAAAAAAAGTTGTAATTATGTGAGGTGGTGAGTATGTTAACTAACCTCACTGTGGTAATCACTTCACAATATATGCTGTATCAAATAAAAGAGTTCCATCAGAATATAACCTCCAGGCAGGGCCTCTTTCCCGTTCACTTCATCGTCAGCAGCCCTTGGAATGATGCCTGGTACATTGTAGGTGCTCAATAAATACGAGTGGAATGTGTGAATGACTGAGTCAACTATCTAATGTGTTCAGACCACCACTCTTCTAACCAAGCCTCATCCCAACACAGGGCTGGAATTGGCCAAGTCCCGCATCAGAAGCAATATTCTATCTCCTCAATGAGCAGGGCCAGGTCAACAACTTTGTAAGGAACAAGCTCCCAGAAGTTTCAACCTACTTGCTGCTAGAATGGTAAGAAGGCTAGAATGCCTTTTTGGGACCCCTACTACCTACTCTGGGGTCACCAGTGAGTCTCAAGTAGCAGCTGCTCCTAATCCCTTCTAACCTGCAAACACTGTCCAAATTCCATTTCCTTCCCTCCATCTGCCCCTCCCAGCCCCATTCTCAGACGTTTGTGGTTTCCCAGGCCATTGGACAGTGCTTCCCAGGCTTCTGATTAAGAAGAGGCTGGGCCTGTCCAGCCTCGGCAACTTCCTGAGTTAGTCCTACAGACTAAGGGAGTTACTCTTCAAAGTCATCAGACTGATGTCCAAGGAGCTAGACTAACAGTACCACTGACCAGAAACACCAGCTACATTTACTACAGAACGTACTGCTCATATTGTGCGGCCATCTGCTAATAGCAGCAAATCCTTAGAAGATGATCAAGAGAAAGAAAAGTGGTATTTTACATCTTAGGTTGTCTGTTCTGGCTGAAAGTGTTGTTAATTATTTTACCTTCACACTTAGAATTAAGAGAGAGAGAGAATTCATAAATATATATTTCCATAAAGACACATACATATACTTGAGCTTTTTACATATTTGTGAGAAAAGATCTAGAATTCATTTGTTTCTTTTGTTAAATAAACCAACAGAAATGACTTCATTCTCAACTGAATATTGCTCAGTTGAAATGCTAAACTGTTCAACTGAGTAACATCCACCTTCAAATATTAAACTAAATTGAGAGCTTCTCCTTCTCCAGGCTTCCCAGACCTTTGACTCAATCAGATCTATTTAATAAAAAAATAAAATTATCTGAAAAAAAATCAAAATAAATTACTGATGCAAATATACTAATAACTCACTCTTCTCCTTGAACCATGGAGACTATCTGTTAAGATCACATCAAACAATGACAAAATTGTGAAAGAGAAACTTCCTATATAAAATCAACCACACAGAGTTTAGAAACTGCTATTTCTCCCAGGTGGAGAGAGGACTGAACCATGCACATCTTAGTGAGGAAAAACACTGAAAGGGCACATACAAAGAAAATCCCCTTAAAATGAAACATTCCCAACATTTCGCATCCCACGTCCCTCACTCAGGTCACTGTCTCTGGCTGGGACAGGTTTGCTCAGCGCTGTGGCCCGCAGAAAGTCTGGCCACCACCGCAGGCCCACGCAGCTGGTGACATGGGGCTAGTCTCCAAAGAGACTAGGAAAACTCAAGGGAAGTTAATACCCAAAAAGTTCTCAACAATGAAAGTTTGCTAAATTAAATTGAATGAAGAGAAAGGAGAGATAGGGAAGAGGTGGTAACAGTGAGTGGGAGCGAGAGGGAGAGACGGGTTGGGTGGAAAGAAGGGAGGCTATGAATGTAGCACGTGCATGAAAGGACACGGTTCTGGCTCAGGAGTTCAGGCCAGAAAAATCATTTCCGCTACGATACAAGGGGACAAATACCTAATCATACGTATTATATGCATGGGTATGGAAAAGTGTCATTACAGTGCTTTAACAAAGCAGATGAGCTCCTCAATATGCTTGAGAAGAAAAGGGCTGGGAGCACACCTATGTTCAAAACAGCATTACTCCCAGGAGCCAAAGGTGGAAGCAGCCCAAATGCCCATCCACAGATGAATGGATAAAGAAAATATGGTCTATACAGACAATGGAATATTGCTCAGCCTTTTAAAAAAAGAAATTGTGCGACCGTGGCCAGTTGGCCCAGTGGTAGAGCATCGGCCTGGTGTGTAGATGTCCCGGGTTCAATTCCCAGTCAGGGCACACAGGAGAAGCACCCATCTGCTTCTCCCCCTACCCCTTCTCCTTTCTCTCTATCTCTCTCTTCCCCTCCTGTAGCCAAGGCTCCATTGGAGCAAAGTTGGCCCGGGCACTGAGGATGGCTCTTTGGCCTGTACCTCAGGGTCTAGAATGGCTCCAGTTGCAACGGAGCAATGCCCCAGATGGGCAGAGCATCGCCCCCTAGTGGGCATGCTGGGTCAATCCCGGTTGGGCACATGCGGGAGTCTGTCTCTCTGCCTCCCTGCTTCTCACTTCAGAAAAGTACAAAAAAAAATTGTGATATATATTTCAATAGGGATAGACCTTGAAAACATTACACTAAGTTAAATAAGCTAAGCACAAAAGGACAAATATTGTATAATTCCACATACATGAGGTACCTGGCATAGTCAAACTCACAAAGACAGAAACTAAACAGTGGTTACCAGGGCTGAGGCAGGAGGGGACAGGGATTATTGTTTCATGGGCACAGAGTTTCAGTCTGGGACGGAGAAAGAGTTCTGGAGACGGATAGTGGTGATGGCTGAGGAATAATGTGCATGCCCTTAACTCCACAGTATTGGACACTTAAACGGTTACAATGGTAAATTTCAGCACAACAAAGAAAGAGAATAAGGATTGAGAAAGAGGATGCAGTTATAGTCTCACAGATTTGCAAGTGACATGCCCTCCCTGTCCTTCACCTCTCCCCCTGCGAGCACACACCCACATCCCGGGATCCCAGTCCCATGAATTTCCTCTCCTGGTTCCCAGAGAGTTAACATGGTGCTGCTTCCATAACCGCAGATCGCTCAGCAATAAATACAGAGACCTGAAGATAGCAGACACACTGCAGATTCGTTAGAGAGGGAAAAAAGGTCCCACAGATAATGAATAGTTGAAAGGATTGTTTTGCATGTTTGGAACAGGGACTGAAATAGAAGAAATAAATTTAAAAAACCCAACTCTGATAAATGATTAGAAGTCAACAAATATTGTTCTTCAGAGTAACTGAGAACCAGTGAAAGGGTAGGACACTTTTCCTGTAATAACAACTTCTATTATAACAGAGGAAAGAAGAAATGAAGTCATATAAGTAAGATCAACTTGAGTTAGCTTTTTAAATAAAATAGAAAGGGAAAAAAGTTACCAGAAGAAAATGGCAACTTTTCACCTGGATACTGATTACACAGCAATATATTTTTATATCCTATGGATTGCCCATTCAGAAGAGACTAGAACATCGCAGAACACAGAGCACCCACATTCTCAGATGCAATCACAGGAAAGAAACAACCTTTTTCCTGGAGAAAGAAGGTGTGGTAGAAACATGAATGCACTCTGCAGCTCGACAAGGTAAAATGAAGTTGTTATAAAAAAATGTTAAATCTAACATGCTTGGCCTAAAGCAGTTTTACAGAAGGACCCCTAAAATGATTATCTTCCCTCCACAATTTCTTCGTTGCCTGCAGCGAACAGGACGATCTATTTTGCCCTTCTAAAACTCTGCTCTTACCCTTCAGTCCCACGCTCACTTCCTTTCTCACTTAATTCTCCACGGCTGACAGTGAAATCTACCCAGCTTCACACGCTGACCACTGGAGGCAAAGCCTAACAGAACCGTCGCTTCTGCCTTGTTAAGATGTCACCCTGGGCAGAGTGCCTTTGATGAAAGCAGTTAAGAAACGCCTGCTGGGCTGTGAGCATCTCCAAAAAAGAATTCTGCCTGCTTTACATCAAACCTCGGTTTTCAAATTAAGTTAATTAACCCAGAAATTCATCAGCTTATCATCTTGGGCAGCTTGCGCCCTCCCCCCCCCCCCCCCCCGTATCTGGCCTAGACTTTCCCCCGGGGCTCACACCCCGTTAGGAGAAAGAGTCTCTGTCCTGGGCCAGGGGTACTCAGCTTCTTCTGTGAAGAAGAGATTAGGTCAGGTGGGGGGTTTCTCAGCCTCGGCACTACTAACATTGCGGCTGGATAACTCGTTGTGTGGGGGGCTGCCTGGGCATTCTAGGATGTTTAGCAGCATCCTTGGCCTCTACCCACTAGATACAAGTAGCAAGCCAGAAATAGGGCAACCAAAATGTCTCCCAGAACTGCTAACAGTCCTCAAGGATGGCAAAACCATCCCAGTTGAGAACCACTGGGGTAAGATGAGATTCCACATCAGTGCATGGGTGCATAGCAGTGCCAGGTGCGTATGGCCTATATAAGGCTACAGGTTCTTGCGCTCAGGAGAGATGAGGGGTTGTGGGTGGCCTCCCGGCCTGCTGGTCTGCCAGTCTGCCAGTGTGAGGGGCCATTTTTGCTGTTTGTTTGCTGAGACGGGTTTCCCCCGCCTGTGTGCTTGTCCGCTATTGTAAGGTTTTATTAAACAAAATGACCCAACCCTTTCCAGCTCCACAGTTTTTCTACCGTCTGCCCGAATCCACTGTGGACCCTGACTGGCCTCAGCTACCGGCACTACAGAGCCATGTGGAGACACCTGATCTGACAGGTGCCCACGAGTGAAGGCTCTGCACGCTACTCCAGCTTTGCAACCTGCTGGTTCTAGGACTTTGGGCAAGGAAGTTAACCTCTCTGTCAAGTAAAAGAGCCAAATATCTTAGACCTTCTTTGAGGTTACTTGGACTTTCTCTAACATCTGCATTACAGTATTTTAGGGGCCAAGTGCTTGGGGAAGGTACAGGAAAGGGGTAGAGAGAAGCCGGGAGCCCAGGAAACCGTGGGCATCGCAGGGGCCCGCACGTGTGCACGCCAGGCCCACGCGAGGTCTCTACGTGTCAGGGAGGTGAGCCAGCAATAGTCAAATAAGATTTCTAGAACATAAAGAAAAATCCATCATAAGTAGCGTTTTACAGCTTTCAGCATTCCCTGCACTCAGAGACAGGATAAGGTCAGTTGAGGCCCTGGGCGCAGAAGAAAATATTAGGCTCCTTAAAAAAGACAGAGAGAGACAGGAAAAATAAAAATACATGTTAACCATATTTTTAAATAAAAAATGTTATGTACTATTAATGTTAAAATTACACAAATTACACATATGAAACCAAACTTGGTGTCATTAGAAAAAAAGTGTAAAGTTGGGGTTTTGCAGGGCCCTTCAGAAGTCGGGGCCCAGGGCGCGCCCGGGGCACCCGCCGTTAAACCCGCCTCTGCCTGCACCTCCACCCATCCTAACTCGTTCTTTGGTTCATACTCTGACAGCACTCTCCCTCCATTTGCATTCTTTCTCCCTCTTATTTTACAAGCCTATTTCTCCTTTCTCCTTGTTCTTTGCTCAGATCCCTTCACCCCTTTTCATTCTTTGGTCCTTTCTCTGCAGCTCTTGCTTCTTTCTCTTTCCCTCCGCCTTCCCTTCTTTCCACTCCCTCCTCCTTCACGCCTTCTCCCTCTCTCTCTGACCTTCTTCAGCATGAGAAGGAAGTAGGTTACCAGCCACAGTCCTAGATTCCATCTCATGAAAAGATTCATTTCAGATCTATAGAAAGGAAGTCAAATTGTGTCCTGAAGGATGAAGCTTCCACCTGCTAAGTTCCTGCTTTCTCACAGGAATATCAACCGGGAACCATTTTATCCCTTTTATATAGGACTCAAGCTATGGCTACATTTGCGAATGACCGTCGTTAACCTCAGGTGAGGAACTCCTAGTGAAGGCCAAACGTACCCACTTGTGTAACACCAGCAGGCCACGATACAGGGTGGGGTGCCCAAATGTCACGCTTTGGCCTGGAAAAGGCCGGGAGGAGCCTGCCTGGGCTGTACGGTTGGATCCTGAGCAGGCACTGCTCCGGGACCTAGCAAGCTGGGGGAGAGCCACAGTGTCCTCCTGAAATACAGTGCGCAAGGAAAATGACTTTTCAAAGGAACACACTGTGCTGAGCTTGCTGCCTGTCGTTTAGAGACCAGGGAGAAAGTGTCGGGCTCCCCCCCACCCAGTTCCCACGCTCACTTTCCCCTCAGTCCTTACCTCACACTGGCTGGGGAGAAATATCATCACTTGCTGTTTATGAAAAGAACACAGCCTCTAAATGAGGGCTCTTGGGAATGCTGGGCAAGGGGAGGAGGCAAATCACAAGCTAGATTTACTCTAAACGAGTCAAATCGGCACAAACGAAACATGAACAAAACGTCCAATCAGTCACAATCAAATAAAAATGTGACTTCCTGGAGAGTAACAGCCAGATGGAAAGTTAATATAGTTGAGACCATTAACATTCCATCAATGTTCACTGCATTTTTAACAAGCAAATGGGGCCCTGTCTAGTCTGGTGAGAAAAAAAAAAATGTAGGCATATCCATTTTTTCTAAAACACACCCAAAATGACATAATGTAAGACAGGTGGCTACACAAGTTTGCCCAGTGAAGTCCTTTTCCCTGACCACTCCCCATCCCTGTGGAGCCAGCTTTGCCTCTGGCCTTCTACTCTCAACTTCCTTTTTCCTTCTGTAACAGCTTTATTGAGATATATAATTCATATAGCATTCAAGCCACCCATTTAAAATGTACAATTCAATGTCTTTTAGTATAATCACAGAGTTGTGCAGCCATCATGCGACGTCAGAATATTTCAAGCACCCCAAAAAGAAACCCTGTTCCCTAAGCAGTCACTCCCCGAGCTTCCTACCCACACCTTCTGTCTCCGGGCAACCACGAATCTACTTTCTGTCTCGGTAGATTTGCCTGTTCTAAACTTTTTATATAAAAGGAACATATAATATGTGGAGTGGTTTTTTTTGGGGGGGGGTCTGGCTTCCATCAATTAGCACAATGTTTTTAAGGTTCATTCACATTGTAGCCTGTACCAGTAGTTAATTACTTTTTATTGCCGAATAATATTCCATCATGTTACTTAGCCATTCACCAAGCCTCTCTCTCCTTCTTCTCTCTGGTGGATATTTGGGTTAATTCCACTTTGGGGCTATTATGAATAATGTTGTAATAAACATTCTTGTATATATTTTTTTATGTACACATATGCTTTCATTTCTCTTAGGTATATACCTAGGAATGGAATTGTTAAGGTAACTAATTAATTTAACCCTTTGAAGAACTACCAAACTATATTCCAGGCTGGCTTGGCCATTTTACATTGCTACCATCATTGTCCACATTCTCCACATGACATTATTTTCCACATTTTTGCGCACACACAAAAAATCTGTCTTTTGATTATAACCATCCTAGTGGGCATAAAGTGGTGTCTCATTGTGGTTTTGATTTGCGTTTTCCTGATGATTAATGATGTTAAGCACTTTTCATGTGATCACTGGTCACTAGTATATCTTCTGTAGAGAAATATTTTTCAGATCCTTTATTTATATTTTTTCACGAGAGACAATACAGAGGGACAGAAAGACAGGAAGGAAGAGAAATGAGAAGCATCAATTTTTGTTACAGTACCTTAGTTATTCATTGATTTCTCATATGTGGCTTGATGGGGGGAGGGGCGGGGGGCTCCAGCCGAGCCAGTGACCCCTTGCTCAAGCCAGCGACCTTGGGCTTCAAGACAGCAACCTTTGGGCTCAAACTGGATGAGCCCACGCTTAAGCTGGCAACCTCAAGCTTTCGAACCTGGGTCCTCAGCATCCCAGGCCAACGCTCTATCTACTGCACCATCACCTGGTCAGGCTCTTTTGCCTATTTTTTAATTGGGTTATTTGTCTTTTTATTTTGAGTTATAAGAGATTTTTATATATTTTAGATACAAGTTCCTTATCAGATACATAATTTGCAAATATTTCTCCTATTCTTTGGGAGCTGTCTTCTCACTTTCTTGATAATGTCCTTTGAAGCTCAAAAGCTTTTAATTTTTATGAAATCCAAAAGATCTGTTTTTGACTGGGTTCCTTGTATTTTGGTGCCATAGCTTAAGATCAACTTCTTTCTAAAATGAGCTTCTTCGTCTGTTCTCAGCCGCCAGCATGGCTGCTATTCCAGTTCAGCAGCAGGGCCGCTCCTGGCCTGGCTCCTGCACACACTTGGGCACAGCAGACCACACCGCCCACAGGTGATGCGAGTCGTGAATGGATGTTCACGCCCACGGGATCCTGCTGCTCTCTGATTATGACTAGGATTATTACTGAACATTCATACATCTATGTAAGGCTTTTTAGCTTCTAAAGGCTTTCGGGATTCATTAATACTTAAAGTAGCTGTGATACCCCCTCTACCATTCTAGCATAAGAGAATTAAGAAGCTATCATTAAGACAAATAACTTTCTTCAGAGGAACCCTAACCTCTGAAGTTCTCTAACTTTGACTAGTAAAGAGGAAGGAAATAGAAATTGAGCCAAATGTGAGAGGGAAGTCAAAGCACACTGAATTAGGGGCACTTGAAGCTTCATAGTCTTATATCGTCACTCACCCTCCCTGGGGCAGCTGTGTTAGGCTTGCTCGCGGGGTTACCAGCTTAGCTGCAAGCGCTTTGCCTGATTGAGCGTGTGGCTGCACCATGTGTGCATGGCCTGTATAAGGCTAAGGGTGCTGTGCTCGAGAGAGATTGGGGGTCGCGGCGATGACAGGTTGCGCTATGAGGGGCCATTTTTGCTGTTTGTTTGCCTGAGGGGATGTTTCCCCTGCCCGTGTGCTTGTCCGCCATTGTGAGACTTTATTAAATGGAATGGCCCAACCCCTTCTGGCTCCACAGTTTTTCTACCATCTGCCCAAATCCAATGTGGACCTGCCTGGCCTTGGCCCCCGGCATTACACTCCCCAGCACCCACTTTGACCACCCACCACACTACAGCCAGAGGGATCTTACTCAAAATTTGGTTATATCAATCAGCTCATCAATATATGCAAGATTTTTCTGAAATAAAAAATTTTCAGAAATCAGAAATTTCAGGTCCCCAAATGCTTCTCCAGCTATTTTGCTACAATTACCTCCCACGTTTACCTCCCATGTTTCCCACACTCACGCCTTATCAAATTTCTCTCTGTACCAAAACCATCGGATCCCTGAAACTTTCTTTGCTCTCAAATGTACTTTCCTTCTTGTGCGCAGAACAGACCACTAGCCGTGCTCAAAGACCTCGGCTCTCCTGCCTCGCTGCTGCAGCCTCCCCAGCTCCACCAGGTAATTAACAGACTCTACCTTTGTGACAGCCTGGCGTTTTCTTCATCACTCTATTATTATCATAACCCAAAAGGCAACTGGAATCACCTGCCCTTTAAGTTCTAGCTACCACTGGCCTGCACTACAATTCCTTTGTAAAAGTCAACATCCATCTAAGATTTCTGAAATCCAGATAGGAGATGAGGCAGAGTGGTGTTCCATCCTGTGGCTACTGTTGCTCCTGACTTTCTACCTCCCCTGAGTTCTTGTTCTCTGCTCTGTGTCTTGGGGCTATACCTTGCTTCCAAAAAACTTAGACCTCAACTTCTTGTCCTGAATTCCATTGAAAACTGTGGTTAACATCCTGTAAAATGGTCCCTAATGATCCCCATCTCCTGGTATTCCTGGTCTTATATGATTCCCTCCCCATGAGTAACTTGCTTCTAACCAATAGAATCTGGCAGCACTGAGCAATGTTACTTTCATGATCAGGTGAAAAAAGATTACTTTTGTCCTGGGAGCAGACTCACTTTCACTGACTGGAGAGGCACATGTGGCAGGGAAGTGAGGGTGTTCTCTGGTCAACAGCCAGCAAAGCCCTGAGACCCTCTGCCCAACAGACCTTAGGGAACTGAATCCTGCCACCATCATGTAGGTGAGTTTAGAAGCAATTCTTCCCCACACAAGTCTTCAGATGAGATCCCGGCCCTGACTGACACCCTGACTGCAGGTAAGCCCCAGAGAAGCCATGCTCAGATTCCTGGCCCACAGAAACTATATGAAATAAGTGGGTGTTGCTTATGCAACAACAGATAACCAATACAAGCAAAGAGCCCCATTTACTTGGGGACTTCTGTGCATACAGAAGACTTTACTCATGGTTTAGGAAACAGGCTTTTTACATCACAGAAATCCTAAAAACATAAAGTTGAATATTGGATATTTAGCTTAAAAGAATCCTTTGGCCTCTCCATCATGGTATTCTGCCTCTCTTTTAGTCTTCCCTCCCTCTTCCTCTATGACACCTTCTATCTCAGGTTAAAAAAATTATATATATATATATATATATACAAAACATATATATAAAATATATAACTATGTATAAATATATATAGAGAGAAGGGGGACCATTCTTGTCGCTAATCTCTATATAGAACAAACAGTGGGGACAGGGATTCTTATTTTTCCAAGGACATGGTATGATATAATATATATAACACAACTTATGAAGTTTAAAATTATTTGTTTACATGTCTGTCTCCTCTCCCCCACCTAGATTGAGTTTTTCAAGAAAAGTGACTGAGATTTATTCAGTTTTATATCCCCAGTGCATGGTAAAAAGTTGATGAAATAGTCAGGACTCAGTAAATGTTTGCTAAATGTGAATGCATTACACTGAAAGATATACTTCTAAAATTAATTATTAATGCACAGGAGAACCACTGTGTTGGGCTACATGTAAAATTTTGCTGTAATACAGTTATCAGATATTTCAAATAACTATAACTCCATTAAATATATTCAAGACAAACTATTGCTCTGATAAATCCAATACTTAGCACACTGTGAGACTCAAATTATATTAAATACTATTTTAAAAGCATGTGTTCCATGTTACTAGATAGTCTATAATTCATGGTGGAGGTATGCTAGATTATTTGGCTTAGAAAATACTTGCTTGGGAATTACAGTTCTAAGAATTTATTGTAAGAGAATAAAACATCAGCATTATTTTTAAAAGTAAAAGAAATTGGAGACCCAAATAGCCAAAAGAGAGGCAAGATAAGTAAATCATGGTATATCCACACAGGCAATAAACTAGCTCTTATTTATTAACTGAGAAGGATGTATCTATAACACAGTTTTAGATGAGAATAAAAATATTAAAGGAGATACACCAAGATACACCAAAATGTTAGCAGATAGCAGTCACCACATTATAGGTGAACTTTATACTTTTCAGATAAGCATGTGTTTTGTTTTAATCAAAAATGTTAAAACTATTTAAAAATAGAGAAAATAATTAATTAGCCTTATCTTAATGTAGAAAATATGGACTGTCAACTGAATATATACCAAGTTACTATTCTGGAATATAAAAGCACCTAACATGATCACATTTTAGTTTTTTTTTTACTTACTGATTTTAAAGTGAGAGGAAGGTAGAGGGAGGGAGGGAAAGAGAAAGAGAGAGAGAGAAAAACATCAATTTGTTGTTCCACTTATTTATGCATTCATTGGTTGATTCTTGTTTGTGCCCTGACCAGGAATCAAACCTGAAACCTTAGCTATGGAAACGATGCTCTAACCTACTGAGGTACCCAGCCAGGGCCTTGCATTTTATTGTAAAAGCAACTTTAAATAAGTACGCTTAGTTGAGCCTCCCAAAACTTTGTGAAATAGAAAAAGCTTATTAAGTACATGTACAGATAGTAAATGACTTGTTCAAGTCACTCAGATAGTAAGTGAAAAAAGCCAGCTGTAGAGGCTCTGGTTTCTGACTCCCGAAGCAGGGAAGGAAAAGGTTATAAACGGTTCCACATGCAGCTGGTCATCTCAAAGAGTAAAATAAAGAGTAATCATAAAAATAAAAAATTAATATTTTGTGGATATTCTGATATCCTGAGTAATTTTTTTTTCAGCGAATACTGAAGATTAGCGGTTAAATTCATTTTCCATGTTGTCTAGTTTAGAAATTTTTCTGAAAATTTCAGTTAACTATTCTTTTCATTGATCCTACAGTAAAGCACAAGCCAATCAATGTATATAACCCTTAATGCATTGAGACGAGTAGAAGAAAAAGAGCAGGCCGAGAATTTAAGAAGAACAGTATTCGGGGAGTGGAGACGTTGTGAAGAGCACACAAAGGCCCCACCCCACCCCCACCCCCAGCCAGAGGTCTTGACAACTCTGCCGTGTTGAGACAAACACCGACCAAACACTTCATTGACCACTCTTCTAAGTTACTTTACTTTAGTTTTGATCCAAGTCCTTTACATCTGTGTCAACTGTATAGGTGAGTTTGCTCTAAACCACGATAATAAAGAAACACTCACAAAGCAGCATTTTGAAGGGCACATGCACTCCCAAAGCAAAGCAAAGTGGTATACATCCAGTATGGGAATGAAGTTGAGAGAGTAAACCCTGTGGCTGAGCCAGACTGGAAATGCCAAAGAAGCAGCTGTCTCATCTGAACGGTGAAGGAGGCTGGCCCGGAGCACGGAGCGTGGGGCAGCACGGCAGGACAGATCACAGGCACGGGGCAGAGGACACCAGGGAAATGGGAAACGCCTGAAGTCTGGCTTTCCGCAGACCTGTGTCATGACAAAGTAGGAAGGAGAGGGAGCAGAAGGCAGGATGTGAGGTGTGAACTATGGGCAATTTTAGACAGAAAGGCTGGCACTTCTCTAAAATTAGTATATTCTTTTACTTGAACTAGTACCCCTTTGAATTAGGGTGTGGTCCAGCCAGCCACACTAGACAAGATCCACAGATGAGTTGAGAAGCATCCAGATGGGCCAGAACAAAAACTATGCCTGTGTTGTTTCCCACTGAGGAATTTACTAATCCTTAGTGAGAACATACTGGCTTTATTATTAGACACACCAGAATGTCATTGGGACTTTACTACACGCACATTTATGTTCAATACACTGCATATAGATCATCCTACACTGTGGGTTTAGTTTACAGTTACAAACCTCTTCATATTTAACCATTAAATATCTAATTAAAGGAATTGGTAAATTAAAGATAATATAACAGGCCCCAGCCTGTGGAAGTCCCAGGTTCAAGTCCCAGTCAGGCACACAGGAGAAGCACCCATCTGCTTCTCCACCCTTCCCCCTCTCCTTTTCTCTCTGTCTCTCTCTTTCCCTCCCACAGCCAAGGCTCCATTGGAGCAAAGTTGGCCCCGGGCACTGAGAACAGCTCCATGGCCTCCGCCTCAGGTTCTAGAATGGCTCCGGCACACCGGAGCAACACCCCAGATGGGCAAAGCATTGCCCCCTGGTGGGCATGCCAGGTGGATCCCGGTTGTGGGAGTCTGTCTGACTGTCTCCCTACTTCTAACTTCAGAAAAATACAAAAAAAAAAAACAAAACTAAACTAAACTAAAGATAATATAACAGCCAACATTTGCTTACTACACGCTAAGCAATGTTATTCGACAGTTATTTTACATCTATCCATTTGTTATTACCTCCATTTTGCAGATGAGAAAACTGAGGCAGGAAGCGGTTCAGTATCATGCCTGAAGTCCCAGTTAGGAAACTGCAAACTGAATCTAGACCCAGGAAATCTCAGTCTAGAGGCTGTGCTGTAACCACCAAACTATAGTAAACCACACTATGCCAAGGCAATTCTGACCACCTATGTAATCTAGATTCTGGGGCTTTGAGTAAATAAACCAGGTAAACAGCATTCCTTGCAGAATAAGTTTTGAATAGGTTTTCTGCATACTACATAATTTCAAGAAATTTTTTTAAACATTAATCATTTACAAAATTTAGATCAAAGGAAACAACTTAAATTTCATAGAAGATGCACAGACAGCATAACTGAGTGAAGCACACTGGGTGAGGCGATGGAAGCGGGAGGGAGTTACTGAGGACGGAGAAATGCCTACAGAAACAAGCTATCTCCCTAGAAGAATGCAGAACTAGTTTTATAACTTCTCCCTTATTTTTTAAACACAAGTTGAAAATTTAGTATCTTGTGCAAAATCCTCCCAATCTTCAAATCTTGGCACTCCTTCAGAATTATTTTTCTCTGAATGATGAGCCAAACAGAACCCATCTGCACACATGGGCTGCCACCTCTGTCCTACATTCATCGCAATTCTCACCACACGATGCAGTATGGCCTCTTGAATGAAATCAGTAGAAGTTCTGAAATGTTAAAAAGACAGTCTTCAATATATAAGTATACACAGAAGTTGGTTTAGGTCTGGATATGTCTAATGGCAAGTACACAATCCAGACACCTCTCAAGGTTCCCCCTCTTGTCGTGTATGAACACAGTCATGGACATCCGAGTCAAGGGTCTCCAAGGTGGGCTTCAGGCCCTCCCAAGTGTCTGCAGGAACACTCATAGGTGCAGAAAGAAAGCAGTTAAATTTACATTTCTATTTTTCATTCTTTTAAAACTTTATTTTTATATGTGCATCATAATGTCCATAATATATTTTTCAAGAATTGCATAATACATTCTTCAAAAAATAGATAAACATTAAAAAAGAAAACAAAACTTCTTCAAAATGGTTGGCCGTGGTAGCTACACCAACACTGGTATCAAAATATATGCAGGCAGAGAAACTAGATTGTCATGAAATCCAGAAATCCTCTCTACACAAGTCACAAACAACTCAGTATTACAGCAAGAAGCTTGGCACACCAACCCTGGTCAGCTAGCACCCTGCAGAGCTCCTGTGAAACCAGGCCCAGCAGAAGGAGCTGGACTTCCGAGCAAGGGCTGGTTCTTATTTCCCTCTCTGTGCCGGGGCCTCGCGCAGAGTAGGTACTTAGTGTATACTCTTGCTTGAGTAGTAAATTTTATTTACTTGCATATCTGTTCTCCAGCCCTGATCCACAGGAGCATGCCAATTTTAAGAGGGGTAATATACTTTTTTTCCGTAGAGTTTCACTTCTGGCAAGTTCCCAGGCTGGTAACATATCTATTTTGAAGGTTTAGTTAGATCTGTTAAAAACACACAGAAAATCTTCCTAAGAGGTAAAGGGAAGTGCTAGAAAAAGGAGTTCTCAGCAATGAGCTGTTCTGACCAGCAAGTCAAGGACTCCACCAGGTGTAAACACAGGCTCTCTGCCATCACATTTAACTTCCCAATACGCCATTTGCGAAGTCACAGCAAGCAGTGATTTCATTCATAAATTACTCTCTTCTCTATACTCTTCACTTGTCCTTTCCCCTAGGCAGTCCTACGTACCCTCACTTTAAAACTACAATATTTATAGTTTTTAAGAAATGGGATATTTTTAATAACATTATTCTTAATTACAAAAATTAAATATTTTCATATTAGAATATAAAATAAAGAGAAAATGGATACCATTAGTGAGCATAACAAATGAATCCATTTAATCACTGAAGCCTTCTGAGACATCCCTCACCCATCCCTTCACCACCTCTCAGCCCACATCTAACTCTAGCCCTGCTGAGGCAAGGAGGACCAAAGAGGCTTCCGTCACAACGGAGCAGGAGTGACCGGACAGCTCCTTGCCCCTGCCTCTCTCTCCCCCCTGCATATCCTTCACTTCCTGCTCCAGAGCTTTCTAGTGGCAACTAGGGCTTAAGCACTCATAAGTATCCACGCCACAATCATCTGCTTGCAGCCCAGAAGTGCAAAAGGGCTCATCACCTAAATCCTCCTTCAGTTCAGCCCCCAAGTAGACAGTTCTGAGACGCATTTTATAAGTATCCTCAAAGGAGCGGGGATCAGCAGCCACAGCCCACAGCAGTGCTCAATTTGATGACGTAGGCTTCTTTTGGCTTTCCCTCCTCCCCTTATCTCTTCCTAGGTCCTCTACTCCAACTGGAATCACATGCCAAGTAAACTATCTGCATGCAGGCATTTGTCTCAGGTTTGGCTTCCTTGGGGACCCAAGCTAAGAGACTGCTGGATAACAAAGACCCTCTGGATAATGGAGCTGGCTCACACACTCCATGGCTAGTGGTGAGCAGGTAGTGACAATCCCTGGCATATAGTAGCATCACATTTACTATTCCTCTTGCCTGTGGTGGGTTGGAGTGAGGTGCAAATGGAACATGAAACTCTGAATTAAGTGGTAGTTGTGGCCAGGCAGACAGTGCTGAAAATCAGGCTCAAGAACTAACTCACAGTTGGAAGGCCTGCAAAGGGGGCTGAATGAAGTCTCTGTATGTCTCCTCTGTTGAAGTCAGGGCCCTAACAGAAAAATGTGTGACTCTTTGACCTGGAATCTAGACAATTAGGTGAGTGAGCCTAAGTATTTTAAATCCCTGTATCCTCCCAGCTATTAAGAGCAGCACTCTCCTTGGCAATCGTGCCTGTGTACCCTGGTGGTGTGAGGGAGCCAGCCCCTGGGGGCCACCCCTTATGAATGGGGAACAGAAGCCAATGAAAATATGCTTCCCGCTTTTGTTGTACAGGGTGGACAATTCTGACTTGCATGTCCTAAGGCTTCTTAGGGAGGCATGGTGTCATCAATCATTAGTTGTGCCTAGGGCTAACCACCTTACTGATATATACATTCAGGTATTGGCTTTACACTCTCCACTCCTGTTCCAGGGATCACTTCCCAAACCACCTGCACAAAATCTTTCAGGGGGACCCTGGGTAAAACAACATCCAAGGATCTGAAGAGCAGAGGAGAGGAGGAAGCGCTCAAGACCTGAGGCTCCTAGGAAACTGGTCCCACAGCAAGGTCGCAGTGATGACAACAGCCTCATCAGCAGACACCCACCCCCGAGCTACCTCCCACTAAATCCCTGTCACAAGCATGTAAGCAACACCTTTTGTTTTTTCTTTTCTTTAAGTAGACTCAAATGCTGCTTTCACACATACCTTCCACACTGGGTCTTTTGCACTCAACCTGATCAGGTGACAACACAGAGAGTAGATATAGAGACAGGACAGTGGAAAACAAAGAGGGAATGTTTTTGTGAGTTTTTTTGTATTTTTCTGAAGCTGGAAACGGGGAGGCAGTCAGACAGACTCCCGCATGCGCCCCACCGGGATCCACCCGGCATGCCCACCAGGGGGTGATGCTCCGCCCATCCGGGGCATCACTCTGTTGCAACCAGAGCCATTCTAGTGCCTGAGGCAGAGGCCATGGAGCCATCCTCAGCGCCCGGGCCATCTTTTGCTTCAGTGGAGCCTCGGCTGCGGGAGGGGAAGAGACAGACAGAGAAGAAGGAGAGAGGGAGGGGTGGAGAAGCAGATAGGCGCTTCTCCTGGGTGCTCTGGCCGGGAATCGAACCTGGGACTTCCGCACGCCAGGCCGATGCTCTACCACTGAGCCAACCGGCCAGGGCCAAGAAGGGAATGTTTTAATAGCTTTTTAAATGAAACTCTCAATTTCGTAATAGGATTTTAGCTCCAATAACATTTTATTTATTTTTTAAACTTATTTATTGACTTTAGAGAAGGAGGAAGAGAGAAATAGAAAGCAAAACATCAATTTATCATTCCACTTATTTATGCATTCATTGGTTGCTCCCTGTATGTGCCCTGACCAAAACCAGCAACCTTGGCCGAATCAGGCTGACACTAACCAACTGAGCTACCTAGCCAGGGCTCCAGTGACATATTTGAAAAAGCCCATCACAAGGTCAGGCACTCCAGATATGCTAAATAAATTTCTATTTTAGAGAAAAATGTACCCTTTATTCTAGATCTTTTGATAGGATAATGTTGGGCAAATGAGTTTGTAAAAATCTGTGTATTTGTTGAGTTTGCTCACTTTTATTGTTAAAAACAGCGCTGGGCAGCGCCAGGTCTGTGATCTGTGAAATTGCTAATTACCTTCCTGCTTGGGAAGGGCCAATGTTATGCTAATAAGTGCTGAAGGAGAGGTTTTGGTGCCAGAAAAGTTTTAACAGGAGAGAAGGAGAAGAGGAAGGAAGCCATTTTTTGGAGTGAGAGCAGAGAGGATGCAGAGTGCTGTGAAAAAAGCCAGGATGGCAGGGAAAGAGAGAGGAGCCAGTTTTGCAGAGTCAGAAGCCATGTTGGCAGATGGGGAACAGAGATGAGGAGCTTTGGGACTGGTGAGGCCTTTGATTCTAGGAGGAACTGGAGAAGATTCTCCTGGTTGTGGAACCAGAGAATGTGTCAGTGGCTTTGGGAGCCCTGTGTGTTTACTCGTCAGCCAGTGCGAGTCTTGAATAAAGGAATGACCCAACATTTTCAGGCTCCACTGTTTCTTTACCATCTTCCTGAATCCAGTGGGAACCTGCATGTGCATGCCCATGATGGCGGTAGCCCATGATGGCAGTAGCCCCTGGCCTTACAGATAACAATCTATGTCAATGTTTACAGCTAAACAAGCAAAAATATGTCATGACTTCTTAAAAATAAATATTTAGAAGCTCAAAAATAAAAACCAGTTTTTCTCTGTGTCGCCCAACTATGCTGTTTCAAAAATAGGGCACTTCTTGGGGAAAAGCCAGAATTCAGTAAACTATATACACCCCTTTTAAAAATATCTTTTCATGCTTTGCCACTGTACTAGTCTTAGAGATCACTTATGCATGAGCTGAGTTTGGGGTTGCAATTTTTCATGCATGTCAATCAAAGATACCAGGACCCAATCAAATCAAACAGTCTGCAACCCCAAGAAATTGTTCTTTCTTTTTCTTTATTTAGCACAAACACTATTTATGTTTAACATAAATGGGTGTTCACAGAAACTGCATAGCAACAAAAGAGCCCTAGTTTTGTCTTTAACGTTGATATGGAAATAATTTAATGCATTCTTACTCTGTTGTTGATGTTTTCTTAGCAAGAGAGAGAGAGAGAGACAGACAGGAAGGGAGAGAGATGAAAAACATCAATTCCTCATTGCAGCATTTTAGTTGTTCATTGATTGCTTTCTCATATATGCCTTGACCAGGGGGCTCCAGCTGAGCCAGTGACCCCTTGCGTAAGACAGCAACCTTGGGCTTCAAGTCAGCAATGTTTGGGCTCAAGCCAGCAACCACTGGGTCATGTCTATGATCCCACACTAAGCCAGCAAACCCACGCACAAGCCAGATAAGCCTGAGCTCAAGCCGGCAACCTCTGGGTTTTAAACCTAGGTCATCTGCATCCCAGTCCAATGCTCTCTCCACTCTATCCACTGCACCCCCGCTTGGTAGGGCTGTTGTTGACTCTTAAATGGAGGATAGTACCTAATCTAACTTGGCTGGCAAAAGGAAGTTGGGAAGTAGAGGCTAATTTAAACTGATGGTCCAACAATTAATCATTTCAGCAGACCAACATCATAATCTGCATGGGTATTAAAATTCTCTTTATATATGCTTAGTCATAGTTGCTATATATCATAAATAATTCTGAATCAAAAAATAAGCAAAAGCTCCACATTTAATCACTGTTGTTCATCCTGAAATTTCTTATGCTATTAATATCTAAGTTCCCTCTGTGACTTTAGGCTATTTTTAAAAGGGTGGGGGGAGGGGGTAAACAGAAACCTTGTTACCATGGAGACTGTAAACCGGTCAGCCCATCTGCTGAAGAAGATATAAAATTCTGTAAGTAGAATTCTAAAAATCTTACTATGGAAAAGACTTCCTCAAACACAGTTGGGGGGAGAGAGTTACAGAAAATCTGGCAAATGGCCATTTGCAAACATCTAGGTTATTATTTTGATACTAGCTATAAATTTGCAATAATTCTTATTAAGAGGCAACTATTAATATCTATACATTAAGATGCTCAAGATGTAAAACATCTTTGGCATGTTCTATGCTAATAATTTTTACACCATTTTGGGGGGGAGGGAATTAAGAATTTTTATTAAAAGCTAGTCCAAGGAAGCCTATGATTTGGATAGTTTGGTTTTAAAAACTGCTCCAGATGTTTATCACAGATTCTTTTTAAACTAGAATTAAGGTCTTTGGTAACCTAAAACAGCAACAACAAAAAATGCATTTAAAAATTATGGTGTGAGAGTCCAATGACATCATTAGCACCTTATAATATTTAGACTTTCTCTTCTGTTTTTATGAGTCCCTAGTCCAGAAATGTATTCATTCAACAAACATCTAACCCTAGTGGGCGTCAAGCCCCGACCAAAATGAAGGCACAAGAAACATCCACATAAACCAGTCGTGCCCTTAGAAACTGGATGTGACTTAACTGCTTCATTCATTCACCCAGTCAGGGCACTCACCACCACGATGTGCCAGGCTTCTCGGCACTGGGAATCTCAGACTGATCAACAGCCGCAGAAATTCCCGCCCTCCTGGAGCTTACATTTAGGTGTGATTTACACTTAGATGACAACAACAGTTGGCAGTTTAGAGATAAGATTAATTTGCAGTGGAATGACAAAAATGACTCCTGCCAGGAGCAGTCAGATCCCAGGAGGGTGACTGTGGAGCTGCCATTGAGAGATAGCAGGAGTACAGCAGAGAATGGGAGAGTCCCTCCAGGCCAAGAGAATGATGTGGAGGCAGAAATCTGGAGAATGCCTGCCACTGACCTGGTTCTTACGTCACAGCTCTGCGACAACCTGAGAACTTCAACATGACTAAGCTGGCTTAATAAATATTCAAGTTCAGGGAAATTTTTGTAAAGTGATTTCAAAGTATGATTTTCACAAATATCTGTAATATTTGTATTAATTTTCCTAAGCAGCAAATGTCCCAGTTAAAAAGCATTCATGCCTCAAGGTAAGTGTTGTAAGTCAAATATAAAAATAGCAGCAGTAAATGTGGGGTGGTCAGCAAAGGGGGAAGTTCAAATGAGGAACCCAGACCCAGGAACTTTGGCTGGAGCTGCCCACACCCATGTGCACCAAAAGAAACTTCCCAGAAGTCCTTGGGAAGAGAGGGACTGTCCGTCAGCCAGTGAGATTTCACCACGTCATATTAGCTCGACCACCCTACAGACCCTTTAAATATCCCCCACGCGGGTCACCCTATGCGACTTCCCTGGCCC
This sequence comes from Saccopteryx leptura, assembly GCF_036850995.1. NCBI lineage: Eukaryota > Metazoa > Chordata > Mammalia > Chiroptera > Emballonuridae > Saccopteryx > Saccopteryx leptura. The sequence continues at coordinate 37,374,268 of NC_089509.1, forward strand.
GTGTCCCCTGGACCTGGGAACATCGTCGGGTGGGAAGCGCTCTGTACTCAATAAAGCTTTTGCTTATCCACACTTCGTGGCTATGCCCCTTCCTTCTTCCTTGGCAGGGAAAAATACCTTACAGTAAACTCTCAACGTTTAGACCTTTTTCACAGATATTATCTCAATCAGGCTTACAAAACTCTTTTCATAAAGGCACAGGAGTTATTAGCTCCATATCCCACAGGCGGAGACTAAAACTCAGAGAAGTGAAGTGACTTAGTCTAGGTCTAGGAAACGGTTAAGTAGACCTTGAACTTGAGTTTTTGCTGTCATTATTGTGCTCTTTCAACTAGACCAGAATTTAGTGCCAATTTAATGGTTTTTATAAAGCAACAGGGAAATGCTCTCACGGAGCAATATATCACAAAAGCTACCAGTCTTTGGAAGAAATCTATACATATCTGCTTTCTGGAACTGGCAAAGAATAAGTAAGGTCCAGAGAGCTGAGGAGAGTCAGCCATCAGAAAATGCAAATCTCACGACAGCAAAATAATGATTTCCTTTAAGAGGCGGCCTTCTTCCTTGTTATCAAAGGCCCTAGAAAAGTCCCCCATCCCACCCTTTACCCCTCTCCCTTACACCAAATTCAGCATACCTGCAAGTGTCTTCCCTTTGAAGCGGCTGCTGTTGAGCTCTGGCTGCTTCCCCTGTGTGGCAAACTGGCCACCACACCTTCTCTATGTATACATGAAGATTTAGCCCCTGCCCCCAGATTCTACTGCCATCACCAAACCTGGCAGAAGTTAACAGAAGCATGACATTATTATGAATTTTGAAAAGCTGAGATATAAATGTAAATAAAGAATTGCTAAGTATATATACCGGTATATAACAGTGAAGCTATGTTAAGAGATTGGAACACAATGCAGGATAATAAAAACTCTGTGAAAATAAAAATAGATTTTGAGAACAAAATAAAAAGATAGTTGTGGGCATATTTGTCATTCTGATGAAATCGCTTAAAAGCAAGTCCATTCTCCATTGCCAGCAGTGTCCTCTAAAAAGGGAGCTCTCAGAATTTGGAGCATTCCCTGCAATCAGAAATGTAGTCCTGCCTGACCGGTGGTGGCGCAGTGGATAGAGCGTCGACCTGGGACGCTGAGAACCCTGGTTCGAAACCCCCAGGATGCTGGCTTGAGCATGGGCTTATACGTAGTCCTCTAGCATTAAAAGCTCTCACTCGACAAGCATCTCAAAGGACAAGCTTATTGGCGATGTGTCCCTGGCTCTAGGGTAAAGAGTAGGGGATCCAGGACCAGAAGAGGCGAGACTGTGGAACAGAGGATGGGCGCCGGTATGACAGAAGTCTATACTAGATTCAGGAAACTCTCCCAAAACTAGTGTTCAGACAGAGTGAAGGGCTGGAAGCCAGGTGAACTGCCCCGTGTAAGTCCATGTAGAGGGCACTGAGTTTGGAATAAAGCAGATAGGCAGGGGACAAAGAAAACAAGGCTGTGTGGTCATCACTTCAGGAGCGGGGGACTGTGGATCCCAATTAGTAAGCTGAGCAACAGGGGAGGAACCCAGAGTAAGTGCCAGAAACCAGCTCGTTCCCAAAACCTTCAGAGCTACCATTGCTACCACGATGACTATTATCACCACCTCCCATTCTCACCATTACCACCATAACCAACATGACTATCACCTCCACCACCACTCCACTACCACCTCTGTCACCATCACTACCAACAATTCCACCTCCATAGCACCATCCTGTAATCACCATCACCACTCCCATGCCCCCAACTCTCACCAGCACCACCATTGTTATCACTAATATCTTCAACTCTGCCGTCACCACAACCACCATCACTACTGCCGTCCACATCACCAATTTGACACCATCCCTCTGAAATGTCCCCCTCACAAACACAGAAGAACTAGCAGATGCTTTGAAATGTCAGTCTCCCCTACGAGTCCCTAAAACTGGAAGGCAGTAGTATGATACAAAGTATGGCCACTTATCCTGCTTAAAAAGCAGAACAGGGCCCTGTTTGGTTGGCTCAGTAGTAGAACGTCGGCCCGGCGTGTGGATGTCCTGGGTTTGATTCCTGGTCAGGGCACACAGGAGAAGCGCCCATCTGCTTCTCCACCCTTCCCCTTCTCCTTTCTCCCCCGCCCCTCCTCTTCTGCAACCATGGCTCAATTAGAACAAGTTGGCCCCAGGCACTAAAAAATGGCTCCAGTTACAACGAAGCAATGACCCAAGAGGGGCAGAACATCGCCCCCTAGCGGGTTTGCCAGGTGGATCCGGTTGGAACACATGTGGGAGTCTGTATCTGCCTTGCCTCCTCTCACTAAAAAAATAAAATTTAAAAAAAGCAGAACAGGTCATGGTTTTAAATGAACTAATTTTCATCCACAATGTACATATATTATCTCATTTCTTGAAATTCTCACAACACCTTATGAGGCAGGTACTGTTATCCCCAGTTTATGGGGGAGGAAAAGGAACCTCTGGGCTGGTATTACTCGCCAAGGTCATATAAGCGACGGTGATGGGGCCTGGCCTCACACTCCCGTCCACCTGAGTCACAGCTGGTCCCATCCCCAGCTCTGCCGCCCTGCCTCTCTGGAGAAAACGAAGCAGCAGCCAAGTCCTTGGGGTGTTCACTGGCGACGGGAGAGGCCTATAAACACACCAATTATAAACAATGTGAAAAGTGCTTCAAATATACTAAGGGAGGAAGAAGCTAATTTTGTCTGGGAGTGTTGGAGAGGACTTCACAGAGGATGTGACGTTCATGCAATCGTGACGGAAAGGAGTGGGAGCTCACCAGAAACAGCAGCGGAGTGTGAGCAGAACAGGTGAGAAGGACACGGCAGTGTCTGCTCACTCCCACTGGCTCGGCTGATTTTCCACGTTTGACCCCTGGCCTGACTGACTGCCTCCCCTCTGGTCTGGTCAAACTATCAGCTTGGCTCTTCACACCCACGGAGCTATATACCCTTCAGCCATACACACAGACACGTCTCAAACTTTCTTAACTCTGGCTCAAATTCCAGAGTCCCAGAGTCCTCTGCCTCCCAAGGAAGTCTGTGACAAAAGGTTCTGGTCTGCAGGAACACAGGCCTCTAACACCGGGCACCATCCCAAAACATCAGCCACAAGGAAATTAAGAGCTAAGGCCAAGTGCTGGTCAGCCGGTAATGACCAAGAGGCTTCTTAGATGACCTCTACTCTGGCAGAAACCGTTCTGAAGCAGATCCAGGATGGAGTGCCCAAATGAAACAAAGAGTAAAGTGACAGCTCACCTGCATTTCACCAAACTGTAGCTAATATCCCTCATATCCAGCCAGGTAATAAATGCCTGTGGTATATAGCTTGTCAGGAGGTCTTTTTGGAAAGTAGATTAGGAAGTAAATTGCTCAAACCTAGATGTGTCATGGTAAGAGCTAAGATGCAATGTGACCACAACTGCTTTAATTATTTTTTCCAAGCCAAAACCATGGCAGCTGTATCTTTGGGCTTAAAAGTATGGTTGCACAAACATTCATATGTATATTTTTATTCTTCTTATTATTAATTTTTAAAAAGAGAGAGAAAGACATCAATCTCTTTCTGTATATGTCCTGACCAGGGAGCCAACCGGCAACCTCTGTATATCAGGACAATGTTCTAACCAACCAAACTATCCATCCAGGGCCATATATGTGTTTTTGAGTAAACTCCAAACTACTTTCTGAGAAGTACCACAGGGCTTGAATCACTTCTAAGCCTTCTTTTCAGAAATATATTCTTCTTAGATACTTCAGCCCCTAAAGGAAAACATCAAGTCTGTCCTTATTTCTCATGTAAGCAACAATAAAGTCGAGGTCCCATTCAGATTCTTAGCCAGTAACTGAATCACAAAATCATTGCCATTTCTATTCACTTGTCAATCAATATTTATTATGTGTCAGACCTGTTCAGTTTCCCTGGGATGTGCAATGACAAAGATATACCAGTTCATTGCCTTTTTGAAGCTTACATTCCAGTGAGGATTGATAAGATGAATAAGTAAAAAGAAAACTCTATACATAAGGTGGTTTCTCATAGTAATGGAATGTAACAGCAAGTATGCACGGAGGAGGAGAGTCTGCCTTACCTGGGAAGCCACAGGAGTCTCTCTAAGAAGGAGATGTCTGGGCTAAATTGAAAAGAATGAGAAGGAGCCCGGCCATGTAATTCCAGGACAAGAAAAAGAAGTACAAAGGCCTAGAGACAGAATTAATCTTGGCTTATTTAAAGGACATAAAGAAGACCACGGATTAAGGGATAGGGTGGGAAAAAAACTATGTTTTTTCAGTAGTAAACAGGAAAGTTGAAGGTAAAATATGAGAGTTTGGCAGTAGTTCAATCATTGTTGCCATGCAGACAACAATAAGAAATTAAGATTGTATTTTAACACAATTGAAATCTATAGTAGGTTTTAAACAGCGGAATGACATGATATGATTTCTTTTTTTAACTTGAAAGTAAAATCTTAAGGCCCTGGCCAGTTGGCTCAGTGGTAGAGCGTCGGCCTGGTGTGCAGGAGTCCCGGGTTCGATTCCCGGCCAGGGCACACATGTGAAGCGCCCATCTGCTTTTCCACCCCTCCCCCTCTCCTTCCTCTCTGTCTCTCTCTTCCCCTCCTGCAGCTGAGACTCCATTGAAGCAAAGTTGGCCCAGGCGCTGGGGATGGTTCCATAGCCTCTGCCTTAGGTGCTAGAATGGCTCTGGTTGCAGCAGAGCAACGCCCCAGATGGGCAGAGCATCGCCTCCTGGTGGGCATACCGGTCAGGCACATGTGGGAGTCTGTCTGACTGCCTCCCCATTTCCAACTTCAGAAAAATACAAAAAAAAAAAGTAAAATCTTTAAAAAAACCCAAAAACTTGACTATAACCAACATGACTTTACCCAGCAAGGCTATAATTTAAAACTGATGGAGAAATGAAGAGCTTCCCAAATAAGAAAAAGCTTAAGGAATTCATTACCAACAAACCACTATTACAAGAAATGTTAAAGGAAGAAGAAGAAGAAAGAAAGAAAAAGGAGAGGAAGAGGAAGTAGGATAAAAAAAAGGAGAGAAAACAGAGAAACACGGTTATAGAGAATAAAATGGCAATAAATATGTATCAATAATCACTTTAAATGTAAATAGATTAAATGCTCCAATCAAAAGACATAGATTAGCAGAATGTACAAGAAAACAAGACCAATACATATGCTGTCTACCAGAGACCCACCCCAGAATGAAAGATAAACACAGACTAAAAGTAAAGGGATAAAAAAGATATTTCATGCAAATGGACATAAAAATAAAGCTGGGATAGTAATACTAATATACAAAATAAACTTTAAAACAAAGACTATAACAAGCAACAAATTAAGGCCATTTCATAATGCTAATAGGATCAATCAAACAAGAGAATATAATCTTTGTAAATATGCACTCAATTGAGAAGCACCTAAATATATAGAGCAAGTCTTGACCTGCTCCGTTTCCGACCTGGGCCGGTTCACCCCTCCTTAGGCAACCTGGTGGTCCCCTGCTTCCGGGAGGTCACCATCTTGATGCCGAACTTAGTGAGGACACCCGATCGGCATAGCGCACTACAGCCCAGAACTCCTGGGCTCAAGCGATCCTCCCTCCCCAGCCTCCCGAGTAGCTGGGACTACAGGCGCGCACCACCACGCCCTGGCTAGAACAAGTCTTGATAGGCATAAAGGAGAAGGTCAACAGTCATACAGTCCTAGTAGGGGATTTTAACACCCCACTGACATGAATGGATAAATCTTCCAGTGAGAAAATCAACAAGAAAACAGGGGCCTTAATGACATACTCGGTCGGATGGCTTTAATTGATATCTCCAGAGTATTTCATCCCAAAGCATCAGAATACACATTCCTTTCAAGTGCACATGGAACATTTCCTAGGATGGAAATGTGAGGACACAAAACAAATCGTGATAAATTTAAGATGACTGAAATCATATCAAACATCTTCTCTGACCATAATAGTATGAAAATAGAAATCAATCACAAGAAAAAAATGAAAACACATGAAGATATATAAAGGTTAAATAACATATTACTAATCAATGAATGGGTTAATAATGAGATATAGAAAGAAATCAAAGGTAACTGTGAAACAAATGAAAATGAACACAAAACAACCCAAATCTAAGGGATACAGCAAAAGCAGGTCTAAGAGGAAAACTCATAGCATTACAAGTTCACCTCAAGAAACAAGAAAAACCTCAAAAAATGATCTAACTTTACACTTAAAGAAACTTGAAAAAGAACAACAAACAAAGCCCAAAGTGAGTAGAAGAAAGGAAATAATCAAGATCACAGCAGAAATAAACAAAATAGAGTCTAAAAAACAATACAAAAGATCAATGAAACCAAGAGCTGGTTCTTTAAAAAGACAAACAAGACTGACAAACCATTAATCAGACTCATAAAGAAAAACAGAGAGAGGACCCAAATAAATAAAATCAGAAATGAAACAGGAGAAATAACAAATGACACCAAAGAAATACAAAGAATTATAAAAAAATATTACAACTAACAATATGCCAACAAATAGGACAATGTGAATAAAATAGATAGATTGTAACTAATGAAATTGAAGCAGTAGTAGTAATAATAACAAAACTGCCAACAAAAGTCCTGGTCCAGATGGCTTCATGGGTAAATTTTACTAAACTTTCAAAGTAGAACTAACACCTATTCTTCTTTTATTCCAAAAAGGTCAAGAGGAAAGAAGACACCTAAGGTCCTTTTACAAGGCTAGAATAATACCAATTCTAAAACCAGATAAAGACACTACAAAGAAAAAATACTATAGGCCAATATGCCTCATTAACATATATGCTAAACTCCTCAAAAAAATATTGGCAAACCAGACCCAACAATACATTAAAAAGATCATACAAGGCCCTGGCCGGTTGGCTCAGCGGTAGAGCGTCGGCCTAGCGTGCGGAGGACCCGGGTTCGATTCCCGGCCAGGGCACATAAGAGAAGCGCCCATTTGCTTCTCCACCCCTCCGCCGCGCTTTCCTCTCTGTCTCTCTCTTCCCCTCCCGTAGCCAAGGCTCCATTGGAGCAAAGATGGCCCGGGCACTGGGCATGGCTCTGTGGCCTCTGCCTCAGGCGCTAGAGTGGCTCTGGTCGCAATATGGCGACGCCCAGGATGGGCAGAGCATCGCCCCCTGGGGGGGCAGAGCACCGCCCCTGGTGGGCGTGCCGGGTGGATCCCGGTCGGGCGCATGCGGGAGTCTGTCTGACTGTCTCTCCCTGTTTCCAGCTTCAGAAAAATGAAAAAAAAAAAAAATAAATAATAATAATAATAATAATAATAAAAAGATCATACAAAATGATCAAGTGGGATTTATTCTGGGGATGCAACTTGGGTGCAACAGCCCCAAATCAATAAATGTGATATACCATATAAACAAAATGAAAGATAAAAATCATATAATCATATCAACAATGCAGATAAAGCACTTGATAAAACCTAGCACCTATTTACAATAAAATCTCACAGTAAAGTGGGAGTAGAGGAAACATACTTCAATGTAATAAAGGCCATAATGACCAAACCACAGCCAACATCATATCCAATGGGCAAAAACTGCAAGTGTTTCCCTTAAGATCAGGAACAAGACAGGAATATCGGCTTTCACAGCTCTTATTCAACATAGTACTGGAAGTCTGAGCCACAGCAATCAAACAGAAAGAAAAAATAAAAGGCACCCAAATGAGAAAGAGAAAAGCTTAACTGTCATTATTTGCAGATGACATGATACTGTATATAGAGAACTGAAAAGATTCTACCAAAAACAGCTAGAACTGATAAATGAATTCAGTAAAGCAGCAAGATACAAAATAAATATCCAGAAATCAATTGTACTTTTATGTACCAATAGTGAATTATCAGAAAGAGAAACTAAGAAAACAATTCCAGTCACAATTGCTTCAAAAAATTAAAATACCTAGGAATAAATATAACCAATAATATAAAAAACCTGCTCTTGGAAAATTATAAGACACTGAAGAAAGAAACTGAAGAAAATACAAATAAGTGGAAACATATACCATGTTCATGGACAGGAAGAATTAACATCATTAAAATGTCCATACTACCCAAAGCAATCTATAGATCAATGCACTGTCTACCAAAAAACCAAAACATATGTCACAGAACTAGAAAAAACATTCCAAAAATTTATATAGAATCACAAAAGACCCTGCAGAGTCACAACAATATTGAAGAAGAAGAACAAAGTTGGAAGACTCTTGCTACCTGATATCAAACTATACTACAAGGCCATAGTCATCAAAACAGCATGATACTGGCATAAAAACAGGTACTAGCATGGAACAGAACAGAGAGTCCAGAAATAAACTCAGGCCTTTATGGTCAGTTAATATTTGACAAAGGAGGCAAAAACCTACATTGGGGTAAAGATAGTCTACTCAATAAATGATATTCAAATATTGGACAGATAAATGCAAAAAAAAATGATGTTAGATTACCTTCTTACATTATACACAAGAATAAACTCAAAATGGATTGCAAAGCCTGGCCAGGTGGTAGTGCAGTAGGTAGAGAGTCAACTGGGGATGCTGAAGACCCAGGTTCAAAACCTTGAAGTCGCCGGCTTCAGCATGGGATTATAGACATGACACCATAGTCACTGGCTTGAGCCCAGATATGGCTGGCTTGAAGCCCAAGGTCACTGGCTTAGGCTCAAGGTTGCTGGCTTGAGCAAGGGGTCACTGGCTCAGCTGGAGTCCCCAGTCAAGGCACATATAAAGAGCAATCAATAAATAACTAAAGTGCCACAAATACAAGTTGATATTTTTCATCTCTCTCTCTTTTTTTCTGTCTGTCTCCCTCTCTGTCTCTCTTGCTAAAAAAAAATGGATTGCAGACTTAAATGTAAGACTTGAAACCATGAAAATCCTAGAAGTAAACACAGACAGTAAAATCTCAGAAATTTCTTGTAGTAATCTTTTTTTTAATATGTCTCCTTGGGCAAGGAAAACAAAAGAAAAAATAAACAAATGGGACAATATCAAACTAAAAAATATTTGCACAGCAAAGGAAACCATCAACAAAATGTAAAGACAACCCATTACATGGTAGAACATATTCACCAATGATACATCTGATAAAAGTTTAATATCCAAAATTTATAAAGAACTTATACAACCCAATACCAAAACAAACAAACAAACAAATAAACAATCCAATTAAAAAATAGGCAAAGGACCTGAATAGGCATTTTTCCAAAGAGGACAAAGAGATGTCCAACAGACACAGGAAAAGATGCTTAAATCATCAGAGAAATGCAAATTAAAACCACAATGACATAGCACCTCATATCTGTCAGAATGGGTATCATCAATAAGTCAACAAGCAGCAAGTGTTGAGGAGGATGTAGAAAAAAGGGTACCCTTGTGCACTGTTGATGAGAAGGCAGATTAGTGTAGCCACTATAGAAAGCATTATGGAGTTAACTCAAAAATTTTTAAAAGGCCTGACCAGGTGGTGGCACAGTGGATAGAGTATTGACCTGGGATGTTGAGGACCCAGGTTCAAAACCCTGAGGTCACTGGCTTGAGCTTGGACCTCACTAGCTTGAGCACAGGGTTCCTGGCTTGAGCCCAAAGGTCACTAGCTTGAAGCCCAAGGTTGCTGGCTTGAGCAAGGGGTCACTGGTTCAGCTGGAGTTCCCGGTCAAGGCACATATGAGAAAGCAATCAAACAACGAAAGTGCCGCAACTGTGAGTTGATGCTTCTCAACTCTTTTCCTTCCTGTCTCTCTCTTTCTCCCTCTCAAAATCTCTAAAAAAAAAAAAAAAAAAAAAAAAAAAAAAAAAAAAATGAAAATGGAACTGCCTTTTGACCCAGCTATTCCACTTCTGGGAATATATCCAAAGAAACCTGAAACACCAATTCAAAAGAATATATGCACCCCTATGTTCACTGTAGCATTATTTACAACAGCCAACATTTGGAAGCAGCCCACGTACTCATCAGCCGATGAGTGAATAAAAAAGCTGTGTTATATATATTACACAATGGAATACTACTCAGCCATAAAAAAGAATATCATGAATGAACCTGGAGAGTATTATTTTTTTGCAACAGAGACAGAGAGAGGGACAGATAGGGACAGACAGGCAGGAAAAAGATGAGAAACATCCATTCTTCCTTGCGGCACCTTAGTTGTGCATTGATTGCTTTCTCATATGTGCCTTGACCGGGGGGCTACAGCAGGCCAAATGACCCCTTTCTCAAGCCAGTGATCCTGGGCTCAAGCTGGTGAGCCTTGCTCAAACCAGATGAGCCCGAGTGCCAGCTAGCAACCTCGAGGTTTTCAACCTGGGTCCTCCGCATCCCAGTCTGACTCTATCCATTGAGCCACCGCCTGGTCAGGCGAACCTGGAAAGTATTATACTAAGCAAAATACCATAAATCAGTCAGAAAAAGACAAGTACCATATGATTTCCTCTACATGTGGAACCTAATGAACAAAATAAGCTAACAAACAAAATAGAAACAGACTCATAGATACAGAGAACAGATTGACAGCTGTCAGAAGGAAAGGAGATTGGGGGGCTGGATGAAAAAAGTGAAGAAATTAAGAAAAAAACCACCTCACATTCACAGACAAGAGTATGCTGATTACCAGAAGATAAGGGGGTGAAAGGGGCATAAATGGTGACAGAAGGAGACTTGGCTTTGGGTAGTAAACATACAATATAATATACAGATGATGTGTTATAGAATGGTACACTGAAACCTATATAATTTTATTAACTAAGGTCACCCCCCAAAACTCAATGAAAATTAAAAATTAAGAATAAAAATAAAAAGATAACTCAGAAGATGTGTGGAGACCAGATCTGGTAGTGAGTGGAAGCAGGGAGGCTCGTAGGCCAGAATGGAGATGGTGGTGGCTCAACAGAGGAAGTAGGGTGGTGACAGGAGAGATGGCAGAAAGTGGATGAACTTGAGATGGCTTTTTAAGATAGAACGGGCTGGAAGAGTTATTCAGATCTATCATTTCAGTTTCACTCTGAAGTTCTGCTGTGAAAAATAGTATTTTGAGAGAATGGTCTATAAAACCATCAGTTCATCTACATCAGTGATTTTCATGGCTCCTTTTTTTGTGTGTGACAGAGACAGAGAGAAGGACAGATAAAGAGACAGGAAGAGAGAGTGATGAGAAGCATCAATTCTTTGCTGCAGAATCTTAGTTGTTCATTGATTGCTTTCTCATATGTGCCTTGACCAAGGGGTTCCAGCAGAGCGAGTGACCCCTTGCTCAAGCTGCGACCTTGAGGTTTTGAACCTGGGTCCTCCATGTCCCAGCCCAATGCTCTATCCACTGCGCCACCGCCTGGTCAGGCTTCATGGCTCCTTTAAGATGCCTTTAGGACTGCTACAGAGAGCATGAGGAGACTGGGAAGGGTCCAGATATAGCACCCCCCATCAACCAAAGCATCTCCAAATATTTTGCTTACCAAGGACGGTGTATGCACTTTCATGTAATGTCTTACATTACTTTCATGTAATGTCTCATGTCTTCAAATGAGACAAAATCATTTGAAGAAAGGATTTGTTTCCATGCTAAACTTTGGACATCACTCTTGTAAATAAGGCAGAATCTTTCTAACTGGCTCCAATATCCATTCTTTCCTTCCTTCCCAAAATAGACATCACAATGTTTAGACTTCACATGGCTACCCACCTAGACACCACATTTCTCAGCCTCCTTCAAAGCTAAATGTAACCTCATAACAAAGTTCAAGCCAATGGGTGTAAGCAGAAGACATATGGTTAACTTCTGGTCATCCCTTTAAAAATGAAACTTCTTACTCTCTTCTCCCCTTGAGCTGCCCAGGAAATGCTGACTACTGTAGTAGCCACAGTGGACTCAGAACTGGAAGTTAAATACAGTATTGAGAATGGCAGAACCTACTCACCTTGGACCACTGAACTTTTGAAATAGAGCCATCTACCCACTTTGAACTGCCCACCTATCTCTGGACTGTTAAGTGACAAAGACTATATATATATACATTGTATCTTCTGGTTTCAGTGTTATAGCAGCTTACCCTACACTCATGCAGAGTTTCAACAGCCAAAGTATGAACTACCATGTATCTCATTCCATTTTCTGCAGCAAACAGAAATGTTCCTGATAGTGGCTGCTCTGTTGGAGTGAGAAAAACAGCAGGAAAGCCCCCAGCTATTCCAGGAGCTACACAAAGTGTGTGTACAAAATAAGCCATTGTTATTACTGTTGTTTTGGGGAAGTTTTTATTATTGCAGCATCATTTTAACCTATCCTAATACATTTTGGTTGATAACAGCTGCTCTAAAATCTCCCTCTGCATTACATGAGACCAGAGAACCACAACCATCACTTGGACAGTTTGGAAAATACTGATGACTGAGTCCCACCCCTATAAATCCTGATTTAATTAGGTTGCGATGTCCCTGGCCTGAGCATGGGATTTTTTTTTTCCTCTTCTTTTCCAAGTGAGAGGAGGGCAAATAGAGAGACAGACTCCCGTATATGCCCCGACCGAGATCCAACCAGCAACCCCCATCTATGGCCAATGCTCTGCCCATCTGGGACCATGCTTTCAACTGAGCTATTTTTAGCACCTGAGGCAGAGGCTCCACAAAGCCATCCTCAGCGTCTGGAGCCAATGTGCTCAAACCAATCGAGCCCTGGCTGCAGGAAGGGAAGAGAGACAAAGACAGAGGAGGGGAAGAGGTGAAGAAACAGATGGTCACTTCTCCTGTGTGCCCTGACCAGGAATCAAACCTGGGATATCCACATGCCAGGCTGATGCTCTACCACTGAGCCAACCGGCCAGGGCCACATGGGAATTTTTATATACTTCCCTGGTAATTCTAATTTGCAGCCAGATGTCTGTGGACCATATTGCAATGTTTCCCAATGATTGTTTTTATGGCACTGTACTCCAGCATGCTGAGCGACACTGTCTATATACTGAGCGGTATTACAAGAAACACCTCCAGAATAATGATAAGGTTTAATGTACTGTCTTACACAGTGTCAACTCTGAGAACATGGAAGAAATTTCTCTGTAGTCTTGGTGTGGGAAGTATTTGTACTTTTCCTGAATAACAAGTTTACTTTCACCCTTAGACACTGCAAATCCTGTAAATGCTCTTGCTTTCCTCTGTGGGTGGTTCCTAGAAAGTTCAGAGACAAACTTGAGGCCCCCCAAGAGCAACTGACAAGGATTTCATTGAGTACGTTTTTGTGTACTCAGCACATCGTCTTACCTTTATTTTCTCCTTGGTTCATTTTATTCATTTGTGACAACATACAAGGTAACTTAAACCATGTCCAGAACACAGCAGTATATAACTGTGCTTTTTAAAATAATAAGAGAGGAGAATGTGCCGTTGACTGGAAGACAGAGAGAAGGAAAACAGGCCAGGGCACCAGCTCACCCAAGGCAACTGGAACACACAGCCACTAACACAAACGTATCCCCCAGAGTCTACTAGTTAATTTCACTGCAAAACAGAAAGTCCTGCCTCACTTAATGGAATATAAAAAGCCATGCTGAACTACCTATGCAAAATATCATGCCCGGAGAGACTAAGGATAAGCAGGAAAGTCAGTACTGAATAGCTCCTAATGCAGTGCTTTCAAATGGTGAGAATTAATCATGTGGTTCTACTCACCTTCAGCAAAGTTTCAATCTAGCAAGTTTTGTTATTCTTATTATAGATGTAAAGCCCCATTAGCTCCCTGCTCTTCTTGGTGGCTTTAATAATCATAATAGCAGGAGCTATACCACTCCTCAGCCAACTTCCTCTTAACAGCTTCCAGGATGCATGTCTGAGAACTATCTCACCACATTTCACAAATACTTCATTCTTGACAACCCACTCTATTCTTTGCATATCCTTTCATTCTGCATGGATATGCTCAAAAGAGTTATAAATTCCAGCTCTATCCAAAATTATCTTTCCTCTTGTAAACTTCTCCACGTCATCTCTTTGTCACATTCTAAAAAGAATGTCTTTATCTAATACTTTCAACAATAATTGATGACCCTGTGTTTCTTTAATTTTTATTTACTGATGAGAGAGAGAGAGAGAGAGAGAGAGGAACATTGCTATGTTCCTGTATGTGCCCTGACGGGGGATCAACCCAGCGATCTCTGTGTTTCAGGGTGATGCTCTAACTGAGCTATTCAGCGAGGGCAATGACCCTGTGTTTTATGAGTTCATCTCAGCAGTTAAATGTCATAGAATTTCTACATAAACTACAGAATAGTGTTTTCTACCAAGACGAATGAATTGATCACACACATCTGTGGAAACAGACATAAAGTCCTATAATACTAGAGTCTGAATGAACCTCAGAGGTCACCTGGCCCGTTCCACTCAAAACCCCGTTTTACAGACAGGAAAACAAAGGCCCTGAGAAATATTCATTCAGGTAGTCACTCCTGTTTACTACTTGGTGGCATCCCAGAAATCCACTGTTCAGTCACTTATTTGAAATGTGGTACATATTTTGTCATTAAGAAATAGAAAGTCAGACTCCCAGATCAGCCTACAAAATTACATTAGGTTAGATGGTCGTGATGATAGCACAATGAAGTGAATGCACTTAGTGTCACTGAACTAGTTGCCAAAAATAATTAAAATGTAAATATTACATTATATGTATATTTATCACAATTTTTTCAAAATTTCTACTTAACCCACAAAGGAGCTGAAATGAGGTACATGAGGAAGGAGGGGCGAAGGAAGGAAGAAAGCCCAGTGTCTTGCCAGGCTCCAGTGGCAAGCGAACTCGAGAGGGTCCTTCCTTAGTAAACTAACCATCTCATCTCTACAATACCCACATTCCCTCCATCTATCACTAGCTCCCAAAATTCCCTGAGGGGACTGGTCCTCCCCATTCTCAGCCATGGTGGGGCTGACCCAATCTCCTCTCTCCCTCTATAAGTGACCACTAGGCAAACCCCAACTGAAGCGCTGTTAGTTCAGGAGCCATTTCAGGCTAATAAGATTCTAGAAATGTGTGTGTGCGTGCGTGGTTTGCCAGGGGAGGAGAGTATGTCTACAAAATAAAAACCCTTATCGTTCTGCTGAAGGTACCATGAGAGGGGCTATCTCTTCCTACAGACAGGACAATAGATGCGTGGGAGATCCTGAGCCACTGTGGCCATTTGCTGCCACCATGACAGGTGCCAAACTGAGATGTAAGCCAGCACACAGAACCGAGCAAAGAAGAGCAGCAATGTTCAAAGAGCTACAGAGGAAGAGAGCAGAAGCCTGATGAAGTCATGACCTTACTGAATAAGCCACACCTGATGTCAGCCACACTTACACCTGGACTTTCTATTGGCATGAGCCAATGGTTCGATATTTTGCCTTAGCCAGTTGGTGTTGAGTGTCTGTTTATTTGCAACTGAAAGATTCCCAACAAACACAGTTCCAGAACAAAGTCTGGAATAGACTAAGTTTGATCCTCATTCACCTTTTTTTGACACCATCTCCCCACCAGCACCCACTGTCTCTTCCTCCCCAGGCACCCAGCGCCCTCCATCTGTCCCAAGGCCTGCATTCTGATACCCTGCCCAGGTCTGCACTAACTCCCCAAGTCAGCCCCTGACTTCGCCTGTCCCTTTCCTCTTACATCTATTATACCACAGCCCCCACTGCAGATCCAGAAAGCAAAATTAAAGAAAAATGCATAAACTATTATGAGTCTATTGCAGCTGAGGCTAAACGGGACTCAGTGTTTGTCCGTGTCTACATCAGTTTGTGTAGGTCAACATGCACGAGAGTCACTGCTAGAAGCAAGTCCTGTTTACAGTCCTGGGGCAGAGGCCACGCCATGTCTGTTCCCCAGTGAAACCTACAAAGAGAGTTGCAGGCTGATGGCATAGAAGCTGGCTTTACAAGGGGATCTGCAAGATGCAGGGCACAGGAAGTGCCACTCAAGGGCCCAGGGGGCAGAATGTGACCCAGAGCTGAAAATGTCTGGAACACAGCTTGAACAGAGAAGCTGAAGAATATGGGTGCTGTTTGCCACCTTCTAGGTTTAGACTGAGAAACAGCGTCTTAGTTAGAAGGAAGCTGTGTTCTCACAAAGGCAGGGCAACTGGCGCGGAAGAAGCCTCCTTCAAAGGTTGTGGCAGCAGACATCAGTGAGGGACAGAGAGATGAGCACCCTCTGGACTCAGAAAGGTGAGGCAAGGTGTTGCCTTCCTATGACTACAGGTAGGAAAGCTGTACAAGCAAACTGGATGCTTACTGTTGATGCCTTACAACTCTTCCTGTTCCTCCTTCTCTTGTCCCACATATGTCAGGGAAATGTCCATGGAGACCTACTGGCTGGTGAGGGATGGGGATCTCCAGGTTGCAGAGAGGGGAATTTAATAGGTGAACACTCAAACCAGGATGTCAGGGAGTGCCAGAGGAGATCTGGAGCTGTGTCACAGAGCTGCGTGGAGGACAAGGTTCTACAGGGGGTTGACAGCTGGAAAGTCGTCATCAGGTGGAAATGGTGAGAACTCTTCAAGGAGACAGAATGGCATGACTGAGGGGGTGGAAGGAAGAACACGGGGCAGAGGGGACAAGCTTTCTCTTGGGGAAATAAGGGGAGGACACAGTGTGAAAGGACAAATAGCCCCAAGGACACTGGGATCTCTGTTGACAAGGACTGCGCTTTGTCTCTTCTTAGTTGTGGTGGGTTTTTATAAGATGGTAAGATGAGCAAATCTGTGAGCAGTGAGTCAAACTACAATAATGTATAAATGACTAAAGCCCCTTAAGGCTCCTGGGAATGTTCACATTTTAAAAATAGGCTGCTCGGTAACCCAAATCATCTTGAAACTCTTCGGATTTCAGGAAAAGTGAAAGCACTCAGGGATTCTGGGGCAGGGCACCACCCGGAACGAGGTCCTGGCCCAACACTAACTTCCCGCGCCCACCTTGAGGGTCTGGCTGGTTTCCACAGTGCTTGCTGGTTCTTCTCCCCTCGGGGACCCATGGTGTGAGAACACTCCAGGGTCGGTTTGTGTTGCTTTAAACAAGGCCACCGTTGTGGAAGGAGGCCTGGATAATGGTGGATGTTTTTCGTGTATTTGTAAGTCGGACATATTTAAGTTTCATCTGGTTGTACTTTTTAAATAACCTGCCACACTCATTTAAAAATTAACATTAGTGGATATATTTAATGTCACTGAATTAGATACTTAAAATGGTAAAATTAATATTTTGTGTATTTTATCAGTTTTAAACAGCATAATTTTATTTTTTTTAAAAGCATAATTTTTAAAACACCATAGTCCTTCCTTTTTTTTTTTACAATTAACTCTGTATATAGAAGTATTAGCTAAACAAAATACTTAGAAATATGAAATTGACATTTTACTGGGTTAGTTTAAACCCTGAGCATCACTAGTCATGCTGAAATAGCAATAATAACGATACCCACAAGACACAATATTACTCCTACAATGTATATTTAACATAGTTTTTTAAAAAGAGATACTATTTTGCTTAATTTCCATTTTATGGATCAAAAAAAATATTTATATTATATTAAAGTGAGTATAATAACCAATATCAAATGGAAAACTGAGCCTTTGCTACCACAAGCTCTTCCTACAATGTGGAGACCAAAGGCATCAAAAATATCCCCTAAACTAAATCATCCCTCAAGCTTTCTGAAATTAGCAGAGAATGTTTGCAGCTGACCTATTTCTCTCGCACACGACAGTGCTGATAATTGACTTTTGTCCCCCAGGGAAGTGCTCAGATATAATTGAGCAGCACCTGCCACACAGTGAGCCCAGTTCTACGTACCCAATACCTCCCATAAATACGGTGCTGAGCTCAGGACTCAAGCATTCTGCTTTCTTCTTAACTGTATCTCTCAAGGAAGAAATATTATAATTACCAAAGCTGAGTTATTATGAACACCTAGATAAAATAAAATATTTGGAATTATAATACATTTCTATTACTAAAACTTATCGGAAATGATGGCAATAACCACTTATACCGCTCTGACAGTTTTCTTTAATCCTGTTGTTCTCATCTCATTATATTATATAAATACTCTTCTGCAGATGCGACACTCAGTTCTGTCCAACCTTGAAGACAAAGGAGGACAACATCAGGGGTCTGAGGTCCATGCAGGTCAAAAAATTCAGCTAAAAATGACCTATGAATGCAACTCCAAATAAATAAATACGATCTATGCCATTCAACACCACCACTTGAAAAGCCATCTGGGACATGGGCTTTTCCCCACACTGGCCAACATCCTCACCTTTAGACCAGGGGCTACAACTGGGACCCCTCAGCTGGTGTTGAGAATACATTAATGAAAAAAATGTGAAGCCAGTCACAAAAGATCATATATTATTGCATGATTCCAGTTACGTGAAACATCCAGAACAGGCAAACCTATAGACTCAGAGAGTAGATTAGGGGTTGCTTAGGGCTGGGGGTGGGGGGAATGAGGGGAAACGACTGCTGACAGGTACAAGTTTCTTTGAGGATTATGGAAGTGTTTTACTAGATTATGAAAACTGACAACTGAATGCAGCCTCTGAATTCCTAAATGACTCTCCCCTTTCTGTTACACACACACACACACACACACACACACACACACACACACAATGAAGCCTATAGAGCACTCTAACCTTAACAGTGATCACTTTCCTACCTGTTCGATTTGGAAACATAATCAGTGTTTGAGTTATTGGGACTGGCACTAGGCCATTCAGGAAGAAAGGAGGACAGTAGGATAAATGCATCTACATAAGTCACTGTGCATTTCCATTACTGCTGGTCTCTCCTGTATTAAAATGTTTTTTTCAGTCTGACTTGTGGTGGCACAGCGAGTAGAGTGTCAACCTGGGATGCTATGGTCCCAGGTTCAAAACCCTAAGGTCGCCAGCTTGAGTGTAGGGTCACCAACTTGAATGTGGAATCATTGACATGACCCTATGGTCACTGGCTTGAGCAAGTGGTCACTGGCTCAGCTTGAGCCCCCAGTCACGGCACATATGAGAAGCAATCAATGTACAACTAAGGCACCGCAACTATGAGTTGATGCTTCTCATCTCTCTCCTTTTCTCTCTCTTTTCTGTCTCTGTCTCTGTCTTTCTCTCTCTCTCTCTCTCTCTCTCTCTAGCTGTCTCTCTCTGTCTCTGTCTCTCTCTCTCTAGTTCTCAAAAAATATTTTTTCAAAAATAAATTTTTCTAATTTAAAAATAACACAATATTCAAACACAGAGGACACTGCAAAAGTTTGCCATTTCTAGCGATTCTGATAACCAGGAAAAATACAGACTCTTCAAGAGTATGTTTACAAAATATTTTCTCAAGTTTATGTTTACAAAATATTTCCTCTCAAAACATAGACTACTACTATAACAATTAAATTGCAACTCTGGAAAAAGATACTCCAGCAACAGAAAGAAGATATAAAATGAGAAACAAAATAGAAATGGCTTATCATCCAAATGATTGCAGTGAACTGATCAGAAGGATGCTGTAACGTAGCATAAGTTTTACAAGCCCCTCTTTCATAATGCTTTCAGTACCTGACGTTCAAGTGCTGGATGCCACCATCCTTTCAGATTCAAGTAATTGCCTCTACTCTGTTTACAGAATAAGAAAATAGGAAAGTTTGCAAAAGGGCATGCTCACCCTGGTTAAAATGAGAGCTACCCTCAAGGAATTTCGAAGCTTGGCCTACATTCACTCCAGATGTTGATCACATACCGACCTTATCTACTTCGGAAACCTGGCTGCCATAGTGCACAGCTTATCATTTTGTTACTTGAAAGCAATAAAATTATTCCCTTAAAACTCAGTCTATAATTTAGCCTTTTCATTAGCTCGGGCTTCTAACTCAACCCTACCCCTCTCCCTGCCCCAGTTCACATGGCTAATTCTATGTAAAATTCCTGATGATTTGCTCCGTAGTCTATACCTTACCTTCCTTCTAGGAGAATGAGCACTGGATTCTACCTCAACGTTTTCCTGGTTCGCGAAGGACCAGGGCATGTTACTGTGTGAAGGCAGGACAATACTGGCTGCTTCAATCAGAGTGTGTATTTATGGGGGCCCTTCGGAGTCAACAGCCTGGCTCTTCTTGAGTCTTATTAATTTGATGCTTTCTAGTGTGGAGAGGTATTCTAAAGGGAGTGTGTGACTGCAAATGGTTAAGGAAGTGCTCTGCACAGCCCACAGCGGGAATATTGGTCAACAGCTGGCTTCAGAGGAAGGGAGAGGCATCCAGGGGCTCTGCTTCCACTGGCACATCCTGCTGAAAACGGGCTCAGAGGAACTGTTTTTGAGGCCTGTAACCCACCCTAAGCACATACGTTCCTCCTTGGAAGACGGTCCAGTGAAGGGGAGTAGGCAGAGAGCGGCACTGCTTGTGGTCCTAGGACGCACTCCATTCCAAACTGTGGATTGAAAAGCACACAGAGGCCAAACACAGAGAGCCACAGGGCAAAACAGGGCCTCCTGCCCACAACTCACGTGTCTGTGGATGGTTCTCAGAGTCAACGGTGAATATGGGTGCCCTGGTTAGGGTTTATGCTTTTTCCTGAGCCTGAGCTGCGGAAATGAGACTAAGAAGGCACAAAAATTGGACGAAGATGATCTCCAACCTCAGCCAGAAAAGGTGGGTCAGACCTAGAGTTGCTGGGCTCAGCTAACCTCACTGAGTTAATAGACTCACCAGAACTAGAGAACCTGGTTAGTACAACTAACTACTCCATGTGGTTTGGCTAAACCACATCCTCTGAGCTCCACCTCTGCCATGTCCCTTGATAAGGAGCAGTCTCTGCTCCATGGTACCCAGGGACCACACTGTCTGGGGCAGCACAGGAAGTAATTAAGGGGAGGGGCACAGCAAAGCCAAGGTCATGTTCAGCTTGTTTCCACTCAGCATCCTATAATTTTCTAGAATTATAGATTAAGATTTGAATTAGAATTTATCTAAGTTTCAATAAAATGTTACCATCCTAAACTGAAGGATAAATGTTCTTTCTTTCACAGAAATGACATTTAGAGAACTCAGTGCCAAAAATAGAGATTTGGAGAAAAGCAGAAATGACTGGCTAACTGGTTAGCTGCCCAATAATTAGATTTCTCAATCAGCAGCTTCATCAATTCAGTTTTATTTACTCAATCCCAAGAGCAAGAATTTGTCATCAGAGGATGAGTTTGGTCTTGCTCAATGAAATCTCAATTTGGGCAGATGCATTCCAGAGACAATTCACAAAATAAACAGTTATAAACTTTTCCTTAAAGTTCCTTGTAACTGAATCGTACCTTTAGCAATGAAGTTCTACTTACAGAGCAAGTACAAACTTCTAATTCTGCTGATGAAAAATGATTCATTATAGCCTTCCATGCAACTGAAATACAATAATGGCTGTGCTCTTGCCTGTTGCTCTCAGAATTATTCCTCCCGTTTCCTGGGGGTTGTGGGAGGGAAGAGTTGGGGCAGTCTCGTAGGCTGTTTCCCGGGCTCCCACGTTAGCTGCCTTCCAGCTAGGCTCCACCAACGGGAGACACTCTGGGGGCTGGGGAATGAGGGTGTCAACTGGGGGCGGAGAAGAGAAAGAAACCAGAATATACCCCCCATTCTCTCCACCATAGTGGGTTCTCTGGCAGAGGCTGTGTTTCATCAGCACCCTGTTTTTTAATTGAGATACAATTGAGAAATAACATTATATTAGTTTCAGGTGTACAACATAATGATTTCGTACTTGTCTATATGACAAAATGATCACCACAAGTCTAGTTAACATACATCACTATTCACAGACTGTTACAACTTTTTTCTTATGATGAGAACTTTTAAGATCGACTCTCTTAGCAATTTGCAAAATATTCAAAACAGTATTACTTATTAACTATAGTCACCATGCTGTATATTACATCCCAGGACTTATTTATTCTATAATTGGCTGGAGTTTGTACCTTTTCACCTAGTTACTCATTTCACCCACCCCCACCTCTGGTAACCACCAATCATATCTCTGTAACTATAAACAGGGTTTGTGTTTTGTTTTTAGATTCCACATAAAGATGAGATCCTACAGTATTTGTCTTTGTCTGACTTATTTCACTTAGCATAATACCCTCAGAGTCTATCCAGATTGTTGCAAACAGCAAGATTTCCCTCTTTTTATAGCTTAATAATATTCCATAATACATATGCCACACTTCATTTATCTGTTCATCCATCCATGGACACTTTGGTTGTTCCCTTATCTTGGCTATTGTAAATAATGCTGCAATGTACATGAGGGTGCATATATCTTTTTGAGTTAGTGTTTTTGTTTTTGTCAAATAAATATCCAGAGTGCCTTTGCTGGATCACATGGTCGTCTCTATTTTTCATTTCCTGAGAGACCTCCATACTGCTTTCCACAGTGGTCGCACCAGCTTACACTCCCACCAACAGTGCACAAGGGTTCCCTTTCCTCCACATCCTCACCAACACTTGTTATTTCTTGTCTTGTTGATGACAGCCATTCTGTCATTCTGTATGAGGTGATGTCCTTCATGTCTGCTGCTCCAGCAAACAGTGCCTCAGCGACTGCAGCATCTACCGGGCGATCCCAGCACCCGGGCTCCAGTGAGAGTTTCAGCTCCTGGTGCTTCTCACATGGAGCTTCCTGCTACTGCTAACATCTAGGTTTAGCTTCCAATCTCTCTCATCACCTGTTCAACCAGGTCTCTATCCTGAAGTCCCTCAGTTGTAAAAACTCAAGTAGTTTTATTGGTTAGACAAGATGATCTGTGACCAGTAAATAAAAGCAAAGAGAAAAACTACTGTGTAACCATGAACAATACAAACAAAAATTCCATCCCATGATAAAATCGGGGGAAAAACTAGTCTCCAGATTCTCCAGTTGTTGCTTTGTTCTTCACAATTACCATATAAATTAAGAGTACTTCTGGGACATAAGAGGAATAAGTTCCACATGTTCTTTTGTGTGTCCATATCTATGTGTGTTTGTGTCTTTATTCTTCAAGAATGAAGACCATTGTGGTAGAAAAACTGTAGAATCTGAGACTGTTTCACTATTAATTGGCGTGACTTTGGTGAGAACTTTATGTCCTTTGGTCTCTGTTTTGTTTATCTGAAACGGGGTAATGATGCACTTTTCCTCTGCAATCTCCTCCTGTTCTAAAATTCTGTGAGTCTGTTACAGATAAATTTTGCATGGATATATACATATATATATATATATACACATATATATATGCCTCTAGGCATGTGATTATTCATAGAACTATGCACAAAGTATATACACCTTCTGTTGATGAATTTGAATTTCATTGGAGAAAAATTTGCATTTCATCAGAAAAAAGATTTCTATAATCAGTGCTCAAATTATAACCCAAAGAATTTTTTGCCAAGTTGTTTTATTATAGTATCAACTTAGTATTTTAATGTGTTTTAGATCTCTAAATACAGTGTGGGTTCACTGAATTATTGTAATGATCATTTGATTAGCATACCTAAAAAAATACAAGGTTCCTTGCTTTAACATAGATGGCCCCAAAGATGATTGTGACAATATCTTCCATTCTACATGCTCTTTCATACAGTGACCTCGCTGCACCCTATCAAAATACAGAGTCTATTTACCCTCCCTTTGAAACTAGGCTGGCCCCTTGGTCTGTTTTGATTTAAAGATTGGAACAGAAGTAGTGTCAGGTAGCTTTTGATAGGTCTTACCAAATCTGCAGCTGCAGCCTTTACTTCCTGGAATGCACCCACTAGGAACCAGCCGCCATGGAAGCCCAAGCAACCACACTGAGAGGACCAGGTAGAGGAAAACCGAGCCCCATGCCGAAAGCTCTAGATCAGTTCCCAGCCAGCAGCCGGCACCAACAGCCCATCCACACGAGCTATTTTAGATCTCTCAGCCATGCCAGTGCCCAGATAACATCACATAAAGCAGAACTGTCTGGTCAGCACACAAAATTTTTTTTAAAAAAGTGTTATTGCTTTTTTTTCTTTAATTTATTTATTCAGTTTAGAGAAGAGAGACAGAGAGAGAGAGAGAAGAGAAGAGGGGAGGAGCAGGAAGCATCAACCCCCATATGTGCCTTGACTGAGCAAGCCCAGGGTTTTGAACCAGCGACCTTAGCATTCCAGGTCGACGCTTATCCACTGCGCCACCACAGGTCAGGCAAAAAGTGTTGTTGCTTTAAACCACTAAATATTGCGATTTTTTTTTTTTACTAAGCAGTCTCTCCCTATTAAACAAAATGTTTAATATGGAAGCAGAACTCCACACCTAAAATATGTTAAGCTAGTCCTCTACCCATCCGTTCCTTCATTCATTCAAATGAATACAGGGGTTGGGAAAAATAGGTGTGCAGTTGTGACTATAAAGAACAGACTTTATTGCTGTAATACTATTTATTGATTTTTATTTTTTAAAGATTTTACTTATTGATTTTTAGAGAGAGGAGAGATAGAGAAGGGGGGATAAGAGGAACGGGAAGCATCAATTGATAGTAGTTGATTCTCGTATGTGCCTTGACCAGGCAAGCCTGGGGATTCGAACCAACAACCGCAGCATTTCAGGTAGATGCTTTTATCCACTGTGCCACCACAGGTCAGGCCTACTGATTATTTTCCATATGAACAGATGTAACCCTACTTCTGCCCATCCCTATATTTATTAGACATATGCTACACTAAATGCTGAGGAGCTAAGGAGACCAAATGCAGACATGCCCTGCCCTAGTGGCACTTAGTATCTGGATGAGGAGAAAGACATTAACAGAAAAATCTAATTACATGTTAAATTATAGTAGTGGCGGTGCTACTGAGAACTGGCATAATGCACTCTGGGATGAGGTGCATGATTAAGAAACTGATCTCATCAAGGAGGTTAGAAAAAGAAGTGATGACTAAAGTCAGGTCTCAAGGAAGATTAAAAGTTAACTAGGCAGACGAGAGAACAAGAGCCTTCCAGAGACAGGGCTCAGCATGCGCAAACATGGCCTATGGCAGGAGGGAGAGTGATGTGGTCAATATCTGTGTTCAGAACTAAGAGATCTGGGCTCAACATGAGGCTGGTAGGGGCCAGGTATTCTAAGAATTTGCAGTCCTCATAAGTGCAGACTTAAAAAGGAGGGGTAACCCAACCAGTCCCACTCTGATCAGATTTTCTCTTCAAGCCTCAGTGAGGAGAAAACTGGGAGTAACCCCCGTAAGAGTAACCTGGTGTATCCTACCATACAAACTGTGTGTGCAGTGAAATCCATGGGTATTTCAATACTCAGTGCACATGGGCATTGTGCCCACGCCCTTATTCCTTGCTATATTGCTACATACTATGCTATCCATACTCAGTTTCTTTTTATACATCTATGTCTCCACGACTAGACTATTAAATCCTTTGGGTATTGGGGCTGTGTCCCATTCGTTTTTTTCATTCCTCCTTTATAGTAGGTAGCAGACTGCTGGGCACATAGCAAATGTTTAATAAGTGTTTCCTAAAAATGAAAATATGAATAAATACTTCATTCTTACATAGCCTGTCCTAAGTAATCTCTTGGGAAAAAATTCTACAGCCTCACTCGGAAAGCCATCCCAATGATGGCAACAATCTTAGAAAAGTTTTTGCTATAAAA
The DNA here is from genome assembly GCF_036850995.1 of Saccopteryx leptura. Taxonomy (NCBI): domain Eukaryota; kingdom Metazoa; phylum Chordata; class Mammalia; order Chiroptera; family Emballonuridae; genus Saccopteryx; species Saccopteryx leptura. The sequence continues at coordinate 37,400,014 of NC_089509.1, forward strand.
CCTCATTCCTTTCTAATTGCAGCCAATTCTTGAGTTTCATCTTCAATGCAGACCAAGAACAGTCTTGGTCTTCCAAAGAATGCCTTTGTGTGCAGTTTGAAGATCATTACTGGGTCACCCTTAGTTCTCTCTCCTTTCACTGACAAAATAATCTTCTCACCGTTCCTCAAAGAAACCACTTAGTTGAGCCCTGGATTCATTCCAAAACCTCCATCCCTCCTAAATTGTGGAGGCCAGCAATCTATTAAACCAGGAAACAAGGTCAAGGATGCCTGAGGGACTTTCTGCGCAGTCCGCAGAGTCGAAGCAGGCTGTTTCTCACTCTGCTTGCTTTCAGGCCAACTCACATGTATGCATGTGTAGGTGTGTGTATACACATATGTATATTGCATGTATACACACAAAATACTGTAATTTTTTCCCAGCTCAAAGGATAAACACTGTTTTACTGAGTTTGCAAACTGTCCTCTGTTCCTCACCATCACCCCAATCTTACCCGTCTAATTTGACACATCAGTTTTTTCTTAGTGAAAGCTTCCTTTCCATATATTTGTAAATAATATGACAGAGAAATGAGCGCACTATTTTTATTGGTATTGCCACTATCTTCTTCATGTGCAAAAGTATCACACAGACTGGGACATATCACCAAGAAATTCCAGCACTCCAATGCATCAAGAATTCAAAAATAATAAATCACTGGTCATTCAACAAATAACGAAGCTCCAATAACATAAAGAGCTGTTGTGCTTTAAAAAAATTTTTTTTGGCACTTAGGTGCAAACTGTTCAATTTTATTTCAAAAAATACACTGTCAAATTTCATTTGCAAACATTTTTTATATCTTCTCAAAGAAATTAATATCTGGTATTTTTATTGCAGATATTATAGAAACTCGTATTATGACATTTAAATACATAAGATCATGTGTAGGATACTTACTGAACTATAAGTGCTTACAGAAATTATGTATCTTTTGCAGAAATAAATAGGAAGATTATATATATGATAATTATACAACTAACTCCTAAAGTTAAATTAGACAATTTTATTAAACTAACAAATCCCAGTTTCAGAAAGAATTATGAAATATATTTGTTCTAAATATCTGCATTGGTTTAAATTACTCCTCAAATTATTTACCATATAATACTATTCATATTTTTATGACAACACATACCAGCACGCTGAACAAGGACTTATATTGTATTACCTCAACCATCTATTAGAAAAAACTGAAGAAAGAATAAGAATATTGAAAGACTATTGATTGTTGTGTTTGTGGTTGGAAGAAGAAATCATCAGTGCAGTGATGGTGTAGAGAATTCAAAAGCTTTAGTCAAACAGTTCATGGAATAGGCTGACACAAAGTTGGTATTTCTAAGAATTTTGCAACAATACAACATTTACCAAACACAGGTACCCACCAAATAAACAAGAATAAGATCTCAGTCACCTAACTAAATTTTTTTTGAAGATGAAGGAAGAATGTCTTTGCCTTATCCGATACATAAAGAATCTAAACACAGCAAAGGGAATGGGAATAGAATGTACTTTTAGAATGAATTCATAATCCAAAACATATTCATTTAATAATGCACATCTTAGTGTTCATTGAATAAAGAGAAATAGTAATGGTTTTTAACTCTGTAGAAAATGTCTTTTGTCACAAATATCTAATGTTTTATCACCCTTTTAGAGAGGTCTGAGTCCAATTTTGAGTCTAAAGCCCATTCATCTTGGATAACCTGTTCAAATTAATGAGATAATCTCTAAAGTAACACAGCAAAGCTGTCATCATAGCTTAAAAACACATTACACAATGTTCCAAGTGACCTAGAGGGAAAAGAACTGGTCAAGGTCACTCCAGCGGTCCACAGTGGAGCCTGGGATAATAAGCATCTTGGTGCAATGACCAAAGTCCTCCCCAGGTCACCCCTAACACATACACACCTTGACAGTTTCTGTTCCAAAAAGAGATTAAGGTGACTCACTTTTTTCTTTCTTTCTTTCTTTCACGATCTCCCTAGCACCCAGCAGCTATGTAGGGGTGGTTTCATTTGCAGCACATGGACAGTACGAAAATTAAGCATCAATTGGTCAAGATAAACGGCACCTAGGCATTTAGCATATCCTGCGATCGTTCGCACACACATAGCGCACAAGAACCACGCAGAAGGAACAACCGCTAAGAAATACGCACTAAGTGTATTACCGCCCAGACCCCGGGAACTGAGTGCCGGCCTTCGCTTATTTCTATTTAAACAGATCCGGCCGTCTTTTCCTAATTTAGAGAACCAAGGAAGCGATCCCAAAGTGAGACCTAACTTTCTGTTCAAAGTATCTTTCATTTGACTAGAGCTTGAGATCTCTTCCAAACCCTAGACAAAGAAAATGATTCAAAATAGAAGAGACCCTATCAAAGTGGTCCGCGGCCCCACGGGCTTTGGTTACTCAAAGTCATATTACACGTCTTAAAGACATTTCCCTGCTAACTGAGAATGCAACCAGAAATACTCCAGTCTCAAATTCAATGTTCCCGGTGTTAGCCCAGGTCCCCGCTGACTTGCGTCCACACGAACAAACTAACTTTCTAGGGCGCTGGGGAGACGCCTGGACGCGAAGATTTCGCGAGCAACCGGCAGAGAGAAAAGGTCGCAGCCGGAGCGCCTGCCCCGGCGGGAAAGAGGCGCGTGGAGACGCCACCGCGGGTCCGGCACGTGCGGGCTGCGCTCGGCCCCGGCCCCCCACGCCGCGCGCTCGGCCTCCTGCTGCCCAACAGGCGCCCTCGCTTCCGTCCCGCGCCCGCCTCCTACCTGTCTGAGGATGAAGCTGGTAGAAGTGGTGCTGCCATCGGATCTTTTCAACCTGCTCCTCCGGGTCGTGGTGCCTCGGGCCACCTGGACTCGACACACGGGGCCAGAGAGAAGCGGGTGAGGACGCAGCGTGGAGCCGGGCGACCACCCTCGGCTAGAGTCCGCCTCCAGACTAGCTCCCTGGGGTCTCCCAGAGCCCGCACCCACGTCTCCTCCGCGGCCCCCAGATCCAGCCCCTACCCCCACCCACCCACTCCAATCCTCGACAGCTGAAAAGGCGCCTGAGAGAGCAGCCCGCGAGCACCCACCACATCCATTAACAAAGACTCTCAGGGTGCGGGGTCCGAGTCCCCGGCATCTGCTGGGGAAGGCTGCGGGCTCCGGAGCGGGAGCGCAGAGATCGGCCGAGGTGAGGAGGGGGGGGGGGGGAGGAGAAGGAGGAGGAGGAGGAGGAAGAGGAGGAGGAGGAGGAAGAGGAGGAGGAGACAGAGGAGGAGCCGGGGAGAAAGGGACCCGGAGGAGTGGGGGGGGGGGGAGTCGCCGACTCCCAGGACCGGGGGCCCCGAGCGCGGGCACGAAGGCGGGGCGCTCTCGGGTAGCCGGCGGGGGGGTGGGGATACCTGCGAGGGGGGCGAGTGCGGCCCGTCCGCGGTCCCGTTCTTGGCGTGGGAGGAGGACATGGTTCACAGCTGCATGGCCTGCCCTAGCGCGGTGGGCGGACCCACAGGTCCCTCAGGCTCGGAAGCGGGGGAGGGGAAGCGGCAGGACTTCCCCACCCGGCTCCGGGACCGTGCGGGCTCGCGGCTCCCTGCCCGCACTTCTGAGAGCGCGGCAGCTTAAAGGGACCGAGGCGCTTCCCCCACGCCCGCAGCGGCGTCCCGGGCAGCAGCCCCCGCAGACGGAGGTCCCGCAGAGGGGTTTCGCGGGATCTCGCCCACCCGAGCCGATGGGGAAAAGCGCTCTCCCACCTAGCGAGTGCCTTACATCAGAGCCTTCCAGAGGATAAAGGGAGGGGGAAGTCTGCGGTGGGGGTGGGAGGATTAAAATAGTCTTGCACAGTTTAAAATGAGACAAAGGTGGCACGGTTCATGATTCAGGACTTGGAGAGGGACGCTGGTGCTGCATGGCAGAGTGGGAAGAGCCAACCGGTGTGTGTGTGTGTGTGTGTGTGTGTGTGTGTGTGTGTGTGTGGCATTGGAATTTTAATAGGGCAAGAGCAGAACCTTCCTGGCATGGGGTTTTGTGGTTTGTTTTTGTCCGTGCTTTTGTCTTGTTTTTGCCAACTCTGGCCTCAGAACCCAGAGCCATAGACTTCCAGGCAGCCCCCGAGCCCCTGCCAGCCTGAGTCTGATGGGAGATGCAGCCCCGCAGGGGACAAGCTTGTCCTAAGCAGTTTTGAAGGTCATGTTAGACCTGCCAAAAAAGCAAGAGTTGGCCACGTGCCTCCCATTTCTACGTGGATAGCTGTTTTCAGGGGAGAAAACTCATCTATAAAACTGTACATAATCTTTGCCATTGTTGCAACCCTGGATTTCCTGCCGCAAATACATACAAAAGATTAATTTGAGTTCAAATTAAGCAAATTGTAGAGATGTGGCATTTAAAGTAATAAGAAGAGGGAAGAAAAATATATGTGAATTAAAAAATTAAAAGATCAGTTTAACTATAGTTACTGCCTGAGAAATCCATTTTTAAAATATGCATAGTATCTTAAATTGCTAAATCAGTCCATGTCACAGTGCATTTCAGGATATTTTTTTTAAATGGAAACTACCATATTTTTTAAAAAAAAACTGGTTGGCGTTATTGAAGTGCTGATTATATCTTACCATTCACCACTTATTTCCATTCCTACCTCCTTCACTTAATCGAGTTCCGACAGTCTAATAATTAGTCCCTTTGCCTCCAGGCTCTCTACTGCAGCATGTGCACACACACACACAACACATGCACACACTTCATTCTATTTACACACTATAGGCAAAGCCATTTTCCTAAAACCCCTTTGCCCAAGTCACTCTTCTCTAAAAGGCACCTACTGCTTGCTCTCAGCTGCCCACAGGATAGGGACCAAACTCCATCATCAAACAACCAAGCTTTCCTTCTCTCCCTGTGTTTCTAGTCATCACCTCATTTCTCCAACTTGATCTCCCCATACAGACCTCTTGGCAAGCAGGCAGATCACACGTTATTGCTTCAGCATACCAAATACAATCCCACTTCAGCACCCCTGCCTTGGGATGCACGTTACACACACACACACACACACACACACACACACACACACACACCCCTACCTGAACCCTACTCTTCCTCCAAACCTGACTGCGCTCATTTGTCCTCTAGGACTGACCACTGCAGTGCTGGATAGTCTCTTGTGCTCCTGAAAAACTGGAGCATGTATTCTCTGGGCATTTAATATAGGCTGCCTTGGTTTATTGGTTCTCTTTTTGTGAAAATCTCCTCATTTCTAAAATAGATCTTTAGCTTATTAGCTTCTATCCTTCTACTTCACATATAGTAGATATATCATAAAGTTTATGGATAATGGTGTGTTTGCCAACACAGAACTCCCTGCTATGGTTACAGTCAGCTCAATACATTCTTATTTCTGAGCCATTTTCATAGGTAATACTGAATCAGTATATAGAGACTAAATTATTATGTGAGGACCAGAATTTGAGTTTCTGGTTGTCCACTAGTCTCACTGACTTTGAGTTATAAAAAAAGAATCTGTAGCAGCATGTCAGTGAGAGCCTCTCTGTACACACTCCACAACAAAACTGGTGCAAATTCTTTTGTAAAAAAATTATTTAGGGCCCTGGTGGGCTGGTTCAGCAGTAGAGCATTGGCCTAGCATGAGGAGGTCCCGGGTTCAATTCCTGGCCAGGGCACACAGAAGAAGCGCCCTTTCCCCTCTCCTTCCTCTCTATCTCTCTCTCCTCCTGCCACAGCCAAGGCTCCATTTGAGCCAAGTTGGTCTGGGCACTGAGGATGGCTCCATGGCTTCTGCCTCAGGCGCTACAATGGCTCAGGTTGCCACGGAGCAATGCCCCAGATAGGCAGAGCATTGCCTCCTGGTGGGCATGCCGGGTGGATCCTGGTCGGGCGCATGCAGGAGTCTGCTGACTGCCTCCCCACTTCTAACTTCGGGGAAAAAAAATACAAAGAAAAAATATTTAGGCCCTGGCCAGTTGGCTCAGCAGTAGAAGGTCAGCAAGGCATGTGGAAGTCCCAGGTCCAATTCCTGGTCAGGGCACACAAGAGAAGCAACCATTGGCTTCTCCACCCCTCCCCCTCCTCTCCTCTTCTCTCTCTCTTTCTCTCTCTCTCTCTCTCTTTTCCTTCTGCAATCATGACTTGAAAAGTTCAAGCAAGTTGGCCCCAGGCACTGAGGATGGCTCCATGGCCTCTCCTAAGGTGCTAAAATAGCTCAGTTGCCTAGCAACGAAGCAGTGGCTTCACATGGACAGAGCATCGCCCTGTAGGGGGCTTACTAGGTGGAGCCCAGTTGGAGTGCACGTGGGAGGTTGTCTGTCTGCCTCCCTGCCTCTCACTTAATAAAAAATAAAAAATTTAAATCCCTAGAAGTGGTCCAAGTGATACACAGCAAATGAAGAATCATTTACTCAAGAAAAATTCACTAAAGGTCAATAAGATAAGTGAGAGTCTGTGGTATTTGAACCAAATACCTCCCTCCCTGCTTCCAGTCAGCTCAGCAAGAAGGAAACTGCACTCCACACAGGTACAACCTAGTACACAGGGCTCCCTCTCCCTTAAATCCCAGTGGAATGGTTATCTTTCTGAGAGGTAAAGGACATCAGCATTTATCATCCTGCCCCTAGATCCTTGTTGCTGAGGCTAAGTTCCCACCAAATACAGCAGAGAGGTGGAGGCTCCTTTCTTTAGACCAGCCCCACCCACTCCAGGGATAGAGGCTCTACTGTGGACACAACATCCATGAGAATACTGGAGCCCCAATGCTCCTGGAGGGGCAAATGAGGAGAACTGGAAATATTGGAGGTACATACAGCACTGTCCCTGCCCCCAGCACCAGAATTCAAAGAATGAAGTTGGATCTTTACCTTATACCCCAGACAAAAATTAACTCAAAATAGACCAAAGACATAAATGAGTGATCTAAAAATATAAAACTATTAGAAGAAATCATTGGCAATGGGTGACATAGATATGACACCACAGGCATAAGCAACAAAAGAAAAAATAAATAAGTTGAACTTCATCAAAATTATAAACTTTTTAATTCAAAGGGCACTATCAAGAAAGTGAAAAAACAACCCACAGAATGGGAGAAAATATTTGTCAAGCTTATATCTAATAAGGGACTCCTAGCCTTTAATATATATATATAAAGAAATCTTACAACTCAATAATAATGAAAAGACAACCAATTTTAAAGTTAGGAAAAGAATCTGAATAGACATTGCTTCAAAAAAGATATACAAATGGTCAATAAACCCATGAAAAAGATGCTTGTCATCATTAGTCATTAGTCATTAGGAAAATGCAAATCAAAACCATGTTGAGATGCCACTTTATACCCCCTAGGATAGCCATAATCAAAAAGTCAGATAATAAGTGTTGATAAGGATGTGGAGAAATCGAAACCATAACACGCTGCTGGTGGGACTGTAAACTGGTACAGCTGATACGGAAAAACATCTTGGGCAGTTCCTCAGAAAGTTAAACACCAAGTTGCCCTAAGACCTAGCAATTCCACTAGGTATATATCCAAGATAAATGAAAGCATATGTCCATGAAAACACTTGTAGAAGAATGCTCATAGCAACATTATTCATAGTAGGCAAAAGTGGAAACAACCTAAATGTCCATCAGCCAATGAATGGATAAGTAAAATGTGGTCTGATGGAATACCCTTCTGCAGTAAAAAATCAGTTGAGGTATTGATTCATGCTACAACATGGGTGAGCCTTGAAAATAGTATGCTAAGTGAAAGAAATTAATTACAGCAGGTCACATATTGTATGATTCCATTTATATGAACTGTCCTGAATAAGGAAATCTATAGAAACTAAGAACAGATTAGTGGCTGCTTAGGGCTGGTAAACTGGGGTATTGAGGTGATAACTAAAGATAAAGAGCTTCTTTCTGTGGTGAAGAAAATGTTTTAAAGATTATTGTAGCCTGATCAGGCAGTGGCGCAGTGGATAGAGCGTCGGACTGGGATGCGGAGGACCCAGGTTCGAGACCCCGAGGTCGCCAGCTTGAGCGCGGGCTCATCTGGTTTGAGCAAAGCTCACTAGCTTGGACTCAAGGTCGCTGGCTCGAGCAAGGGGTTACTCGGTCTGCTGAAGGCCCACAGTCAAGGCACATATAAGAAAGCAATCAATGAACAACTAAGGTGTCGCAACAAAAAACTAATGATTGATGCTTCTCATCTCTCTCCGTTCCTGTCTGTCTGTCCCTATCTATCCCTCTCTCTGACTCTGTGTCTCTGTAAATTTAAAAAAAAAAAAAGATGATTGTACTCATGGTTACATATACCTGTGAACGTAGTAAAAAACACTGAACTCTACACTTTAAATAGATGAATTGCATGGTATATGAATTACCTCAATAAAGCTGTTATTTTCTAAAACCTTCAGACCTTATAAAAACTCAAAATGGATTATAAATCTTTGTGTAAAATGCAAAACTATAAAACTTCTAGGAGAAAACATAGGAAGAACTCTGCAGGGCTTTGGTAATGAAGTTTTAGATAAATACCACCACAAAAAAAACATGATCCAAGATGTAGAATTGATATGTTGAGCTTTATTAAAATTTAAAACTTCAGTTCTGTGAAAGACTCTGTTAAATGCATGAAAAGATAGGTCACAGACTAGAAGAGAATGTTTGCAAGACACAAATCTAATAAAGGACTTGTAAGTGCTTCTCCACCCCTACCCCTCTTCTCTCTCTCTCTCTCTCTCTCTCTCTCTCTCTTTCTCCTCCCCTTCTGTAGCCATGGCTCAATTAGAGCAAGTTGGCCCTGGGTGCTGAGGATGGCTCCATGGCCTCCGGCTCATGCGCTAAAGTGGCTGCGGTTGCAACAGAGCAAGGGCCCCAGATGGGCAGAGCATCGCCCCCTGGTGGGCATGCCGGGTGGATCCCGGTCGGGCACATGCGGGAGTCTGTCTCTGCCTCCCCTCCTCTCACTAAAAATTTTTTTAAAAAACCAAAGAACTTGTAAACGAAAGATATAAATAACACAAAACTCAACAAGAAAACAATTTGATTTTAACAATGGACAAAAATTTAAGCTGACACCTTACCAAAAAAATACGTAGATAGCAAATAAGCATATAAAGAGATGCTCAACATTTGTCATTAGAGAAAAGCAACTTAAAATGATAGTACAGTACTACTATACATGTATCATAATAGCTAAAAAGTTTTTTTATAACTGAGGCTTTTTATTTTGCGAGGGAGGAGAGAGATACAGGAACAAGACAGATTAGAAGGGAGAGAGATGAGAAGCATTAACTCATATTTGCGGCACCTTAGTTGTTGATTGATTTCTCATATGTGCCTTGACAAAGGACTACAGCTGAGCCAGTGGCCCCTTGCTCAAGCCAGTGACCTTGGGATCAAGGCAGCAACTTTTGGGCTTAAGCCAGTGACGATGGGGTCATGTCTATGATCACACACTCAAGCTGGCAACCCCACACTCAAGCCAATTGAGCCGACACTCAAACTGGTGACCTTGGTGTTTTGAACCTGGGTCCTCAGTGTCCCAGGCCAGTGCCCTAGCCATTGTGCCACCGTCTGGTCAGGCAAAAATTCTTATTCATTGATGATGGGAATACTAAACGGTACAGCCACTTTGAGAGAGTTTGTTAGTTTTTTAATAAGTTAAACATAGTCTTACTATGTAATCCAATCATGCTTCTAGGCATTCAAACAATTGATTTGAAAACTTGTGTCTATTCAAAAACCAGCATGCAAATATTTATAGCAGCTTTATTCATAATATTCCAAAAATGAAAGCAATCAAGGTGTCCTACAATAGGTAAATGGATAAACAAGCCAGTAAAATCATATAATGGAATACTATACTGCTCACAAAAATTAGGGGATATTTTATTGCTTCATATTCACTTTGAAATATCTAATTTTTGTGAGCAGTATATTTGTTGATCAAAGAGAATGCACTTAAAAGCCATAAAAAGACATGAATAAGCCTTAAATGCATATTGCTCAGTGAAGGAAGCCTGTCTGAGGCTACATACTATATGATAACATTTATATGAGATTCTGCAAACGGCAGTTGAGTGGTTCAAGAGGAGGAAGGTTGATTAGGTGAAGCACAGAGGAATTTTTAGGGTGTGGTCAAATCCTAAAACTAAAACTATTGTGTTTGATAACACGATGGTGGCTACATGACCCAATGCATCTGCCCAAAACCTATAGAACTTTACAGCACAAAGAGTGAACCTTAATGTGTGCCAACTTTTAAAAGAAATCATTTAGGAAGTTGTGAGATTTCGGGATGAAATGCAGAAATGTGACGAAAGAACATAACTATTCCAAGTATATGAAACAACTTCACTGAAGGAATGGGGGCAAAGGGCACTGGTCAAAGTAACTTTGGAAATGAATGAACTCTGTAAAACCAAATGCAGAATGAACGGTGCATAAGCAATTGTTCATCAAGTTGTTTCCTGAGAGTAATGGGTCAACAATGCTGCAACCACTGTACATGCATACCGGAATTGAACAATTAAGTATATGGATGGCAGATGATGAGAGCCCTGTTTTCCATGGTTGGAGTAGACAGTTACAGATAAGCAAGGGGAGATGTCTAGAATGGTCCAGGTGGTAATGGATTAAAATCAGAGAGATAGTATGAACTGAAGTGTAGCTTAATAAAGATATTGATAGCTACAGAGAGAAATATTTATAGATACGTATATATACACAGGTTAGTCTACACACATATATTTTCTTGCTTTCAACTGAGGACATGGAAATAACATCTCAGTAGCAACAAACACATCCAGTACCCAGGTCTTAGTTTCTAATACCATCATCAGATGAAGAAAACTCAGGCCCCTCAAAGAAATGGCTTATTCTAGGACTGGGGCAGGAAATATATAAGATGATCCTGGAGCATCTGATTGTGCCAGAAAGTAAAGAAGTGCTTTAAAAAAGAAAAAAGAAAGAAAAATAATGATTGAGGGTGTCAAAGGGACACAGGAAGAAACTGAAAGAGCTTCCAGTAGCCAAAGTTGGAGCCATTTGAGCAATAAAATAAGGTAGTATTGAAGTATATCCCAAAATATAAAATAAGTATCCATGAGTCCATAGTGATAAAGCAAATAAGTGATTGAATAAAGAGAGAAATGGAAGAGAAGCACCTGACCTGTGGTGGTGCAGTGGATGGACCAGCGACCTGGAATGTTGAGGTCGCCAATTCAAAACCATAGGCTTCTCCGTCAAGGCACATATGACAAGCCACTAATGAACCTAGAGTGAAGCAACTACTTCTCGTCTCCACCACCACCACTTTATTTACTGTAAAGTCAGTAAATAAAATCTTAAAAGAAAAAAATCTTAAAATCTTAAAAAAAAAAACACCTAGGCTTCTCTTGGAAGAGAAGAAACAAATCTCTCATGTAGAAGAATTCTGAATAATTTATGTACATGGTCCACTCTTAAGAAGGGGAAGCATAACACTTTTTCCTTAAGTATAGACTGCAAAGGAAGGATTTCCTTCCAAAGAGTACTGTGTAGAAAAGGGGAAGTGGAGAAAGTTGACAGACACTACCTCAGCCACCTGATCAAGATCAACATCAACAATGATGTCAGCATGGTAATACGTACCCTGGATAGTACGAAAGGTGAAAGCCACTTAATCTTTGTGGTCTTTTCCCTCAAAGCCCATAACCCCAGTATCATCGTGAGTAAACTATCACACAAATCCCAGTTGAGAGACAGACTTCAAATGTAGTGGTGACTGGTAATTCTCAAGACTGTCAAGGTAACTAAAATCAGAGAAAGTCTCAGAAATTGTCACAGCCAAAGCCTAATGGGACTTGACGACTAAATGTAGTGTGATGTCTTGGTTGGGATCCTAGAACAGAAAAAAGGTGTTAGGTAAAAACTAAGGAAGTCTGAATAAGGTATGGGCATTAGCAATATATCAATATTGGTTTAAAAATTGTGACAAATATACTCTACTAAAGTAAAATGTTAATAATAGGGGAAACTAGGTATAGACTTCTGTACTATCTTCACAATGTTTTTTATAAATTTACAAGTACCCCAAAATAAAACTTTATTTTTAAAAATTCTAAATGTTTATACCTGGAAGGGTAACTGTCTAGAACAAACCCAACATTTAGCAGATTAGGAATCTGAGCTCAAGAGAATGATTGCTCAACAGCAGGTGGCCACTTATACACTCTGCTCTTTCCCAAAATGTTGAACCTGCTGAAACACTTTGTCAGCTACAAATACTCTTCATAAATTTTATTCTGTCACTTAATAAATATTTTATTAAGCGCTTCTTACAGTTGAAGTCCTGTCCAAGTGCTATTTAAAAAAAAAAAAAGACATGATTTACAGAACTCTCAGAGCTGGGAATCATAAGATGATGGTGTGTTTCACATTTAAAAATCAAATCATAATACATTTTGTCTGGAGTCCATGCATCTAGAAAAATATTGTTTGTATTGTTAAGCTAGGAGCATAGATAATTACAATAATGGCACATGTGCTTAATTAACCTTTTATGTTTATGTTCAAACAACCCCGGTGTAAATTTTCTGACTTTTCTTGGGGGATCTACTTTCTCTTGTTATAAAAAATTTCTCTAGAATGGTCTCACCCCTTTTCCCTGTCAGCCAGTTCTGGTTCAACATAGAAAATCTGTTCAAAAGGCACACAAACCATGCACCTTCAGGATACTACAGATTATATTTTCAGAATTCAGAGTCATAAAAATGTTTACTTTCTTAACCTTGAAAAACGTATCCACTTTAAAACCCAGTGAAAATGCTGTCCTCTGGATACAATTTTAGAGGGTACAAATGATTCTGATGACAATAGAAGTCAATTTTTTAAATCTAAGTTTTAAGGATAATTACTATGAAGATTACTCATACACATATTATAAATAGAGAATTATATTGAGAGGCTATTAGCTAATTAAAAATTTTTATACTCAATTTCTTTTGTCTGGCACATTTTTCACCTCTGCTTTGATAACAAACAACCCTAAAGTCTTAGTGGATTACATCATGTAAGCCCATGGTCCTGGTGCAGGCTGTTGCGCAGTTCTCCTGGTCTGCCGAGGCCAAGGCCCAGTTTGAAGAGGCAGCCCTGATCTGAGACATACTGGCTCTAGAAAGGACAGAAACAGAGAGCTGCAGGAGTTTGTGATGCCTCTTTAAGCTTCTGCTTAGGTATGCATCTGCTCATGCCCATTGGCAACACACGACATGCAACCAATACCAAAATCACTATGTGGGAATTTGCTACTCCAGGAGTCAAGGCCATGAGCAGATATGTTCAGTCCTCTTAGAGGAAAAGAGAAGAGTAAAAAAATACAAATAACAATATAACCTTCCACATGAAGGATAGCTTACTTAACCGGACAGTGGTAAAATCTGATCACCTGTGTCCTTCATCATCTTCATTCTGTCATTTTTTGTGGCTGCCATAAATTATGTTAATTCTTTCTATAACATTTAAAGGAAGTATTTTTCTAGAAGTTTGAGTTAAGATGCTGAATGATGTAAATTAAATTCCAAATAATATTCAAATTCTACTTTTTCTATTTTTTATGCCCAGTGAAGAACATCAGTTTACGGAGGGAGATTCAAGGTTGGAAGAGAACTTGAATGAGTCTACACTCGTGGCTTGCAACCAGGATAAACATGTGGGACATAAAAGTCAAGACATCCAGTATTGTCAAGAGCATTACATAGAATATGCCTTTTTCTTAACCCCCCCATATCCTTTTGCTAATGTCACTTGCCCGAGTCTCTGACTACGACCTCTCAACCTCCTAGGTGACTGTTTTGTTGAGCGTTTTTTCATAACCACTTGCCCGTCCTCCAGACCACAGCAAGGGTCGGTGATGTAGTTTCCTGCCACGAGTCAGAATGAAATGTCCAGTGTGCCTCTGCCTTTGCCGCCATCCCTGGACTTAGTGTGGAGAAGGGAGCACGCCAGGAGGGAAAGCACCCAGGAGCATTATCTGATGAGCACTGGAGACACTAAGATTTTTTTAAAATAGTGTCTTTTTGATGCACAGGACCTTAGCCCCCTTGTCTCTTAATAGCTAAAATAATGCCATAATTCCTGGATTCTAAGACAACTTGAAGTTTATGATGCATCATTGATTGAATAAAAAGAAATTGTATACTACATACTGATCCATTGTAAAATTCATCCTGATTTCACACGTTAAAATGGAATAATGGTGATAAACAATAAGCACAAGGATAAGAAAGGGTCAAAGAAAACATGTTTATTGAATGCCAGGCACGTGAGGTGCTATGTAGCTCTCTACAAAATCCATTTTTATTATTCATTCCACAAACATTTCACGTGCCTAAACTAGGCCCTGGGGATACACCAATGAATAAAACACAGCTCCAAGTTCTGAAGAATTTTACAGACCTGGTGAAGGTAGGACCGCATTCAGATACAAATAGCAAAATCCTACCAACAGTAGTCTACACAAATAGGGGTAACAGTTAAGATGGGTTTTTTTCACATTAAGAAGTCCAGAGGAAGAACTTGTTACAGATACTCAAAAGTGTCATCAAGAAGCAAGGTACTTTTAATCTTCCTGAGCCATCATAACTTCTTCCTCATGGCCACAATACAGTTGCTTTATCTCTTGATATTGCACCTGCCTTCTAAGCAAGAGGAAAGGGAACCAAAAGCCTTTTCCTTTAAAGTGTTTTCTTTTATCTTAGGAAGCCCTCCCAGGGACTTTGATCTATATCTCATTGACCAAAATCATGTCATGTGGCCATCCTGGCTGCTAAGGAGTCTAGGAAGGCAAGTACTATTAACTTGATTGCTGATTTCCATATAGAATGTATATAAATAAGATGGCTGGAAGTGCATACTGAATGAGCCACACTGCGGTGTCTGACACAGAGACAGAGCCACTCGACACAAAGACAGGTCATTCCCGTGCAGCATGGTGTCCTCTGTAACACAGTCACAGAAGTGCAGCATGGCCAGCCCGAGGGCCAGAATCAGTGAAATCTGGGCCGACACTTGAAAAGGGAGTTTGTTAGATGGACAAAAGAATTTCAGGTAGAGAAAAATAACAGGGCCAAACAACAGGTGTGAAAAAGCAAAATTGGCACCTGAGGAATTTTGAGTTTGGGGATTGGATCTAGTGTGTATTCAGGAAAGTGGAGGAAGGGTTTGAAAGGGCTGCCAGCAATGAGCTCGTGAAGAGCCTACCTAATATGCAATTCTAAAGAGTTTGGTTCCTAGGCCCTGACTGGTTGGCACAGTGGTAAAGCATCAGCTAGCGTGTGGAAGTCCCAGGTTCGATTCCCAGGCAGGGTACACAGGAGAAGTGCCCATTGTAGTGGAATAACCCATTGCATGGCCTTGGATGGGAACACAGCCAACAAGAAAAGAATGTTTTACTGTGAGAATTGTTTTGTGACTTGAAGGCGGGTCACTGAAACAGATCTATGTGACTGAAGGCAGTTGCTGGGCTTTTTCTCAGTAAAACATTCTCATAAGATTTCTGTTCCTTTCAAGGTTATCCCTTGAGATAAAGAGAGGAATGTTGTGGGAACCATAGAAGCAATAGCAATTAATGTCTTTTGATATTATATTATTATTAAGCTATCATGCAGGTGTACTCCATGTATCTTTAAGTAAAAGTTATGCTTGATGTTATGCCAATTTCTCAGTAAACAAGCTTTTTGAAGTCTTGTGAATAAAAGTAGGACACAGCGCGAACTCGGGGCCATTTGCCTAAGCAAGTGGTGGTCCTGTGCTAGTCCTTGATGATTTCGTCTGCTGATCTCTCTCTCTCTGCGCCCCGACTCACAACAACATTTGGTGCCCAACATGGGGCCTTAAGAAGAGATTGGGAACAGGCGGAACCCCGAAAGGGTAAGTTAGATGTGCTGTGTATGCAAAACTTTCAGGAAAACTAGCAAAGTCATGAGAAATTCCCATTCATTATTAGACAATTATGTACAAGTTTTAAAATCCCTTTTAAAAGGGCCTGGGATTCAGATAAAAGACAAGGTTTTGTTACATCTTTTAAATGCTATTCAGAAATATTGTTATTGGTATACTCCTGAGCATCATAATCTATTGAATTTGAATGTTTGGCAACAAGTAGGAAAATCTTTATGCCGTGCCATCAACACGAAGATCTGCTTGATGCTGAAATGTGGGCTGCTTATAATCTTATTGCTACAGCCTTTAGCCCTTTGCCATCAGATGGTGATTCTGTTAAAGACTTGAGTGAGGTTATTTATAATGAGCCTGAAGAATTTGATTCAGCACAGAATGAACAGAATAATGATTTGGACAATACTGTCTCTGCTTCTGAAGTTACTGATAATGTTAATGAAATTCAGCCATCCACAGGCTTTCATCCCTCTTTCTTAAAAAATGAGGGAGCCCCTATGAATGATGTTGCCTGTCTAAAACATTTATTAAATAAATTACAACTTACACTGGAACTACAGGAGAATGGAAATCAGTATACTGCTTATCCTGTTCAAAAGCAAGATATATGTGAGCCTACGGCTCCTCCAATTCAAGGTAAAAAATTAATTGGTACTGGCAGGGGAAGGATTTTTCAATTCCCTGGAATCTCTGAAATGCAACAGGTGCTTATATGTCATAATGATTTAGAATCTAATTCTAGTAATTTTTCTGCATCTATTTTTCCAATTATTCGACAGCCTTTTCCTTTTAATGCTCCAGATCCTGGGGGAGGGCATAATATCCAATTTGACCAAATTGAATTTACTTTCTTAAAGCTAGTCAAACAATCTGTTGCTACGTATGGACCTCAGTCCTCATATGTTCAAGGTCTTATCTCTTCCTATTGTAATGATCATTTAATCATTCCTTTGGATTGGGATTTACTTGCTAGTATGGTTTTAGAACCAGAACAATATTTACAGTTCAAATCTTGGTAGAGAGAGGAGGCTCTTCGAATATCTCACATGAACGCCAGAAATAATCCCCCGGGAGCTACTTTTGAAATGCTCATCGGCGTTGGCGCTAATGCAGCTGTGGGACAACAAACTGGTTATACTGATGCTGTTATAGCTCAGATTAGATCGCTTGTCTTAAAGCCTGGATGCAAATCACTAGAGTTGGAGACAAGGAAGAAAAGCTTGCTGCTTTACGTCAGTTGGTACAAATTCAATTAGAATTAGGACATATAGAAGAATCACGAAGTCCTTAGAATTCTAGTCTTTGAAATAATAAAATAAATAAATACTGATTTTCTTTGGTGTTTTAGCTACAATCTTCTGAGCTATCATTTTGTTTCTTTCTTATTCTTTGCCTAGAATCTGAGGCAGGGGACATGTGTTGGATATGACTATAGAAAATATCCCAGCAGCTGCCAAGAGAATTTTCTTGGGGAAATTTTGTTTAGTCTCATCCATTGTCAGTCCCTCTGTCAGAAAATGCCCTGATTAAAATCAGGCAGGCATCTTTCTAGTCTGACTGTGCTCTGAAATCCCGGGTTTCTCTTTGGTTTGTCTGGTCTGGTTTATCTGATTCTAATTTCTGTTTAGTTTTTGTTTGATGTTGTCTAAAATGTGATTTTTAAGGCCTGAATTGTTTACATACAAAGATTAAAAATGCCGGCTTTTATATTGAAAAAATACTTTAATCCATATATTTTTTTATTTAAAATTAGAAATTATAAGGAGCGCTCACTTAAATTTAAATTGAATAGAATATGGATCCTTAAGACTTGCTAATTTAGTTAATACATTGTAAGGTATATTCAAAGTATGAAATCAAATAAGAATTCAACTATTAGAATTAATTAAAGTTATATGTTATACTTGTGTTTCTGTGTTGAAAATTGTCTTGTTTGTGTGTAAAATATACTCAAATTTGTAAAACAAGGAATTAAGTAAAATTAAGTCATTTTAAGAATTTATCTCAAGCTGCTTCAGACAGTTGGCTGCTTGTAAGGCAACATCCTGAAAAAAGAGGCACTGAGGAAAGCGGGAATTTAGTTCCTCTGATGCCCTATAATAGACTTAACAATACAAAAGACTTTTAGATATAGAAGCTGATGCATCTCTTATTACTAAGCAACATTAGTTTTCTTCTTAGCCCACTTAGGCAGTAGTCACTAAGCTGCATAGCTTAGGGAAAGTCCCTAACAAAGTTCTAAAAATTTTTTTACAATAGGAAAATAACAAGGGTCATTTGGCCTCTGATAAAGAAAAACATTTATCTTATAAATAATTAAAAAAGCAACTTTTTAAATTACAGTCTAAACTTTCTGACAAGGAGTTTTTTATACTATGACCAAATTTCTGTCAAAGCTCTTAAAGAGTTAAAAACGGCTTGCTCCCAGTATAAAACTGTCTTTGTACGCAGGAACTTGCTATCCTTCATAGACTCTGAATGTTCTTTATCAAAAAATTTAGAAATGTTAGCTTAGACTGTTCTTTCAAAAGTGAAAGAGTTACAATTTATGACTTAGGAGAATCAAGCTTGTATTCAAGCTAATCAAAATGCTAATGCTAGGCCCTGGCCGGTTGGCTCAGTGGTAGAGCGTCGGCCTGGCGTGCAGGAGTCCGGGTTCGACTCCCGGCCAGGGCACACAGGAGAAGCGCTCATCTGCTTCTCCACCCCTCCCCCTCTCCTTCCTCTCTGTCTCTCTCTTCCTCTCCCGCAGCCAAGGCTCCACTGGAGCAAAGTTGGCCTGGGCGCTGAAGATGGCTCTGTGGCCTCTGTCTCAGGCACTAGAATGGCTCTGGTTGCAACAGAGCGATGCCCCAGATGGGCAGAGCATCGCCCCTTGGTGGGCGTGCCCGGTGATCTCGGTCTGGTGCATGCGGGAGTCTGTCTGACTGCCTCCCCGTTTCCAACTTCAGAAAAAAAATACAAAAAAAAAATGCTAATGCTAACCCTCTTATTAATATTACACAAGATAAACTTTTTAGATGGACAGTTTGCTAATTTACAACCGCAATGTAGGCAAAATGTAGGGGTGAGGATTTGCTCTTATCTCCACTAATATGGGACTAGTAAATACCTTCCAGAAAATTGAAGCCTCAGCATAAGTCAGAAATAAAAGAAAGGGAGATTTGACAATTAAATAAACTTACCCAGGAGGCAAAAAATGTTTTAATTAAGACTAAGACTTCAAAAAACATCTTTGACTCTGTTTCTAGCAATGCTAGCTGTTGTGTCTATAACAATAAGCAGAACTAACTATTCTTACTAAGTTTATATTACTTCCATAAGCAATGTTGAATAGCCCAACACTATATCAACATTATGTAAATCAACCTTTAGAAAAAATTAGTCAGAAATATCCTCAATCATTAATAATCCATTATATAAATGACATATTAATAGCTTGTAAAAATCATGCTGAACTTTCAGTCATCCTTAAAGATACTTCTAAAACCTTAAATCAGTGTAGTTTAATTGTTGCTGAAGACAAATAGGACATCCTGTCCTATTACCATTGGTACTGATTCACAATATATAGAACATAGAGTTAAACTTATAGAAACAGTTTACATTTCAAATGATGGTTCTGAATTACACAAATTGTTTCAAGAGTTACAACTTTTTGTAGGAATGAAATTTGCCTATCTATATAACCCACATTTATTCTCATACAGCTTTACCAGGACCTATGTCTACTACAGATAATGAAGTTAATCAATTACTCATTAGATCAATAAAAATAGCTACTAAGTTTTATGCAAAGACTCATACAAATAAAAAAGATTTTATGGAAAAATTTAAAATAACCTGGCAAGAAGCTTAGAATATTGTTAGAAACTGTCCTCAGTATAGTATTATAAATACTCCTTTATTACCGAGAAGAATGAATCCTAGAGGGCAACACAGTAATAACCTATAACAAATAAATATTACTCATATTTCTTCTTAAAAAAACCCAACTATTTTATGTACAGTTTTATTAATATTTATTCTTCCTTTCAATAGGCCACACCTTTGCCTAAAGAAAGGCTGATTATGTCATTCAACATCTTATTGAAACTCTTAATGTTATAGGCATTTCTAAAGCAATTAAAACTGACAATAGTCCTGCCTATATATCTGCTAAATTTCAACAATTCTTAGCATTTAAGAATATTAAACATACTACTAAAATTCCATATAATCCACAGGTCAAGCAATTATTGAACGCAGTAATTGCATCTGAAAAATATGTTACTTAAACAAAAGGGGAGAGAAGAAAGGAGATTATCCCCTAAAATTGTTACACAAAGCTTTATTTACTTTAAATTTCTTAAATACAGGAGAAGATAATTTGACTGCTGCAGACAGACATTGGACAAAAAATAACAGTTCTAAGATTAATCAACCTATACATTATAAAAGTGAGTTGGAGGCCCTGGCCGGTTGGCTCAGCGGTAGAGCGTCGGCCTAGCGTGCGGAGGACCCGGGTTCGATTCCCGGCCAGGGCACATAGGAGAAGCGCCCATTTGCTTCTCCACCCCTCCGCCGCGCTTTCCTCTCTGTCTCTCTCTTCCCCTCCCGCAGCCAAGGCTCCATTGGAGCAAAGATGGCCCGGGCGCTGGGGATGGCTCTGTGGCCTCTGCCCCAGGCGCTAGAGTGGCTCTGGTCGCAACATGGCGACGCCCAGGATGGGCAGAGCATCGCCCCCTGGTGGGCAGAGCGTCGCCCCATGGTGGGCGTGCCGGGTGGATCCCGGTCGGGCGCATGCGGGAGTCTGACTGTCTCTCCCTGTTTCCAGCTTCAGAAAAACGTAAAAAAAAACAAAAACAACAACAACAACAAAAAAAAGTGAGTTGGATCAATAGGTACCTAGTATAGTACAACATTGGGGAAGAGGGTTTGCTTGTGTCATTGCAGAATCCGGTGAAGTACTTGGAGTCCTGCTTCATAATTAAACTAACAACATGAATAAGAACAATAGATTCTTTCCATATCTGCCCATTGCTGAGATAGAAGAAATGAATTTCAAAAGAAGAATCTTAAAGGTGCTGCTGCTTAGTATTGAAAAGGCTAAAATACCAAGTTGGGGTCAACTTAAAAAACTGACCCTTAATGGTAAAAAAAAAAAAATGCTACAAACTACTAAAAAAGAAGAAAATGCTACTAACCTGTTTTTAGCAATGATTGCTTTGGTAACAATTCTGGTAAGTAGAGCTGAAAATTTTAGTTATTAGGCATATGTCCCTAATCCTCCATTAAGTAGAGCTATTCATTAGGAAAATAGTACTTTTCCTATTTTTGTTAATGACTCTAATTGGCTTCCAGGACCTTTTAATGATAGAGGTCCCTTAGCACCTTCAGAAGAAGGCATGAAATTAGAAAATTATATAACAGGAGTTGAGGGATTACCTATATGTATAGGACATGAGCCACATTGGTTAAACATAGAAGCTCAAGCTTGGCTCTCTATTGTCAAAGATAACAGTAAAGGAGATAAAAAAAAAAACCCACCACATTTGTTACAAGGATATAGATTTAAAAGTAATACATTTGTACATAAAACATCATAGATTAAAGCCCTCATAGCTCCACCTGAGTTAAAGGGCAGGGTGCTGATTTAAGGTGGCATAAGAACAATGGTTTAATTACAGCTGGTAGTCAAGGTAATCACACTATCATATGGCATGGAGGAGGGATGTCATCTCAAGCTCCTCATATAAAATTTGGTCCTATACAATATCATTTGTGGAAAGTAGCCATGGCACTTAAACATATGTCAGTGTTGAAAGGAAAAATCTGGAGAAATTATTCTTCTAATCATATTATGTTAATCTTTAAGAAGAATGAAACATTTCATATCTGCTTGTGTTAGATAGCCTTGTATGTTTGTTATAGGTGAAACTAAATAGACAACTGAAAATTATTCAATAACTTGCAATAAGTGTGCTTTTTAAACATGTATTAACTCTTCTATTTTTTTAATAAAAATAGTCAGTCTTTACATTTTAAGAACCTGAACAAGAGTCTAGATTCCAGTACAGATGCATCAGATGTAGCAGGGTTCCCCTTCCATGATGCTGTTACAACATCTTATTAAGTCCTTGAAGCAAACCAAGAGACTGGTTGGACTGATCATTGCCATCATTATGGGACTAATAGCTGTAACCACCACAGCTGCTGTATCTGGAGTTGCATTACATCAAAATATAGACTGTAGACTTTGTGAAAAATGGCATAAAGATTCTGAACAACTGTGGACTTCTCAATAACGTATAAATAGTAACATTAATACTAAAGTTAATGATTTAGAACAGACATTATGTTGAGATCAAATTGTTAGCCTGCAAAGACAAATTAAACTAAGATGTGATTAGAATGTACCTACTTTTTGTGTTACCTCTATTTCTTAAAATTGTACTTATTTCCATTAGGAAAATGTTAAAAAGCATTTGTTAAATCATAATGTAACTAAAGAAATCATTAAATTACAAAGACATATTCATGAAGCTTTTCAAAGGAAATTAGAAATTCTAACATGTCAACCTATATTGAAGTGATTAATAGATAATTTATTGTAATTAAATCCTATTGAATATATTAAAGGATTTTGGGGATCCACTGTAAGACTTTTTATAATAGTTTTAATTCTATGTTTTCTTTTATATGTAGTCTGTTGACAAATCAAAGCAAGAGAAATGAGGGATAAACGACTGAAGGCTGTGTTTTCTGTGGTGCTTCATAACATTCAGCATAAACAAAAAGGGGGAGATGTAGTGGAATAACCCATTGCATGGCCTTGGATGGGAACACAGCCAACAAGAAAAGAACGTTTTGCCGTGAGAATTGTTTTGTGACTTGAAGGCGGGTCACTGAAACAGGTCTGTGTGCCTGAAGGCAGTTGCTGGGCTTTTTTCTCGTAAAATATTCTCATAAGATTTCTGTTCCTTTCAAGGTTATCCCTTGAGATAAAGAGAGAGCTATTGTGGGAACCATAGAAGCAATAGCAATTAATGCCTTTTGATATTATATTATTATTAAGCTATCATGCAGGTGTACTCCATGTATCTTTAAGTAAAAGTTATGCTTGATGTTATGCCAATTTTTCAGTAAACAAGCTTTTTGAAGTCTTGTGAATAAAAGTAGGACACAGCGCAAACTGGGGGCCATTTGCCTGAGCGAGCGGTGGTCCTGTGCTAGTCCTTGATGATTTCGTCTGCTGATCTCTCTCTCTGCGCCCCCGACTCACAACAGCCCATCTTCACCCTTCCCTCCTCCTTCCTCTCTGTCTCTCTCTTCCCCTCCTGCAGCCAAGGCTCCATTAGAGCAAAGTTGGCCCAGGTGCTGAGGACGGCTCCATGGCCTCCACTTCAGGCGCTAGAATGGCTCCGGTTTCAATGGAACAGCGCCCCAGATGGGCAGAGCATTGCCTCCTAGTGGGCTTGCTGGGTGGATCCAGGAAGGGTGCATATGGGAGTCTGTCTCTGCCTCCCCGCTTCTCACTTCAGAAAAAATACCCCCCCCCAAATAGTTTGGCTCTTATTCAGAACATAGCAGAATCCCAAGCTCAGGCTGGGTGATTTTTCTTAGCAACTTAGATTCTTGAAGAAACCAGGCTGTGTGTATGGGCCCTGGGTCCCCAAGCTTCAACTCAGAACTGCTCTCCTAGCTCAAAAAACCTCCACTAGTTATCCCTGCGTGTTTCCCTCAGAGCAATTCCTTGAGTTTTGCTCATTTCTAGTCACAAAACACAGACTTCTGTAAGCTTAAGTTCCTGCTTTCTCTGATGTTGGACCCCCTCCTCCTCACCGATTCTCAGTCTGTTGATATCAAGCTCTGGCCTCGGTCCACCCGTGTGACCGTGCTCAATGAAGTACAATGTACACATTAAGTAGATCCAGCCACTATTAGGCTCTTCTTACATGAGTATTCTCGCACTGGAAGGCATTTGCTACCCTGGTGTGCCCTTCAGGACCCCATTCATCTCAGTGATCTGTGAGAAAGGAAGCCATTATCGGATATTACTTGACAATCTTATTACACGAATTATTTCTAGGTAACAGTCATACTGGTACAGTGAGGAAAGCATGAGCTTGAGCATCAGAGCCTGGTTTAGAATCCCAGCTTTGCCACTGACCAGCCTGTGAAGACTTATCTCTTCGTCTCCCTCTCCCTGACAAGTGCTATGAGAATTCAGTGACAGGGTACATGAAGATGGTTTTCAATCAAGTGAAGGGCAGTGTCTATCATCACACTAGTGCATGGCAAAGCCACAACTACAGCTCAGGCCTGGACACTGAAGTTCCTACATCCCCAGCATGGAATAATGTTGAATTAATTAATGCTAATAAATCTTGAAGTTTTTCATCTGTTTCAAAATAAGTCAGAAGAGAGGAGCAGTTTGAGCTTTTATTCCCATTTCCTCTTGCAAGGCCTTCTCTCTCTCACTCCTGAGGTTTTCTTATTGTCTCAGTTTTAACTATCAGGTCAGATGTAAATATATTATTAATGCTATAGCATTTATTGACTTAAAACAATAGTTTGCTTATATTGGAGAACCTTAACAAGAGGTTATTTGACTGTGGAATAGCAACAGAGCAATCTGACTTTGAATTTATTTACTACGTTGGAAACACCCATGGACAGGAGTGTCTCTGTGACAGATTCTATCTAATGAACACTCTACATTCACTCCCAATCTTCTCCCCTGCCTTCTCTCTACATATTTAGAGGCTGGAAAACAAAACACTCCCTTTCCCAGAATAACTTGCCAATAAGTGTGTAGCCTTTTGACACAGTTTTGACCAAAGACATGCAGGTGAAAATCCCGGGGGTTTACCAGGAAAGAAATATGACAAATTATTTTGGGCTGGCATTTTAAGTCCCACTTTTCTTTTTAAATTCTTTTTTTATTTATTCATTTTTAGAGAGCGTGAGAGTTAAAGAGAGAGAGAGAGAGAGAGAGAGAGAGAGAGAAAGGAAAGAGGAGCAGGAAGCATCAACTCCCATATATGCCTTGACCGAGCAAGTGCAGGGCTTCGAACCGGTGACCTCAGTGTTCCAGGTCAACACTTCATCCACTGTGCCACCACAGGTCAGGCCCACTTTTCTTTTTAGACAATGCACTTTTCACTATTTGTCTGAAGTTACTTGCAGAACAAAAATATGCGACAGCTAAACACCACTCAACAGTGACACCTAACACGGTATCTGTTCACCGCAGGAGCTGCAGCCTCTCAAGAAGCACTGACTCTCCTTTAGGTATGTGACAGAAGTGATCAGATAAGGACAAGGCTGTCACCTCTTTACAACGGCAAATCATACAGCTGTGGGGCTGACCCGTCGCAGTTACAGAACTTGGGTCCTAGAACTACCACTAGTGAATGTTATAGTAGTGTCAAAAAGTGGCTAGTGAAGGAAGTCTCTTCAACAAAGGGCGTTGGAATAACTACCTCATGCAAAAGAATGAAATTGGACTCCTACCTCACATCATGAGAAAAATTAAGTCAAAATGGATCAAAGACCTAATTGTAAGAACTAAAACCATAAAACTTAGAAAAAAATAGAAAATCTTCATGACTCAGGATTTGGTAATGAACTCTTAGATATGATACCAAAAGCATAAGCGACAAAGAAATAAACTGGAGTTCATCAAAATTAAAAACTTTTGTGTATCAAGGAACATCAAGAAAAAGAAGAGAGCACTCGCTGGTTGGCTCAGTGGTAGAGCGTCGGCCTGGTGTGCAGGAGTCCTGGGTTCGATTCCCGGCCAGGGCACACAGGAGAAGCGCCCATCTGCTTCTCCACCCCTCCCCCTCTCCTTCCTCTCTGTCTCTCTCTTCCCCTCCCGCAGCCGAGGCTCCATTGAAGCAAAGATGGCCCGGGTGCTGAGGATGGCTCCATGGCCTCCACCTCAGGCGCGAGAATGGCTCCAGCTGCAATGGAGCAAAGCCCCAGATGGGCAGAGCATCGCCCCCGGTGGGCATGCCGGGTGAATCCCGGTCGGGCGCACAGGAGTCTAACTGCCTTCCCGCTTCTAACTTCAGGAAAAAAATTTAATTAATTAATTAAAAGAGGAAAGACAACTGACAGAATGGGAGAAAATAGTTGCAAATCAAGTATCTGTGAAGGGTCTAGTAGCCAGAATATATAAAGAACTATTGCAACTCAACAACAAAAAGACAAACAGTCCAATTAAAAAATTGGCAAAGAACTTACATAGGACTTACATTTTTCCAAAGAAGTTATAGAAATAGTCACAAACATATGAAAAGATGTTCAACATCATCAGTTATTAGAAAAATGTCTATTAAAACCACAACGAAGTACCACTCAACATCCACTAAAATGGCTATAATTTTTAAAAACAGGAAATAAGTCTTGGTGAGGATGTACAGAAATAGGAATATTCATCACTGCTGGTGGGAATGTAAAATGGTTCAGCTGTGCAAGTTTGGCAGTTCCTCAAAAAAAATTAAACATAGACTAACCATATGACCCAATAATTAAACTTAGGTACATATCCCAAAGAATTGGAAATTGGTACTCAAATACATGTACATAAATGTTCATAGCAACACTATTCACAATAGCCAAATGGTGGAGAGTCCAAGTATTCACCAACATACGCATATAGATACAAAAGCTGTGGTATCTGGACCGCATATACTGTGGTCTATGTGGAGGTGAACCTCAGAAACATAAGCTAAGTGAAAACACACAGACACAATGATCTAATTTTGGAACTAGAGGAGCTGGATGTACATCGTGAATGTACTAAATGCCACTGAATCAGGCTCACTTTCAAGTGGCTAATTTTGTTATATGATGTCACCTCAATTTTTAAAAAAGATAGCTGGCTCCCTTGGCCAAAATGTAATCAGCAGAGGTCACTGACTTGCTGTAAATGTACTGGAAAGCTTTTATTTTCCTCTTTTAGATAGTAATGCTGTAACAATAAGAACAAAACCAAACCCCATTCTTCAATAGGCTTCTGGATTCAATAGGGGAATATTTATCCAACTTTGTTTCTTCTGTTCCTCTGATTGCCTTTAAACATCTCCCTTCAACACCCATTACTCAAGATCGGCAAATGTATAAATAGTAAATGTGTAAATTATAATTTGTTAACATCTCTGGCATAAAAAAGTTATTGAAATGCAGATGTGGTGTTAAAAAAATCAGTGAAAATGGGATTATGGGGTTAACTGAGGATTTGGTTTCATTTATCCATGCAATTTCATTCCAGTTTAGAAACCATTAACTGTTAAGAAAACTGCTACTGGACTACAGATATTTGTATCAGAACCCGTGTGACAATCTTCACCAATCATAGAAAAGTTTGGAATGCCTGGTACTCAGACTTCACCATATACTTTTATCTATGGTTATTAGTTTCCTAGGGCTGCTGTAACAAATTACCTCAAATTGTGGCTTAAAACAACCTCAATTTCTCCTCCCCAGTTCTAGAAGCTAGCAATTGAAATGCAGGTGTTGGCAGGACCGGTTTCCCTCTGAAGTTCTGGAGAAGACTCCTCCTTGCCTCCTCCAACTTCTGGTGGCTCCAGAGGGTCCTGCACTTGTGGCAACAGAACTCCAACCTCTGTCTCCATCTTCACACGCCTGTCTCTGTGTCTTCTCTTCTTAACAGGAAGGACATCAATGGCTGGACTTAGAGCCTACCTTAAATCAAGATGATGTCACCTCGAGATCCTTAACTGATTATTGCCTACAAAGACTTCTTCTAAACAAGGTCACATTCTGACATTCTGGGTAAACATAAATTTTGGGAGGGACACTTCAACACGTTATACTATATAAGAAACATAATTTCTCTTTTTGACACAGTAAGATTTCTTTTAAGGTCTAATTCAAATTTAGCTCAGTAAAATTAGAATAATTCTTCTTAGAAAACTTTAAAAAATAAATCTTTAATTTTCAAAAGGAACTAAATCAAGCTAACAAAAAAAAATCAAATACTTAAGTTGAGTCCTCCCTTTAAGGACTAAAACTGATGTCAGCAAATAAGAGAAACATCTTTGACAGAAACAAAGCATGGCAGATAAGACTGGTACTATATTCCTTATACTTTGTTACAAAAATAACTACAGCTTTGTCATTGCAACAATTCAGTAAATCCTCTCCTAGAAGTAATGAACCTTGACACATACAATTTTACTATGAAAATAAATTTAAAAGTCCCTAAGCCATATTTTCAACATTTAAAATCAATTCTTTGCCTAACCAGTGGTGGTGCAGTGTATAGAGCATCAACCTGGGACACTGAAGACTCAGGTTCAAAACCCCAAAGTTGCCAGCCTGAGCGCAAGCTCACTAGTTTAAGCACCGGGTCACTGACTCTGCTGGAGCCCAGTCAAGGCATGTATGAGAAGCAATCAATAAACAAAGTGCCACAACTACAAACTGATGCTTCTCATCTCTCGCCCTTCCTGTCTGCCTCTTTCTCACTAAAATCAATTTTTTTTAACAATCTAGAAGGCAAGTTTATAATCTAACCTTCAAAATTTTCAGTGAAATTTATGCAGTCAAAAATCAACTACTTGAAACAGCATATGATGAA